>NC_081250.1:137721991-138081366 GCF_030490865.1 Poecile atricapillus
CCCTGTACCTAAGCAGACACTTGTGTCAAGGAAATATATGCATTTTCCAGACATTTCAGTAGCACTGTGGAATGTCTTCATAAAGATCAATTATTTTTCATAATGAGGTTGTGGCATTGCATACCATCACTGCGTTCAGGGCACTAAGTATACATTTAAAAACTTTTTCTGAATTAGAGATGGAATTTCATCCTAGGATGAAGACTGCCCTATCTTGCCTAGCTAAAATTTGTTTTATCATTCTAACTACATTTCTGTTTTAAACATGCCTACTTGTCTGGATAACCTCATGATTGCTTTGTATGTGCTGTTTCTCCTGCCAACTTTCTAGCCTTTGTTGGCCTAGTTGTAAAATGGAAATTTGCAAATCCAGTACCACAGGCTGAAATAAGACATTCTAGGACCACATTTGCCCAATCTCTTCATTGTTGCCACAGGCAAATAACCTCCTTCCATATTAATTTTCCTCCTCTCTTTGCTGATGAAGAGACAGTAAAGGCAAATACTGCCACCTTATCATCTGATCCTGCTATATTTAGACATTAGCAAAATACAGCCAGGGCTGTGACAGCATGCTGTTGGAGCTCCTGATGGTAACTATCTACTTTGTCCATTAAATAAAAAAATACAGTCAGTTTTTATAATCATTGGATATAGACCAAACAAATTATATATTTTACATGGAGTGTTTGGAAAACCTATCAGGAATGCAAATAGTGACAAAACATCTATGGCATGCCATCAGGCCTTCAGTGTAACTCTGTGAAGGCTAGCAGATGGCAGAAAAAGGCATCAAGGGAGCAGCCTTTTGGAAAATAAAGCCAATCTGACAAATCTGAAATAGTAGATGTGCAACTGGCCCTGATAAGATGGCTAACAGCCCAAGCATGTAATATCAGTACTAGTATCTGACTGTTTTTCAGAGTGCAAAGGAAAACGGGAGCACATAAAAATAAGAACAGCAAAGGATAAACATACATATTACCAAATTCTGCCTTTATTTCACTTTATTTGATTATACAGAGATGGAAGCTAGGAAAGAGTAAAAGCAGAATGAGTACTTAAGGAAATAACTAAAGCACTACTTTTGATTTCAATGTGGAAAATGGAACACTATTTTAACACACCAATTGAAAAAATATTTTTTTTAACGCAATCAGAGTAGTTGAATCGAGACATGCCTGCATTATGGTTTTCCAAATAGTGAGAATTAAAATAAAAAGAAAATTTAAATAAAACCAAAAAAACAAAATACAAAACAGCAACAAGAGTAGAACAACAAAAACTAATGAGAATAAAATATAAAAGTGACTGTATACAATACAGATAGGCACCTGGAAGTATACACTGTGGTGATCAGAAATGATGTAACAATTTAAATAGCAAGTTTTGGAATGAAGATTCTAATTTAATAATGGAGTTTGTTTCAGATGTTCAGCTGAAATAAATTCTTAGAATATTGGGTTGATTATTTAAGCTTTCTTTTGTTGCAACTGCATTCATTTTGTTCAGTAACATGATCAATCACAAAAAACGTGACAGCAAGCAAGCCTAACAGAAAATGGTCCATTATGTATTTTGAAAATAATTTTTGGCCCAAACAATTTCAGAACTTTTAGTCAGACTACGTGTTTCTCAGTGGGAGATATGCAGGCCATGCTTCATCCATAAAATACATGAATAATTGTAATAAAAATATTTGACTTCTGTCATTCATAGCAAAGTTCCACTTCAGACCATATTTCATGCTACTATAAAACTGTTATAGGAAATCAATCTTGCAATACTAGAAGTAGCCTTATAATTTCCAGCCTAAATTTATTCATAGTCTATTTTTACCCATTTGATCTTCTCCTAAACTGTCATTATATTCTGTTTCCTCTTGGGGTCTCACATGGGAAGAATCTATCTCACTGTAAGCATCTATGATTTTGGATCAGTAATGAGACATGGTTTTTTAATCTACTTCAATAAGATATGTTTTTCATCTCCACAACCTCTGCATTAACAACTGCAAGTCATTAGCTGTCTTGTCACAGCAGCCATGCTACAGAAACATATTTCTAGCACACTTCACATTAGATTATGACATGTTTGTTCATGTTTGTTTGTTTGCTTGTTTCCATTTTATTCTCACATGCCCTCTGTTCTGGTTTTAACATGTTTATATTTCACTGTAGAAATCAGTTTGTATATTCTCTTCCTGCACAGCGTCATCTTGTATAGACAGCTTAACATTTATTCACAGAAAACCCTCTTAAATTTTGCTTTTTATACCATGCAGGAAAACTCAACGACCATGAATTATATTTGCTGTTATCTGAGGTCTACAAATACGATTTACTATCTATTTAAAACTAGTTTGTTTTGATGTGACACAAGTCTGTCTCAGAGTTATGAAGAGTATAGTGAGATGGAATGTCAAGAAATCTGGATATGAGAGGAAGGGGGTCCCTGTCAGAGACAGAAATATTATATTTTATGACTTAAACATTTTTATGGAGGAATTTTAAAACTATTACAAAAGCTGCAGAGAAGATCACCACACCCTGAATGGGGCTCTGAGAGGGCCCCTAATGCAGATAACACCTCAACATAGATAACATTTCAACATAGAGTGTTCACTAGTTATTCACTTTAAAAAAAACCCAAGTAGTTGGATTGGAGATGGTGATATCTGTGGAATTAGCATTTTTCACATCTTCAAATGGTATCATCTATGATCTTTTTATGTAAAGATATTTCAAGAGACTAGCCATAGATCACCAATCACAACTCAGACACTAACATAAAATGATGTGTCTCAATTTTCTCAGGAAAGATAAAATATTCTTAAGAAAAAGAAAAGCTTTAGGAAAAAATCTCCAACTTTTTTCCGTAAGTCCAGTTTGTTGTAAGTACACATAATTGAAAACTACTTAGTTTTCAGGGGTAATGGGAGGAGAAATCACACAATTATAATTGATTGGTAAAAACAATTAGCTTTAGATTTCAAGCATAATCAAAGACTAATAACATATGCTATTTTAGAAAGAACTGCTGAGGAAAAAAAAAGAAAAATCTATTTCTATGGAAACATGTTTGTGTATATATAAGTCTAAATACAAATATATATGTGCACAAACACACAGAGGCCACATTACATTTATTTGTTTAATTGACTCTAACTTCCAACTAAAAATGCAATTCTGAGATGATTTTCATTTATTGTGCAATTGGGTAATAAAAGCGGCATATAAAATAGATTTTAAAATTATTGAAACAGTGAATTAGAGTTTGAATCTTATGTACTGTGCTTCATAGACCAAGAAACTTCAGCATTTGTCTTCCCTAATTATAGAAAACGTAATGTATCTTAAAATGGGATGTAGTTCAGTAGGGGTAAATAAATAAGGATATGGATATCAAATTAACATACTCAGCTTCAAGTAAGAAACCTAGGATTTGAGTTATATTACACAAGAGATTAATTTAATATAAACTAGTGTATCCTAGATTACTCACAATATAAACTTGCATTTTGACCTTCTCATTTAAATCTAAAATAGACTAGACATGCTCTCCATTTCCAATTCTGGCCCCTTCTACACTGAGTATTTGAAGCAGGTTTTTTAACAGCTGTGTTTTAATGGAAATATTATTTTTATTTTAGAGATGTCAACAGAAAGAACATAACACTTTTGTATTATTCCCTGAATACCTTCCTCATGTACTGCATATATGCAGTCAATGTCATATTTGCTAATTCATTTGGACATCTAGTGGTTTCCAATATAAACATTAAAGGGTTTTTATCTTGCTTGAATTATTTTCAGTCTATTTATTAATTTTCTTAAGTAAATGAAGATCAGGGGAAATGGCAATATTTATTTTTAATTCAAATAATGAATAAGAATTATCTATTAGCATTCAACTTCATGTTATGATGAAGGGAATAAAGAGCACTTTACACTCTTAAGTAGATATCTAACTTTTACATTCATTTTCCTGTAATTTTTGATGCGATTACTACAGTAATTCATATACTGGGTAGAAAAGAGTTCCTCACATATATTCAAAGCTTAAAAGCAAAATTCTCTTATAGTATTCATATAGGAAGGACATTATAAGATATAATTTGGTCTTTTTAGTTAAGCACTGGGTGGTGATTACTGTTAAATTCAGGCTTTCTAGATACATAGGTAAAAAGTGAATCATATGCAGTTAGTAGATGGGAATGGGACAGACGCAATACAAGCAGTGTTTTCTCAGGAAGTTCATAACCCTCTATTTTACTCTTTTTATGCGATGTTTATCTGTGCAATGTCAAACACATCATGAAAAATTTAGTTTACAGTCCTTCAGAGAATAGAATTTCAGTCAACACCATGTTCTACTGAGGAGGAACTTGCTTTAAGAAGTCTAAAATTTTTCCTTTTGTAGTCACTTCTCCAAACCACACCCATTCATGAGTTGCCCTGACCTAGCTGCACAATTACCATGGTCTGTCTCCACATCACCATGATGTAATTATAAAAAAGGAGATGCAATTATCAAAAAGAACAATCAAAAGAGAACTCGTCTACTCAGAAACCATCAGATTAACATTCTGAATGCACAGTAATAGTGACTGATGTGTTTATTAGTGGTATGATTAATACAAATCCATACTTATAGTTTATGCAAGCTACAGCCCATTTAGCAAATGCCTTTGCCTGGGGTACAAGGACTCTAGATTGTTTTAAAAACATTCCACCAGAGAAGAACTTCACCAATGAAATTAAAATTGCGTCAACCATAAACTCATTAAATTTAGTAGAATAAACGTACTCAATCCTACCTTTACAACATATTTATTGAATGGACCTTTGCCAGTTAGCAATGAGGTCTGGAGAAAAAGAAACCTCATATACCTAATGAATTGCATGCTAGTTCAGCATCTTCAGGAAGAAATTGATCACAATATATAAGTTTATTTCACAACAGAGCACAGTATTCATAGGGAGTGTGCTTATACTGTTTGTTTTACACGTTAACCATCTAGTGCCTATCACCATTAGAAAACACATCTTAGTTTTGTCATCTATTCAACAAAATAGTTGTCCCCTTGTCCCCCAATATAGCCCCTTTGGCTACAAACTGTGGGAGCCCTGCAATTCTTCACTGCAAGAACCTGAGATGAAGAATATTTTAGAAAATGGGCTTGCAGAACTACAGAGGGCCATTTTCAGCAAAGTGAGTATAAACATCCCTTTCTACCATCACAGATTTTGAGTATTATCATACACTTATACCTTCAACCTCCTGAAATATAAAAAACCAAAGCATTTTCTAACTAAACAATCTGAAGTCCAAGGAGGGCCTACCATTTTCTAAAGAAAGTAATACAGTGGGAATGAATAGTCTTCCATACGGCAAATCACACATTATTTAGTGAGCTTCTTCATCAGTCTTCATTCAAAATTTCTTTCAGAATTAGTGTCCTGACTAAGAACTGTATTAGAAAAATACAGTATCATGTACATTCCATAGCTCATAAAAGTTCAGGAGACTTTCTGTGGTTAAATACTACCCTAGAATTAAATGGTTATATTATTCCTGAAAACATTTTTAACATCAAAACCATGTACCATGCTCCAAGGAGAGAAACTTTTAAGAAGTAAACATCTCAAATAATGTTATTGAATAAACATTTCAATCTATTTTCTTAATACAACATATAATTGATATGACCCCAACTGGGAAAGCATTAAAATGAACAATTCAGAATACAAGAGATCACTGAAAATGTTAGATAATTTTTCATATTTAATGATATGGTGGAGACCTGTTACTCTATCCCACTTCTGTCTTGTTTAATAATGACCACATATAATGTGGTCCTAATAAATTTCCACAGTGATTGAAGGGTGTCAAGCTCTGTTAACAAACTAGAAACAGAGTGATCCTCATGAAACAGGAATAAATGAAGTTTTTGAGTCAGGTGCAAATAAACTTAATTCAATGTGTTGAATGTCAGTAATCTGTGTCCATAGATGGATATCCAAACACAAATATTTTTAAGCTGTAATAAGTGTTTTACAACCAGATATACACAAACTTTACAATCAGTTAGCTCACAGTTACATAAATTCAGATAAACATACCTTCAGTAATTTGCAGGATTAAATAACTATATATCATTCTCATATTTTATGATCATATGTCTCATCACAGAGATATATGACATTTATTTCCCTTAACTATTCTTTATCTTTTCTAAAAGTATAGGTTTTAAAGGCTCTGGCATTTAACTAATTTTGACTAATAATCGTTTGGCAAACCTTGTATATTTTAAGGTACACTGTATTAAATCTGTTCATCCTTACCATCACAAGTTGGGAGTGGGTGACTCCACCAGTGATTTTTTTCACATAGTAAAGGCTCCTCATGACTCAGCCTATAACCTGGATCACAGCTAAATGAGACAGTGGAACCTATAGAGAAGTCATGTCCATAACGACGTCCATGCACTGGTATGCCAGGATCCAAGCAAGAGTAAGTATTAACAGTTACACCTAAATTAAAAAAAAAAAAAAAAAAGTTTTTTTTAAAACTAATTTAAATAGTTGGTTGTGATGGTTGTGAGGTGAAAGCTTCATTATCACACATTTACAGTGAATTATCTTTCCACTATTCTTCTCCATGATACCATTAAAAGATACTATGGATTACAGTTTGAACCCTGCCACTGTTGTAGAGAAAAATAAGAAAAATATCCAATAATTTACAGGATATTTAGTTTGATCCTGTCTCAGTAAGATCAGATGATGTACCTGATGCTGACATTAAAAATCTTTGATGATAACTCAAAATTCTGATTTTCATCTTTATTTTTTCCTTATCAAAATTTGATAGCATAGCGGAATTTATTCACGTTTCTTTTGATATTTATAATTTAAATAGTTACATAGATCAATTATTTCACATAAATTTTTTACATAAATCACACTCATACCTTGTGTTATTTGATATGAGACATTGAGAAGATAAAGATTAGCAGAAAAGAGTAAAGAGAGGTTGACTTGATAAAGGGAATTTCAATGTGTGCCAAAAAATTAAACCTTTTAGATTATTTCTCAGTGAGATGTTCATACACAAAGCTGATATAAAGAAGTTCATTATAATATAATAATGAAAAAACTCCAACCTTCTACAAAGTTAGTAAACTGTTAGAAGTGCAAGATTTTTTTATGGGTGTTATTCCTTTTATTCCTACACAGAAAGAAAGTCATAAAAAAAATTCTTCCTTACAAAGTAATTCATTGTGGAGAGACACAATGAAATTCACTGTGGAGAGATACAATTAGCATAAAAGTTAAGAACATATAAAAGATCTTTGCTTTCAATACAATATTTGAAGGGAGAAGAAATGATGAATAGGAGACCACTGATCCTTATTATTTGTATTCCCAAAAAGGAAAACAGAATTGGATTGTATTGGATAACACAAGATCACAAACCAATAAGAATCAAAAATAAAATGAATACAAGACTTCTGTGTATAAATACGGGCTATTAAACAGAAAAGAAAATATGGAAAATTGTTTATTTTGTGTACTAGTGGTAAGAATACGTATTTTGCATGCTAACTGATAGTATAAATTTAGCTTTTATTCTCCACCAGTGTGAGAACTGTGGGGTGTGGGTTAGTTTCACAAAAAATAGGATTTTATAACAAAATTCATGAATTTATTTATAGGGATATTTCAAGTTTCCTTTCCAGCTTTATTAATTGAAACTGTTTATTATTTTTATCAGTTTCAGATTTCCTCTTTTTGCTGTTCACTTCCCAAAGTACAATTTCTACCATTTAACATTATTCAGTCTTTCTATGAATTCAGTGTCTTGGTTGGCAATCAGTCTAGTTTTCCGGATGTGTCCAGACAGCCTTCCTTCAAACTTCAGAATGGATGAAAACTTAAAAAAATCATCACTTGTTAATAATGCAGAAAGTGATACAAATAGAAGTTTGTGGGTGAATGATAAATAATTTTGGCATATTGGTATTTTTTTTCAATAAGGAAAATAACAAAATACACAAAAATCCCAAATTTAACATTCAGTTCAAATTAATCCAAATTGTATCTGGCAAAATCACCCCCATGCATATTAGTTTTAGCATCCTTATAGTGGCCAGGAACAGTGAAAATTGCAAAATATAATCATAAAAATTAAGAACATCATGGAAAATTTTTGGTGGCAATTCCAACAAGTAGAAGTCCAAACAATGTGCCTATGACTTGTATTAAGCAAATAAGATAGTAATTACAGTAAAAATATTATTTCTCATGTAAGTAGGAATTATTACAAAAGAAGTTATATTTAGAAAGACAGAATGTAAATTGAATTATAGTATTTCAACATAGGAATTTTAATAATTTATAAGGTAAGAAATCATACAGATACTTTATGCAGCATAGTTTATGACTATAATAAGGAGAAAATAGTACTTCTACATCAGAAAAAAAATCTTATAGGCAGGCTTTTAGAACCATAAAAATCCATAATCAACCAATTCCATTTCTTGATTTTCAGGTCATTATGTAAATTGCATTCCCTCCCCCTGCCTTCTGTTACAGCTGCAGGTACATCAACCAGAACTAATTCAGTTCTAACTAATAACTAATGTAGTTAGTTTCTTACATTTTGAAAGAATTTTTTTTCATAATCTTCCAGATCTCATGCTGTTATACATCAACAAAAATGCCTTGTATATAATATAAGAATATTAAGACATAAAAGTAGCCTCCATAAGAAAGGCATTTTCTTCTCGTACTTATCTTTTGATTCTTAAAGCACAGAGCAGTACATCAATGACATTTAATATATGTAAAATTAGTGGTCATCCCTTTTGCAGTTTAACACTACTAAATCTTTCTCAGATCGGAAAGTAACAGGAATTTACCCAATATGACACCTGTACATGACTAGGGTAAGCATTGAGGGTGAGGGGAAATCAAACAATACAACACAGAAGTACTTACTTTCATAGTGAATTTTGAATCCATTGTTAGAACGACTGTTATCAGTTGTAAAGAGAAGATACATGAAATTGCTGCTGCTAAACAGAAACTGTGGGACCTGTGTACCATTGTAAGAACCCAGAAGAGGAGATAATAGGTTTGGTCCATCATGAACTTCCAAAACATCATAATTAAGTTCAGTCTGAAATCTGGAATTGTGGAAACACACAGAGGCACAAGTTTTAGAGACAGTTAAAACAAATTCCATAAACCCATATGTTCAAACTATGCACCTTTCCTGATAATAGTTTCTCTCTGCATATCTATTTTTCAATATCAATGCAATAATATTAATTATCCAACATAATTCTTACAATTATAAAATTTCAGGTTAGTTCTCTAGAAAGATGAGAAATAAATTTAAACTCTTTGAACTGCTTTGTATGGCAGGAAATAAATTTAAATGCCTTGAGCTGGTTTGTATGGCAGGAAACAAAAGCTAGAAACAGTTTTTTAATCAAAGGTTAATATTACTTGCATATGCTATTTTATAACAATATTATTTTTCTGGTTTAAATAATTAACTAAATTGTATGGAGGGTATGTTGATGCATTTGGCAAAAATATCATCAAGGTACTTTGTATCATCAAAGGCTCTTACTCTTGAGTTCCTATCTTACAATCATCTATAAGCAGGGATAGAATTACTTTACTCCAGTGGCTTCATGCCAGCTGAGACTCAGTCCAAATTAGTGACAGAAGTTATTTGGAAAAAAAACCCACAACTAAAAATCCTTTTTAGAAAGCACTAGAAAACAAAATGTCTGTTTAAATATAGCATGTGTGCTCTCCCTGGCAGCGAAAAACTGAGTGTGAAAGTGCTGCTAGATATCTCCTTGCTTGTTTTAGATGGTATCAGCAATTCCAAACACCTGTTTGGTATTTTGACAGTGGTTTATCTCTTCCTTGCTATGACAGACTTTAGATCAATCATACTGCTTTATAATGGACTCTGATGGATTACTGAAAATCCTTTTCAGAATTAAAAAGCAACAATTCACAGCAGGATCTTACAAGGACCCTTAGATAGTCCTAATTCTCACTCTGATTTACTTAGACACCTAATTCAGCTTTGTGAAATCCATTCAAAGAAATGAGTGAGTAAAGCCAATCTACTGAGGAACTTGATATTTCAGTATTTATGTCCCATAAGTCTGAGCCTAAAGATCTAAAGGAGTTTGGCAAAAGACAAGAAGACAAACCCACGAAACACGTGTTTCCTTTAATGATGTTCTGCTCCCACTAAATAACGCAAGAGGACAAAACTAAAGTAATGGGGAGTTACAGAAATGAAGTAGGATAATCCTAGAAGCACGAAAATTAAAATTTTGGGTTTCTTGGAGTTCCCACAGTAACTCACAATGACGTGCTTCTGAAAAGCTACTAGGCAATAACATACAACATAGGAGAAATCTTGGAAACAGATAATTTAGTCTTGCTCAGCTTTCTTAGCACCTATATCAAAAGCACACTTGAGAAAGAAAGTGCAAAAGCCACAGATCTGATAAATGTAATGCAACTACCAGGCCACTCAAGTCAAGTTGAAACGAAGTTGAATCTCCAAAGACATGAAGGAAATCCTCTCCAAAACCACTTTGACTATATGTACCACCAAAAACAGCAGAAAAATATGAAGATGAAAAAAATTAATAATCACTCATGAAATGTGAGAATCATTTTTAAGTGAGATGAACTGAAACAAATTTAAAGAGGGGAATATGTTCAATGCTTTTGCTTGGTCATTTGGTTCAAAAATTGGTCAATTTATATTTAATTTATAAATCTCATGCTTACATCAGTTTTTCCTTCAATTTCTTTTCTCTTGATGCTCAACATATCTGCTATATTAACATACTTTTTTCCCTCTGGTGTGACAAAACTGTAGGGGCTTTTAGCAAAATGAATAAGAAATAGCCTGTGTTCATGTAAGATCCTTTCAATGTTCCTTTTTACCTAAGTGATCAGTACTGTTAAATTAACCTGGATGTCTTCATTGCTAAGTGACATCTAATCTTACGGAGGACGCACAAGGAGACAGGAGTGAAACAAGTTTTAACACAGGAGATGCCACATACACTTTTTTTAGCAGGCCTTATTTGAATAGATAAAGGTGCCTGAATATTTATAACACACATCTTGGCTTCTGAGAGACACCCTTATCAACTCAGTGCAGTGTCAGGATTTCCTGCTGCACAGTATATGCTCAACAGACACACGTGACTAGTACTCCAATCAGTAGTTTGCTATCAGCATCTCTCACATTTAAATACTCATAATTAGGCTTCACGATAAACACTTCATTACAATCAAGAGTGGCACTGCCATTTCTCACTTCTCATTTCAATTGAGCCTAAAAAGATACTGATTTATAATAAAATATCAACAGATTATCTATCTTCATTATGCTTGTAGACTAGGAACAAACTTTAAAAAAATACATGCACAATAATATAACTATATATGAAAAGGTTATTTTTTGCATGCTGAAAGCACAAAAGTTAATAGTAATTTTTATTTGCTGTGTAGATCTTTTCTCATGTCTCTGTCTCCTTGGCACAAGAACACTTTAGAATGCAGTCATGGAATGCAGTACCTTGCTCCTATCCAATGTTGTAAGAGAGAAGATATAGGCATATAGGAAGATTAAAAGGAAACTACTCTCCAAGTAGGAAACTTAGAAAAGCCAAAAATTATTTAAAAGTTATAGACAAGTACTATAATATCTTTTCCCTGTCCAAGAAATTAAAAATCTTTCAACAACCACGTGTGTGGAAGTTTTGGTATTTGCACCAAAAAAGGCTTGAAAAGTATGTGTGCTTCTCAGGACAAAGTTGAAAGGCAAAGAACTGGGCAAAATATGAAGGTTTTTTTAATTATTTAGGAAAGTAATTTGGCTATAGTTTTAAAACTGTGTATTTCAAAAAAATTATCCTTTTCTCTTAAGAAAGTACAGCTGAAAACTTGCAAGCAGAAGCAGCAGAAAAAGGGCAGCCAAGACTAAATGAGTCTTTAAAAAGCTAACACATAAATGACTCAGAAGGTGAATTTAAACCATGTGAAAAATAATAAAGTCTAAGTAAAATCATAACAGTAGTTTACAAAATGTTTTCTTTCATTACACCATAAAGTTTTATTTCATCATTTTATTTATAGAATAACATTTTCTTTTCATCCAGACATACAACTATATATATCTAAGTGCATCTGTGTGACATACATAGCTGTATTTTTAAGTGTACTTCTGCACAGAAATACACAAGAGTACACATTTATCTGTGAGTAGGGCCTCTCTGGATTGCTGCATCTGAGCAATATGTGTACCAGACCAATTTCTGACAAGTGACAAGAGTGTCAAAAATGAGCAGCAATGGGAAAACAAAGTGTCAGAAAGAGGATAGAAGCTTTCTCTGTGATCTGAAGAGACCACATCTTGTTCCTTTCTATATTACTTACAAGAGTAATAGAGGTTGTGCAATTTTATGACAAGGCATTAATGTATTACAAACAAAAACTGTATGCAAAAGAGTGTCAGATTTAGTAAAACTCAACTGCAAAGAAAGAAAATACAGCTGTCATTGTATTGCAAATATAAAGGCAAATGCTTTTTACTTTGAAATGACTGTCCACATCAAATACGTAGTTTAAATGAATTGCTGAATTAAAAATCAGCTATTTGAAATTACAATTTTCATTTCAAAAAAATAAAAGAAGTTTCATCAGGAAGAAGTTATTAATTTTTTTATTATATTCTAATTGGCAAATTTGGTAAATCATTATTTTAAGTGATATGCTAGTGATTTTGGAAGACTAGCTTCCATGTGGTGTTAAGGATAGAAAATAACTGAAGTGTACATATATCTGTCCTGTGATTTTTTATATTATCCCACGAACACTTTATTAAAGAGTAAGCTATAGTACTAAAAAAATGGTTTTAAAAATCTTATCACGATGACAAATTTTGCAGAGAGAATATGAATTTCAACCCTTGCTAAAAAAACTTTCTGAATAGTATTAAAATGAAGAAATACCTTCTTTTAAGTCAAGTGTGAGCAGGCCTAGTTAAAACATGCTGTATAAATATAAACTGAAAAGTACTTGGATGATATTTGTACACTATAATTTTCATCATCAATGAAAATGTCATTTTTTCCATGATTGTCATATATTTTTTTAAAATATTTAAAATTAAAAATAATCTAAAACATAAGAAGAGTAGCATTCTTTATTGCATTTTTTGTCTTGTTTTCTGATGAAGAGTTCAAATTAAATGCCACATATTGCTACCATGAGAAATGTCAGGTGCTTCAGCACATTTCAATCCTTTGAATAAGAAAGGGACTTTACTAGGAGGAGTGGAGTGCTGCAGTCATGTGGGGACACTGGAACTCCATCCTGAGAGCACACAGTCCTTTCACAACAATAACTCAGCTGATATGATAATTAAATATTCAGAGTGGGGAAATTATGACTTAATTTAGTTTTCACAGCTGATTCAGATTTTCAGGGTTGAAGATTATGTGATTTTGAGAGAAAGAAAAGAACTTAGCAATTATAATTCATCATACGCTGAAGATATCTGTGCTCTGAAGGAGCTTACAAAAGTTCTATGTGATAATACAATTGCTCGATTTTAGAGATAATGCAAATTAATGTTAAGATAAAGCTAATAACTCCTGCTTCTTAGTAGAAACTGGAAAACATTAAATAAGAAAAACATTAGCCAAGACCTTTCGAATGTAATTTTGATAGAGTGTCCAGGTTCAGCTTCTATCACCCACTCACAATTCAAGGAATCTTTATAATACCCTGGCCAGCCTGGAGAGAGGATTACTCCACTTGGAGATGAAAAATGCCCACCACATGGAGCTAAAAATGAAACAAAGAGAAAGGTAAATAATACAGATTTATTAGATGCAATTCATATTTATCATTTCAATATAGAACAATTAGGATGAACAAATATTTAAAATCCAGTTGCAGGAAGATGCAATCACTTCAAATCTGACAGGCTCTGTGGTGTTCAGAGTTAGATGGAGATAACTGAGTTAAGATCTTAAAAAGATGAAATAAACTGTTCAATAATTCTGAATAAAGGCTTTTTTCCTACTGTATTCTTATGTGTATAATACATTTTCTGCATTAAAGAACATAAACAAAACATAATCTCTACAAACTATCATCACTTTTGCCTTTAATTGTGGGCAGAGAGACTTGAAATTGCTAAAGTTTCAGCTGAGTTTAAAGCTAGAAATCAGTGAACTGTTACCATTGAATCCACTGTCATACCACATACATTTTGCTTGGCATGTTGGCAGTTCAAATTCCTCATTCATGAAAAAGACATACTTACCACTCTTACAAGATTAATTGATTTTTTTTTTTAATTGGAAAATATATATAATTATTGCAATATATACTTCTGCAAGCAGTACTCCTGCAGAGGGGAAAGATACCTGCCTCAGCCTGCTCAACAGCTTCTCTTATCCATCCCAGGATACCACTGACCTTCTTTGCATCAAGGACACGTTTAACTTGGTGTCCACCAGGACACCCAGGACCTTTTCCATTTAGACAGAGAGCAGAAGCATGTTACTTTGCAGGAAGAGAAGACTGCACCACAAAGTTTCATAACACCATGGTTCCAGTCGCCTTTATGCATACAAGGCTACTCCAAAATAAAAAAGCTATGTCACAGTTAGTGTCACAGCTAACTATGCATATCACTGTATATTGCAAAGAAGTTGGGAAGCTATTACTGAGCTGTTGACAAGCTAGAGTCTCCACTAAAAATAGTGCAAAATATACAACATTTTCTGAAAAAAAAAATGGCTATTTTTAAAATTTCTGTTTGTGGTTATTTCACTAGCAGAGCCTGCAAAATATTTTGCTTGCTCATTTTGACAAAGTAGAACAGTAATTATCATTGTCTATATTATTCTGAACTCTATTACAAAAACAATAGATTAATTTTGCTGTCTTTGACACAACTTCAAGTTGAAGACCATGAATTATTACATATTTGTCTGATCTTAATTTTTCTCAGGAGAACACCAATGTCTTATATTAAAATGATGAATTGCTGTAAATAGGTTTGTTTTGTTGGGGTTTCTTTAGGACATAATGTTCCATCTTTCCCTACTGTGTAGGGAAAAGAAAGGGTTTCTAGAAGTTATAGAGTTCAGAATTCAGTATGTTGCAAGCACTTCTAAATATGCAGATATATACTTCTTTTTTTATTCATTGATGGGTTTAAAGTGGATGTTTCTCACCTTTTATCTTCAAGTCTTTTTCATACTTCAGTATGAAGTCTTTTTTATTTAAGACTTTAAAAAGTCTTTTTCATACTTCAGTAAACAGTACAAGTCAAACAATAAGTTATTTAAACTCATATTTACCTCAACAACCAGAAGGTTAACTCTAGAACATTCATAATCTCTGTATTTTATTGTATATAACCACTTTCAAATATTCATAATGCATATGGAGCATATAAACTAAAAAATATATTGACAAGAATAGGAACCACATAGTCTTATTCTGAGCCATTACACTCTATAGTTACAATACAGTATTACCAAACTTGGACAAAGTTGCATCTTCTCACCAAATTTTCATGGCACAGATTGCATTTAGAATATAAAAAGCTCCAAACCTCTATTACAAAAATATTCCTATGAATAGTGCGTTAAAAGTAATGCACACTGTAAGATTGCCTAAATTTGGAATAATTTCTTAATTTTATTTAGGATTGTTTTGCTGCCAGTTTTCCTTAAAGAAAATGTTCTATCCTCTGACTATGGCTCTTACAGATAAATATTTAATGGATTTTTTTTGTTTGACTTTCACCATTATATACTGATTTCCTAAACCCAGGAGTACTTCCCTTCAGAATAGCTGAGCTACTGGGCTTATCTTAAAGAGCCTTGTTTTTACAAAATAAAACTCTCCAGTCATCATGCCTAAGGATTGTTTCCCTAACCTTTTTTACACTGATTTTAATCCCCTCTTCTTTCTTATAGTCCTATTTGATAGTTGTCTGACAGATTCATACCCAATGTTCATGTGTTCAAAATGAAACTCCAGAAATATAACATAAATAAAAGTGCTCATCAAGCAGAATCCCTTTATCAAACACAGGCCTGTGTCAAATAGTAAAAGAAAATCTTAGTCTGATCTAAGAATTCTCACAAAGTCATTTGTATTTATTTCTTTGTATAGCAAAGTGCAGGGCTTCAAACAGGATATTTCTGTATGTGAGCATGAAAAAAACCTTTAGGATAACAGGCTATTCACAGAATCACTAAACATCTTGTAGATTCATAGTTTTAGAAATGTTTTTTTGAAGAGCTTATCACTAATGCTACAGAATGCAAGACAGTGAACCTTACAGGAGTTATACAGGAAGACCAAGGTTAGAGCTTGAGCATGGGTACAACAGCACAGTATTAGAACAGTTTATGGGAAAATCCTCTGTATAAACCTCACATAGAAAAGATGAATGGCATAAGGACAGGAATCCCAAACTCAAAATCATCAGAGAGCAGCAAAAGCTCCTTCACTAAAGAAAAGAAGCCAGGAGCAAGCAATGTTCACTTGTGCACATGTACATAGACACGCTGAGTTAGGATCTTCACAGACATATCCATCTCCACCTGAGAAAGCTGAACACAACTGGATTGATTACAGGAAAGGGGTTTGGTGACAATGAAGTGACTGCCTGAGCTGAAATAGAACCCTGGGATGTGGGCAGGGCTGGGAGGAAGTTCCAGCAGCAGCTAGCCAGGATTGTCCTGAAAAACAAGTATGTTGACTCTGTTCATCTGCACCAGATTATTAAATAGCTCCCTCCTGTATATTGTAATTTCTGACATTTCTTAACTGTAAGGAAAACTGCACAGCAGCCACATTCCTAGTCAGTATGTGGAGCTTATGCCATTGACGTGGTATATATGACAATGAAATACGAGGTGTATGTAGAACTTATATCAAACAACTCTGTTTTGCAGAAGAATGTGTACAATAAAACTTCTGAACACCCTAACAGACCAAATTAAATTGTTATTTTAAAAATATTTTCATTTGCCTTCTAATTTTATCATAAGTTTTAAAAGTATATCTAATTCTCCAGCTAATAAAAACCATCTAATTCAAATATACCTGTATCTCAAACTTTAGGATTACAATATATTTTCTATTCAGAGTCTCAGACCACCTATGGATCAGATTATCATTGTGCAGGGACTGACACTTCAAAATATTCCCAGTAATTTAATATTCTAATGTAACATTGAAAATGCAACCTTATATTTTATTAGCAATATTGTACAGATCCATGAACCTTATAACAAAGAAAAGGTATTTTAGCCTATCTTGTCTAGTGAAACTGATGCACCTTATATCTATGAAACAATAATCATTCATCACAGAAAGTAAACATGGATGCAAAGTGTATTATAAGCAATCACACTATTATCACACATGTATTAAAATTCTTCAAATTTTGTCAAGAGGGAGTTACACAGTAGAAAAGTAAGAATTAAATTTTAAAGTAAAAGCTAACAAACCAGAGATCATATTATCATTGATTAAACTTTCTTTTATTCATTACAAACATCTGAATTAATTTTTTCCCTTAGGTATGAAGATCCTAGAATATAGACAAGTAATGAAGCAAAGATTATATTTTAGTGTAATTAGTATAACAAGTCCAAGGAAATATGCATAACACTGTGGTTTTAGATTGTGATGTATGGAAGGACTTAATTTCTATAAAACAGAAAAATCAATTGCTAAGAGAGGCTTCCCCTGCCTAGAGTCACTGTGGATAGAAGAAATACAAATATTGCAACAGAGAGCTAAAACACCTTAAACAGTTTTAAATACCATAGCCAAAGACCCTGAAGAGATCAACATCTTCATTCTAATCTAATATTATATCAGCAATAACAGAAGCTTTGTGCTATGCATTTGCAAAAATCTCAGCTTCATTTGGTGACAATTTGAAATGCATTACATCAAGTTCTCCTGATTTAGGAAGAAATATTATACATACCTCCACACTTAGGAATAGGTCCACTCCACATTACTTTTCCATCCATTAGCATACACGTAATTGTTTCAGTTCCTTGTGTTTTAATAAAACCTTCCTCACATATAACTGAAATTGAGCTCCCCAGCTGAAAGTTGTCACCAAAACGCCGAGCATTGATTGGCACTCCAGGGTCTGGGCACTCATTATGTCCAAATGCTTTTTAAGAGGAAAAAACAAATGTGGTAGAGGACATAGAATACTTGCAAGGAAGATAACATTTTTAAAATTTTGTTTGCTAGTAAGAACAAACAATTTATATTAGGAAACTGAAGGGAAAAATAAGAACAATAAAATAAGAAACAAAAATTTGTTCAACAGCAACAAATGCAAAACAGTATAAATAATTGCTTAAAATATGGAGTTATACTAGCATGGATCTCAGCTTGGACAGCTTGTTGCTGGAAGATTTCAGTGATGGCTGAAAAGTGATTCTCTTTTTCCAACAACACTCATCCTATCTAATGTTAAAATGGGACAGAATGTTCCTTCAGAAGGGCAGGGCAAGCATCTATGTATGATACAAAAACTTTATTATCTTTTGTATATGTAATTTTACATCACACCATTTGAGCCACACTGACCTTCATGGGTGTCATGGGGTGACTTTACCTTTAAGACAGTTTTGAGAGCTAAGGAAGTTGAAGATGCTGGTGGCTGATGGGAGTCTTTTCTCCTGACAAATTATCGGTCATTTCTAAGAATTGACAGCAGTTTTGATCATTGAAAAGTGAGATCAACTTGTGAACACCACCTTAAGATGTAAAGCCAGAGTTCTCTTGCTCTCTTTGTGTTTCCGGCCTCTGACAAGGTACCAAGGCTCTGTCTTGGCCTCCTTCCCCCGCTCCAGGCCGGACAAGGCCCCAGAGGGCGGGGGGAGAAAACGGAGCCGGCCTGGCCTGACTTGGTTTGTAGTTTCTGCTGCTGGACTGAAACCTGACACTGTGAACATCTGCAGCTTTCCAAGACTTTAACACTTTTACTACCTGGATAAAACGTACAGATTACTCCTTTTTCCCAGAGAGAGAGAGAAAGAGAAGCCTTCAACATGAAGAAGACATCATAAAACCATCAAAGACCGTGAAGAAAAGAGTTAAGTTTAGATGGGGAAGAGAGAATAAGGAGATGCTTTATAAGCTTTAATATTTTTCTGTTAAAGCTATGGAGATGGACAATAGTGTTCTGAAAAAAACTCCTTTAATTCATGACAGAGTATATTGGGAGGAATGGAGTGTTCAAAGTGTGGATTTTGAGCAAAAAGTAGAGTAATTGTGATACAGTGAAGTGCTGGAACAGAGTGAAGATTTGAGGCCCTGAGGGAAAATGAGAAAACTGTTCCCAGAAAAGCTCACAGAAACAGATGAAGAGAACTTTTGCCTTTGAATAACTCATCCTTAAAAATGACATCCCTAGACTCATGGCACATACACACCTCAGAGTGATGTGAAATGGGAGGAGTGAACTGATGACAGGATTTCCGGGCAGCTGGCATCAGAGAAATAGAAAACTATAGCAGAAATAGTTTTCTTGTGAGAAATTCCATGGATAGCAGAAGAAGACGTCTGTTTCTCTACAAAGACTGATGAAAAGACTCTAGCAGGAATTAGGACTGTTTTAAACACCAAAGTTCCAAAGTTTTTTGTCTCTATGTTGTCATGTGAACATAGAGGGAATAGTGGGTAGTGGGGGATAAAAGGGTTTTCTGGAAGTTTATTCTGGTGTTCTTATTCTTGTAGTTTTGTTAATAAACTTTCTTTATTCCTTTTAAGTTTTAAGCCTGTTTTGCTCTTGTTCTAATCCATATCTCACAGCAAGAAATAAATAAGTTTTCTAGTAATTTTTTAGTTACTGCCTTAAAACCACGACAATGGGCTTGATCCTACCATACTTAATTTTGTTTCATGTATTGAGAGCTGGTGAACAGTGACAGAAAGGGTTATGTTGGCCAAAGAAAGAAAACTTGAAACTTTGAACATTTCAAGTTTAGGTCTGGATAAATTGAAAAAATGTAATTTCCCTGTATACATGTAGATACTATGAAAGACTGCTCATGTCCTTTACTGCAGAATATACCTTCCTTTTGGAGAAGAAAGACCACCTTCCTAACAGAAATGAGCAAAGTAATATTTATAGCATAATGATTAAATGATATTTAGTAGTTATTGTATTTTGTTGCTTTATCGATGATAATAATGCACATACATCTTATATTTTTTTAAATGTTGATTTTTTTTTAGTGAGAAGAAATGTTCACCTTCCTCACACATGATGACTACAAATTCTATCTTCATAAATATGTTTACCTGTAGAGACATCAGAAAGGTCTAAGTCCTAAAAAGATGATTTTCACTTTTTTTCCTTGCACTTTTACTGATGTGTCTGCTACATAAAACATATACAAATTCCCTAATGAATTTTTTTAGAAGTAATATCTCAATAACTTAGTGAAAGATTTCTCAGATGTTCCATTACAGAGGTATTTTAAGTCATAATAACAGAACAGAGAAAGCATTTATTTAGAGATATTTTCACTTGGAAAATGCCATATATTTTGGGAATGAAAATAGTGCTTTCATTGAATAATTGTTTACATTGTTTTGTTGAATATCATTCAAGGATGGCATTAAAAGTGATGCAATCCCATACTTTTTCAGAGGAGTTACAAAAACTTTTCCAATTCCTTGCTCATAGTCATCACTTTCAGGGAAGGCATTGATTGTCTGCTTTTTCTCACTACTTTCAGACAACCCAGAGATAGATTTTCAATATTATTATCTATAAATGTAGATAAATGTTGACTCCAGTGTGACACCAGTTTATTAAGGTTGAAAAATCAATTCATTGCTCTATATTTCAGCTCAGGAAGTGCTGCCATTGCTGCTCCTAAGTGATCAATTTTACTGCATAGAATGACTTTGGGAGACAAGATAGTGAAAGACAATCTGTCCCACCAACAGCAGTCACTTTTATCTGAGCCTGGCTACAGTTACATTACTTGATAAGCAAAATTCCATCTGCTGATACTTCTAAAAAGCTTTTTGGAGGAGCTGTAATATTAAATACTAGCCTTAGGCTGAAAAGAAAAAGAACACGTGGGTATATCATTAATTAATATTTTGTTAATCATCAACAAGTCAAGAAACCATGGGAAAGTTCCTTATGAACTGTTACATGTAAAGAGGAGATTCAGTTTTCCTGGCATTTATCCTCATCAACTACCAGATATTGATTAATATACCTATACAGGTATATTAATCAATATCTGGAAAAATGCCAGGAAATATAATCACAAATTAGGGCAATGGTGATATTCTGCTATTAACTCAGAAGGATATTAAAATATGCATTTTGCATTAAAAAACAAAACAAACAAAGAAAAACAACAGAAGGGAAGGATCTGCAGAAATCTCATGAGATAGGAAGGCAGGTATGTAGCGAATCACAATTCATCTCATCTAAAGCCAGCTTTGATAGGTCCTTAAAGTAGGGGTAGAAAGGAGCAGTCCAGTGGCACAGTTAATTGTTTTGGTGGATTGCCCTGCCAGGAGTTTGAGCTGGGAAGTATAGAAACAGCCTTAAGTAAAGGTAGCACTTTCAGAAGAAAATAGAGAAAAAACCAAAAGTTAAGGGAATATAAAATAACAACAATATATTTCATACTAAAAACTATTGTGAAAGACTATTTAAAGCTTTGCAAACAAGAGACAGCTTATTCGGTACCATCACATGTAAACTCATACTTCTTTCTAGTACACTACACTTTGAAGAATTCTAGCTTGAGAAGTAGTGAGACTGAAAAAGTCTTAACAGGAGCGACTGGCTGGAAAAATGTGCTGTGATGAACCTACTCTAAAACAGAAAAAAACCACATTAAATCAGTCTTTAGATATAAACCCATCATCTGTGATTGTCCATGTCTTGGTCCACTGAGCTGAATGACTCGCATAATTAGGCTGATGTCAGAGGCCCATAGTTTGACCTTGGTCAGGCTGCTATGTAATTCATAAGGTTTTTGGTAGCATAATTAAACAGCTGTAATGAAAACATTAACAAAAAAAAAAATCTATCAGGAAACAGCAGGCCTAAGCTTATTCAAAGATAAATATCAGCACTTCCTACACTCCAGTCAATGAGGAACAGCTCAAAGTCCACAGCTGGCATAAATCAAGCAATCTGGAAGATGCTCTCCACCTCAAAATACTCATCCACCTCAGCTCGAAGGAAGGTTAGCATGAGTCTGGATTGTGGAATGCCTGCCCATGGAGGACCTAGCAACTTTTCAGTTTCCTCTGCACTAACTCCTTTGCCACAGGAAGTATATAGGTATTCTCTGTCACATGGCTTCAGTTGTCACACTGCACATCAAGTGTGCATTTTGTCTGTTCTACCCTAAGCTAGGAAATCTATACTGAAGCAAAGAGACTATATAGATGTATTGCATGTAATTTATGTGACTATACTCAATACTATGTCTAGCTCTGCTCTCCATTATTAAACAAAGATATGTAGAAAGTGGGAAGCGTTCATAAAGGAATCACAAATATGACAAAAGGCTCATACTTTAACTGAGTAGTTCAATGCATATAGCTTATTAAAGGCAGGATTAGGGGATGACTGGCTCTATAAATATCTTCACAGGCACCAGAAATATTACTAACAGTTCTTGGGTTTGGGATATAAAGGGGAAACAAGGAATCAGGTGTAAGTATGCTTTTCCATAGCAACTTAAACCAATGCAGTTTTAAGTTGCTATGTTCCTATGTTCTGCTGCACCTAGTGAAACACTCTTTTGCCTCCTTTTCCAAGCAGAAAATCCCAGCCTTTTGGGTTCCTATTCCTTTATTAGAACATCCTCTATATCATCCATTTTCAAGTCACATATGTCTATGATCTAGTCCCAAATCTTTAAATAGGAAATCTTTGTTAGACTTAGTGTAATAACTCAAAGATGACACATTTGAATTATAATTTTTGCTTAATTCCAGAAAAAGTTAAATTTATGTTCAATTTTACTGGAAGGAGAGTGATTATCTGAGACCACACATGTTTCTGTAATAAAAATAAATATGGCATAAAAATAGTTTCTGAGAAATACCATTAAATAATCAGATTATGTAATAGTAACTCAGTTTTATTCTTCTCCATTCTACATCTCAGAAACATCAATTAAGTTATTTACATTACAAGCCTAAATTCTTATTAGAAAAGATTGACCAAGACATACTGTTTCTACTCTTAGAAGGGGCAAGAAGAGACTGATAGCTTTGGAATATATCAACTGGAGTGTTAGCAGAAAACAGATATTTTTAATTAACTTTGGGTTTACAAATGCTAAGACAGAGTGAAATTCTATTCCCTCCTTTTTTATCATCGCTTTTGGCCTTTATTTAATATAGAAAGATTACTTCTGTAATGTATCAGATTGCAGCTGTCTTTACTGATGAAATAGTAGAGACATTATTTGGAGTTTGCTGTTGTTTTTGTAAGTAGATTTTAGCTACAGAGTTTAACAAACACATACACAAACACACCCATGAAAAGAAATAAAAATATAAATGCATTAAAATGCTCAAATATGTAAAATGCTTTAAATTCTTTTCAGAGTTAGATGGTTTCATTATACAATGGGTAAATGTTAATATTGTATTGTTGCTTCTTTTTAAAATTCTATCACTGGTGCATAATTTAAATGACATGATCAAACTACTACATGCCCAAAGAAGTTTGCAAATTTTTTGAAGAAGTAGTTATCTGATAAGTATATTTCTGTGTCACTGAAATGTGAAATCTGAAGTATTGACAGTGTTTGATGTATTAGTTCATTTCAAAATATGAACTAAATATAAGGAACATTCCATGTTAATCTTCTCCATTTTTCATTTTTACTATAAATTCTACATTACCTGACCTATCTTTTGTTCTAACTGTGCAAAATGG
Source organism: Poecile atricapillus (assembly GCF_030490865.1). Taxonomy (NCBI): domain Eukaryota; kingdom Metazoa; phylum Chordata; class Aves; order Passeriformes; family Paridae; genus Poecile; species Poecile atricapillus. The sequence goes on from NC_081250.1 coordinate 137,746,061, forward strand.
GATGACTTGAGAAAACCCAATTATACATCCTATACATCCCTAATTTTTATCCTAGACACCTTAGATCTTCCAATAGCTGATTTTGATTTTCTCATTACTAGATTTAGGTTTGACAACTTTGAGCACACCACAATGAAACTTAAAAGTAAAGAGAACTGTTATAAATGTTAAAAGGACATGAGAAAATAGAAAGCAAATGTTAAAAATTCTGTAAAGAAACATGGATTCAATATCTCATTTTCATTAAAACTGATTTCATATTTTAGTAGCTCTGAATAACCCCTGACTTTCCAATATTTAGTTATGGTAGATATGTAGCTACCAGTCAAAGCTTAGTTTGCAATGATGATGGGTACCTATAAAAACATGTCAGCATGTTCTTCATGCTTACATTCTACATTTGTGACAAATGATCTGAGGATGAATCTGAGGGCTGAGCTGAAATATAAGACAATATCAGGAAAATTATGTTTACAGAGTAATCTGAGGTCAGTTTATCTCTTTCCTATTCAGACAGCAATGTTTAATGTAGATCTTAATAAATAATTCTCTGAAATACTGGCAACCTAAAACAAACAAAAAAAAAAAAAAAAAAAGAGAAAAAATAAAGATGGAGAGATGAAAGATGATATGAGAAAAGTAAACGGCCAGAGGAGAATTCAGTCCTTGAAATTTTATGAAAATAATATTAACTGTTAACATTTGTTTGAGAAAAACGTGTACTCTGGGTCTCTCAATTACCAGCCTCACTAAATCTCTAATTTCCATTTTGATTTAAGGGTTAGTTTAGGTTTTCTAGAGTAAAAAAAACCTAAACAACAAAGCATTTTTTTTTTTCATACAGTCCAGCAGGTAATACAGGGAGGGAGACGTGTTCTCCTTCAAATCATGCTATTGTAGATCCTCTTAGATCTCAAGCAAGTCCCTGGAATTATATATACTCTCAGATGTTAGTGAGAAAGACAGGAATGGGGCTAATTACACATGACATCACATTTTGGAAATATCAAAATATTTATTGTATTTTGCTAATTTTTTTTCTATCTGTTGTCATGGAAAACTCTGCTACCCCTACCATCAGAAAGGAAGAAAAAGAAATACAAATATCCAGATAAAGTGAAGCAGCTCTGGTTGAAGGGTACAATGAACCCCCTACTAGATGCTCCTATCATGCTCTACACATAGCAGTAAGTCTAATATTTACGGATACTGCTGGAGTGCCAAAATTTAATTTTGCATATGCTCCCAGGAAAGTTTAACAGTGTATTTTGGAATTATTCATGCTGTGGCCTTGTATCACCATGGCTGCACTAGCTGGGAATATATCCTGTCTGGATTTTAGTGTGCAAAAAATACCAAATCACTTGGTACCAACACAAGTTAGGCAGCTCTTCATATGTGTTTCAAAAGAAATGTAACAGTTTTGGCAGCTAAAAGGTGAAAAAATGCTAATGGTATTTAGTACTGGAGAAGATATTTGATATCGCCTTCAATTATTATTATGTGGTCAGTAAGTAGGGAAGGTAAAACAGCAAAAACAAAAAAAAAGACAAGTCTGTTGTGGTTTGACTGATCAAAGAGCTCCTATGGCTGCTCATTTAACTGCAGTGACTAGGAGCTAGCAAAGGTTGTGGCCATCAGCTCCAGGATATTACATATCTTCACAGCTGAACATAGGAGTTTCCAAGAACAACAATTTTGTACAGGCAATGGTGGTGGTTAATATTATATGGCACAAATTGTGTTGTCAGAAAATTTAGTAGTTCTATTATACAATTTTGAACTGGCCGGATTTGTCAGTCTGCCAAACACTCCTAACACAATGATTTCTAAAGCCATAAATGAGAACAAGACATGTATTTTCAGCCTTAGCACAGTATTTGAGCAATGACCCAAACACCTATACTAAGAATTTTCAGGTATATAGGATTTAGTTGAAGATGTATTACCATAGCATCATTTTTAAATGCATATACCTATCTCCTAGACTGTATGTTGAAAACAAAACCACACACACACACACAAAAAAAATACGATTACTCACTGTTATAAGTGATGTTAAATCCACGTCCTGACATTGAATGGTCAGCTTGGAATTCCAGACGCAAAATATGACCATTACTGGTAAGATGGGAAGGAACTTCAGCACCAGTAAATGTTCCAATTATGGGGGAATCTACAGAGTTGCCATCTTTAACTGCAAGGAAGTCAAACTGTGATTCCAAGTCAAAGTCATTAAAGGAGAGATGAATTCGGCTCCCAGGGTCTGAAATTATTGTCCAGATACAGTTTAAATTATTCCCATATCCCTCTGGATAATCGGGTGAAAGAACTGTTCCCATTGGTGCAGTGAAATTAGAAAGACAGGGAACTGCCGAAAAAGGGAGAGATAAATTAGATAACAAAATAAAACACTTCAATAAGGACTTTTTTAGTGCTAAGTTTTTTGCAAGACGTCTTAAAACTTGCTGAGTACCTCAACTGACAAATTCAGTGTTTGTGGTGATATATGAATATGGAAAGAAGGTTGTTTCTTCAATCTTCCTATTCCCTTCCTTTCAATAAAACTACCTTCCAAGCACATCCCACAAGAAATAAAGAACATATTTGTTGCATTGGAAATCCATGACAGTCCTTACAATTTACCCCTGATAACAATCACTTGGCACCACTTATTTTCTCTTGTAGAGAGCTGTTTAGATGAGCAGACTTCCCACTGAGCACATTAAAGGGGCAGAAAGTCAATAGTGCCCTTATCATTTGTTGTTCACACAGAGGCACAAGAAATTAAGAAGCCTCAAAGAGACAGGAGATGTTTTGTTGTTATCAAGATAATATATTATATTCAATAAATTCAGTTAAGCCATATTAAGTTGAGATGCAGAGAAACAACTGATTGCACTCTTTGATCCATACTATTTTAGTGCAAAAGTTAAGAAAGGTGCTGCCTCAAATAAGTATCACACCTACACTATATAATCCAACATGCTATATAATGCAAATATTTTACTTATGCTATATAATGCAACTGGAAGACAGCTATAAATATTTATGAAAATTTAAGTGCTAATAGGTATTTATATAAAATACATAGGGGAAATGTAAATAATTTAAACTCTTGATTTCAATTCAGCAACTTCTAATCTGAGGAAATACATTAATTCATAGGATTAGCTATCAAACTTGTATCATACATAATTTACACTACAAAATCAGAACGCTGGCCAAAAAAAGCCAATAATAAACCAGTATATCAAAGCACATAAAGAGAATTGCTTTAAGAGTTGATAAAAGAGAAAACAAAAAAAAAGTTTTAGCAGTTTTAGAACCTGTCCCTTGGGCATGTACATTAGGCAAACCTACCAAAAAAAAAGTAAATTTATCCTGTCAAGAGAGTTCATTACATTTTATTAACTCTGAAATCAATCACACAAATAATTACCTATAAGTAAAGCTTATAACAATGCCTTAAAAATAATAAGAAGAAAATATTTGGTACATACAAATACAGATTGGTATGTTTGCAGACCACTGGTTGTTTTCTTGGCAAATGATAGATTTCTCTCCAATTAATTCAAATCCAAACTGACACTCAAACCTTAAAACATCACGATTAGAAAATCCGTCCCCTTCTCTAATACCATACAATGGTGTTCCAGGATCCCCACAGCTTTCTTTTTCAATTTCTGTTGAAATAAATAAGGAATTTATTAATAGAAGAATAAAACAAATTTGCTGCATGTATATGCCAACATGTAGAAAATTCTAAGAAAATTAAAATTATCTATGTAATAACAGTTGTCAAAATGCACACTGAGTCTGATTCTATACCCCAGCTTCTTAGGGAGGAAATTCTTCACCAAGGGGAGTGAGTGACTGGCTGTGTTGAGCTTAGCTGTTGGCTACAGTTAAACCACTACAAGGGATTAGAAAAATCAAAACTCTTTGTGTTTATAAAATACTTGAAAATTAAAGGATATGAGAAAAGTATTTCTACCCTATTTTATTTCATAAAATTTTAAGCAATAATATCATTAAGTAAAATACTGCTAGTAGAACATAAGCTCTTAAAAGTAGAAACAGAGACCAGCTTCTCAATGTACAAACACTGTCCATATTGCGATGCAGTTCAAACTGAGGTACCACTGACGTGGCAAATAAGGGAGTGGTGGCAACAGAAGAATTGCCTACAGTAAAAAGGAGGCTAGACAAATATTTATACAAATTTATACACACATACATTATGTAAATGTATGGAAAAATAATTTCTCTATAGTCAAATTACATTTTACCTCAGTAGTCTTAACTACAAGGAATGTGAATGAACTATTTCTAAAAATATAGCAGATATGATATTCTCTCAAGCTGCATCCTGCTTCTGTTTTCAGTAGTTATAGGCATGAAAGAATCTTCTCAAAATTTACAGAAATGCACTGGAGTTTGGAGAGGTAACTTGTCTATATTTCAAACTTAAATATTAAGGAGAAAAGGCACAGAAAAAGTGGAAATCAGGAAAATAAAAACTAATCCTTTATGAATCAAGAACATATACATGTGTAAACCAGGATAATAAATGATGTAAATTACACCATGTGTCCTCATGACATGTCTCAATGAGCTCTGTGGGGCTTTAAATAATAGCCACACCTCCAGTAAAATAAATTACTATATTAATTTAGGTTTAGAAAATGAACTGTTATGTAAAACTCTATCCACACAAACAATTTAATTGCACCATGAGACTTCTCATTCATATAAAAAAGTAATAAAAATTGGGGTATTTCCTAAATTTCTGTTGAAATATTGCTAAATCACTGTATCTTGTTAATTCCAGATTTGCTTGCAAAAACTGCTGGTATTTTGTCACTTAAAAAATTTCAATTAAAGTTGTGAGAATTAGCAGCAAAGTTTGTATTTCATCTACCATAACTATACTGTCCCAAATCCTGTTCATATGGTCTTTCTCCTTCAGTCATATTGAAGTACTTGCTTTGTTTCAGTATAAACATTAAATGGTAAATCAAGTCCAAACCCAAGACTGTTGAAGCTATCATCAAGAATGTATCTCTTGATGCACACAGAATTGGTCTGTGACAACAGTGAATCTATTTGAAGCAAATATATTATCTGTAGCACCTTTCAAATCTGTTGATCAAGGCAACCTGGACCAGCTCTGCAATTATTCTTTAATGACAGTCAATACATTTGTCCTCGGATACCTTTAATAATGGTTCCCTGTATCATATTCTGAATATACATGTGACTACAGAACACCACTAAGGTTTTAATTTGGTAATAACTTTATTGTCACTTAAACTTTTTCAGTTTTTGCTGAGCTAAACATCTAGTTGGGATGTAAGACTGTTAGTTCCACCTTGTTTTTGCCTTTTTCAGAAGGTCACAGAAGAAAGCAAAAAGGAAAGTCTCTAGAGAAACAGTCACCAAGACTTATTTATGTGGCTTGTTTTCTTTCCCAGGCTTCTGGTCCCATGATCCTTCAACCTGCTTCTTTCTAGTTTGATCAGTTATTCCCTTCTGAGACAAGGCAACTATATCTTTCTGAAAGTAAGCTATAAGAGAATAAAACCAAACACACAAAAAACACCAGTCCCAAAACACAGAACAAATACTGTTCTCAGTCAAACACACACACACACAAAACAGTTCCCAGATCAACTCTGTGAACACAAAGCAGGGTTTGCTCCAAAAGTCATTCAATGCATTTGAACTGGGCTTAGACAACAAGGTTTTGGTAGTCAGGGGTCTGCGGAAGTGACCTCTGTGAGAAGATTCTGCTCCCACGTTGGACTGAGCCAGCTCCAAGAAGGATCTACTTCTGGTCAAAGTTGAATCCATAAGAAACAATGGTGGTGCCCTTGTGATAACATATTTAAGAAAGAGTAAAAAATGCTGCAAAGCAACTGTGACAGAAGATCAATAAAAATATGTGAGAAACAGCCCTGCAAACATGAAGGTCAGAGAAGGAAGGATAAGGGATGCTCCAAGAGTCAGAGCAGACATTCCCCTGCAGCCCATGGTGAAGGCCACAGGGAAGCAGGCTGGCTGGCTGCAGCACATGGAGGTCTCTGCTGTAGCCTGTGGATGACCCCACGTTGCAGCAAGCGGATAAGTCCTGAATCTGCAACTGGTGGAGCAGTCTGCTCCTGAAGGACCACCCCCCATGGAAAGGACACATGCTAAAGCAGCTCTGAAAGAACTGCAGGCAATGTGAAGGACTCCACACTGAATCAGGGGAAGAGCATGAGGAGGAAGGAGTGGCAAGGACCAAGTGTTATGAACTGACCACAAATCCCCATTCCCAATCTACCCTTGCTGCCCAGGTGAAGGAAAACTTACAAGACATGGGAATAAAGGCATGGAGTCTGGGAAGAAGAGGAGGTGGAGAAATTTTTTTTGATTTTGTTTTCACTTTGCACTATCCTACTTTCTCTTTATTTTGCAATAAATCAAAATAAACTTCCTATAGTTGAATCTGTTGGTCTTTGACAATAACTGCTAAATTATCTTCCATTCTGATTCCAACCCATGAATTTTTTCATCTTGATTACTTCCCCTGTTCTGCTGAGGAGGGGGAGTGGGAGCAGCTTTATGGACATATTTTAGGCGAGGTTATCTAGCACAGAGATGCATATAAATTTCATCTAAACCTGGCTGTCAAATGTAGATTTTTTTTTCCAAGTTGGAAATGGAGTGCCCTCATGTCGCCCTGAAAACTCAGTTTTTCGAGCTTGCTGACATAGTTTCTGAAGACTTTCCCAGGACAGTAACTGTAAACATAGATATGTGTACACTCTTTCTAATACACGTCTTTGGATGGACATCTCTGACAGCCAGTGCGGTTGGGAAGGTGTTATCCTGACCATCCAATCCCTGGCTGTGGTCAGAAACCTATAAATTCTGAGAGAAGAAATAAAGTTCTCTCCTTCCTTTAACACACCTCGAGCTGTGTCTGTGTGACTCATTTTGTGTCCAGCAGCAACACCCTCACATTCCCTACCCTGCAAAAAAGAAAGTAATAATAAGAGAGAGAAACCTTGCTAGGAGCTCTGATAAGACTGCAGCTAGGACTAAGCTTTTGGGGATTTCAGTTTCTGTAAGCTAAATCCTCTTAAACAAGGGAGTAAGCCTATGCAAATCAGAATTTTACAAACTGAATCTGGTTAGCTATCCCCTTCCCAAATTTCAGGTCACCAATTCAATGTGCAAGAAAGTTGGAACTTACCAAAAAGGTTGTCTTCCTTATTTTTTTCTCTTTTTTTTTTGATTGTCCACAGTGGAACACATTTTTCCTGAAATCATGGCCTTTAGAGCTACTAAGTGTTTTGATTCAATTGATTCAATTTGCTCATAAGCACTTCAAGTCAGATAGTCATTGAGTGCAGACAATTTCAGCCCAAAACCCAGTTAAATTTCAGAGTTTCTAAACAGTAAGGAATAATTAAACTAGTGTTTATCTTACTTAAGAAATGATGATTCAGCCTCAAAATAATGCATTGGTTTTGCCAGCAATATGTTTTATTGTTTCACTCTCTATTATGGTAAAAATATACCAATTAGAGAAAAGAGTTTATTTGCATATGGATGGGAAAAGAATAACTAATATTGAGACAGGAACTTCCCCACTACACCAGGAAGATTACTACTGTGACTGTGTGTCCAATCTGTAATATTAAAATTTTGAAAAAATGTCAATGTGATGATAAGAGTAAATTTTTCAGTCCATGTATTGAAACAAATTTATCTATAAGTTGCATGTGGTCTGCTTTAAGTGCATATTTGCACATGCAAAAAAAGACTAAGAAATATCTAAATATCTATATTAATACATAAATATTAATATTATAATATTATAACATATAATATTATATATTATTTATATTATATGTATATTATTTATATTACAATATTATATCTTATAATATATATATTAATATATAAATATCTATATGAGAGGAAAGTGTAGCATTCCAAATTGCATGTACATCCAATTTAATATCAAATTTTTAAAGATAAAATCAATAATGACTGAAACTAAAAGTGTGGCTTCTAAATTATAGTTATTTAATGGATGTTTTAAAGTTTTTCTAAATTATAAGTTTTAGATCAACTAGAGGACACTAAACATAACCACCTAAAAAAAATAAAGAAGCACCTCATTTCTTCTTCCTGTTGTTTTTTCCCTTCTCATGTCCACCCCCTTGCTGTACTGAACCTTACTGACAGCTTATACAAGTTGGAATATAAATAGTAATGTTATTTATTGAAACAGAAATATAAGAGAAATTAGGATCACAGAAAACAAAAGGACTGATTCAGAACGAATTAAAACATATTCAATTATAAGAGTTCATTACATTTTAATTTTTCTTGATACACAATACAATGTCTTTTTTTTAGGTCTAATGACCTCATTTTTCATAGTCTCTATTAATGGCATTAAATCTGATGAGAAAGGGAAAATCCAGTTCATATAATTCAGGAAATATTTTTCAGGAATCTTATTGATGTATGAAATTTATTATAAAGTACAGCATTACATGAAAGTTACAAGACAGAGTCAAATAATAGCTTACTGTCCTGTGGTACAAATCCCTGCATATGCTGCTTCAAACTGCCTGTTAGATACAGCTTTTTATCTGCATTAGTGCTGCACAGTAGCATTGATTATCTATGAGGTGTGAGTGGTGTTCCTCAGGGTTGGTTATTGAGACCAGCATGGTTTAACATGACATGGACAGCAGGAATGAGGGCAGCTGTAGTAAATTGGCCAACAACACCAAGGTGTGTGGTGCAGTTGACATGCTGGGGAGAAGAGATATAATTCAGTGGCACTTAACAGTCTTGAGAGTTGGGCCTGTGCAAACCTCATGGAGTTAAACAAGGCCAGTTGCAAGGTCTTGCATGTGTGTCAAGGTAACCAGTAGGCTGGCAGAGAATGGATTAAGAGCAGTTCTGAGGAAGACTTGGGGCAGTTGACAGAAAGCTCAACATAACCCCGAAAACCAACTCTATCCTGAGCTGCAGCAAAAGGAATGCTGCCAGCAGGTTTAGGAAGGTGATTCTGCCCCTCTACTCTTGTAAGACTCCACTCAGCACAGGAATGAACCTGTTGGAGCAAGTCCAGAGGAGGGTCATTAAGGTGATGAGAGAGCTGGAGTATTTCTCCTATGAAGACAGGATGAGAAAGTGGGGGTTGTTTTTCCTAGAGAAGGGAGACCTTACAGCAGCAGTCCAGTATCTACAAGGGCTACACAGAAGTTGAAGAGGGACTTTTTACAAAGGCATGTACTGAAAGGACAAGGAGAAATAACCTTAGATTGAAAGTGGAGCAATTTAGATCAGACATTAGGAGGAAATTCTTTACTGTGAGTCACTGGAACAGGTTTCCCAGAGAAGTTGTGGATGCCTGATCCCTGGAAGGGTTCAAGAACCTGTTGAATGGTGCCCCGAGAAAAAGTGGGATGGCATCCCTGCTTATAGTGGAAGGAAGAACTAAATGATCTTTAAGGTCTCTTCCAAGCCAAACTATACCATTCTATGATACTATTAAAAACTTGTATTTAAAGAAGTTATGTCCAAGCTCTTCAATATGCAATAATTTTTACTCAAATTGTGCATACATCACTTGATAGCTGAGTTGAAAGGATTAAAGCAAATGACAGTGTGAATAGCCTGATGGCCACCAAGTTTACTTTAAGCTGCCTATTACCATTTTCATTTACTTACGAAAATATAATACTGATGAAGTGAAAAATGTGAAGTTAAACAACATTTAGAAATCTGTTATCTTTCTCAGAAGCTTAATTTATTTCAAAGTAGTGATAAATATTATGAGTCAAGAGAGAAACTATAGGTTCTTATTTACTGTTTCTGACTCAAGACAAAGAGCATGATGTCCTGGCAAGGTGGCCTAACAATCTCAAACACTTTGGGCCACTTCTGCTGTAACACTATGAGTACAGCATGAGTTTTCCCCACAAAGTAGATAGAGGTAATTATAGATTTATTATTCCAAGTGATATGCCAGCAAATAAAGTATACCTGGGCCTCAGCAAATCATCAGACTCTTAGAACAAAACAGCAATTATGCAGCAATTACTCTCATTGTCAAAACTTGATGTTCAACCCAAAGCTGATAAAAATTGCTGCTTCCTTTCTCATCTCATGCAAGACCTAGAACCTGCACTGCCTTTACAATCTGCTCCTTTACACTATCATATTTAGGGAAAGCTTTTAACTGGCATAAATGGTCAGAAGAGTATTTCTGTCCCTACATCATCTGCTATGCTATAATTCCATTCTTCCAAGTATTATATTCAAAAGAGCCCATAGTTACAATGATTCAAAGATCACCTCCTTAGTACCGGACAGTTTCCTGAAAGTAAGAGTTGTTCCTGCAAAAATGCCACCACACTACTCTTAAGGTAATGCAGAGACTGAAGACCTCACAAGACATTTGAAAGAAAGCTTACAAAACAGAAACTCAGAAAAAACATCTTGAAAGATATTAACTACAACTTGGTGTTATATAGTGTCATAGGCATCTTGTTAAATTACACATAGGTATTTCTTCCTCCACCAGAAAAAATCAGTAAGTCAATAAATAATATTTAGATAGAATTTTTTGTAATGTACCTAATAATTAATAAAGGTGGGTAATATTTATTTCCAGTCTTAAAATTTAGAGTTACAATGGAGTTAGGCTGCTGAAGGTCAGAATTGTGACATTAGGTAAAGCAGTAAAAGAATGCTAACAATTAGCTAAAATTAAAGGTGTGCATGTCGTGATAAAATATTTATGCAGATGACCACATCACAAAGTAAAATAAACATAGTCATACTTTGTCCTAAACTAATAAAAAGGTTGTCAAGCAAGTTTCAGGCTGGGCTTCTGTAATATTCACTAAGTGCTATAAAACTGTAGAGCATTTTAAAACTCTTTTTTCCAGGAGGAAAAAAAAAAGTTACATGATTTCACCTGCAGGGATTAATAATCAGCAACAATATGGTTTGGTTATTATTATGTAAGACAAGCATCAGAAAAATATTTCCTTCCCCTATGAACTCATGATTTACAGAAAATTTAAACTTTTTCCTGTATATTCCTCTTCTAGGGAGGAATTAAATCGTCTCTTAGCTATCACTTTGGTGCACATACTCCAAAAAGAATTGTCTAAGAATGTAACTTGAGGACAAGCTATTTTCTAGTGCAGCAGAATAAACTAATCCCAGTTTTGACATGGAAAAATCTCAGAAGAAAACAGTACAAGACAGACTCTCTACACCAAAAATAAGCAGTGTAAAGTGTATTGGGTATGGCTGGAAGGGAGTCACCTTTCCCCACAGGAGATGTCACAAGGCTGTGCTCTGTGTTGGTAGCTAGAACGTGTTGATGACACACCAGTGTTTTGGCTACTGCTAAGAGGTCCCAATACAGCATCCAGGCTGTCTCTCCAACCAAACAGTAATTCTGGACTTCAACTTGCCAGATGTTAACTTTGAACATTACACGGCTGATATAAACAGGTCCAGAAGATTCCTAGAACACCTGGTTGATAACTTCTTGATACAGGTACTAAAGGAGGTGGATAGGAAAGGTATTGTCTTTGATCTGTTTTTTGTTAATAGAAATGGGCTTAAAGAGCATAATCAGCTGTCTCAAGTACTGTCAAAGAAAGATGTTTCCATAAGATAAGCCACCATACAGGAACTTAAACACAGATGACAAACAGGAAGGTGTTAATACCAGACCTAACAGAGGTGAATGTTTGGAATTAGCACACAGGACAAAATTCTACTGTGCAGACTGTGGGAAAAGCACAGATGGCAACAACAGGAAGATGCCAGGCCTGGTGAGGCAGATCTGTGTAACCTGTCTGGACAAAAATTCCCACCATGGCAAACTGTGAGAAAGGAAGCAAGTCCTTATACACGTGCCAGCCCAAGCTGTGGGAACTGCATTTATACTCTGTGGATACCTGGGACTTGGACTGTATAAGTGCCTCTTCCTCCTTCCTCCCCTCCCCACTTAGAAGACCAGAAGAAGAAGGGCTGATGAGAACCCAGGTGGTGCTATCTTTTGTTCACACACTCTCTATCTCTCTTCTCTTCCCCTCTCTCCCTTCTCTTGTCCTCCCCTCCCTCCCCCCGACTCTGTCCTCTACTGCCCTTTCCCCTATCCTTCCTTTGCCCCTCTCCCCCCCTTCCTTTTTTCTCTTCCTATCAATCGTGTTACCTCAAATTTACTGTTAAATAAAATCTCTACTATTGGCTTTGGCATACAGTCTTTTCTGCACCTTAATTTGGGCAGAGGCATCTCTTAATAATCTTATCCTAACATTATTTTGGAGTCAGAAGTGGGATCATAAAAGGCCCATGGGTCAAGTTGTGATTGATCACCATGTTGGCTATAGGAGCAATAAAGCAGTTGGGTTTATAAGCTCTAGTGACAGAAGGAAAACTGTCAGGAAAACTTCACCTCTGGATATAAGAAGAGCAGATGCTTTTGAAGCTGCAGAGATTCATCAGTGCTGGTCACTTTTTAAATGCCACCTCCTTAGTGCACAGGAGCAGGCAACTCCAAAATGTCAAGCAGGCAAGGCAGAGGGCTGACCTGGTTCTTCTGGGGTTAAGGTGAAAAAAATAGAGTGTATTGCCAGTGAAAGCAAGGTTGAAGGAAGGAATACAGAAATATAGAATATATATTATATATAATAGAATATATATAGAATATAAAGAATATATAGAATGTATATATAATAGAATACATAGGAGGAATACAGAAAAGCTACTTGCTATTGCAGGGAGAAAATTCATGTTGTCAGAGCTCAATTAGAGTTGAATCTGACCAGAACTATGTGGGATAGTTAAAAGAGCTTTTCAAAATGCATCAATAGCAAAAGGCAGTGCTAAATACATCATTCTGTTGTAGCATGAGGATGATCACCTGAAAAACAGGGACATAGGCAAGGCAGGGATGGTCAATGTTTTCTTTGCTTCAGCCTTAAATACTGATTATGAGCTATGGGTGCCCATTGCCCTGAGCTGGAGGAACTTTACTACAAGCATGGTAAACTCCCAGGAAACTCCAAACTTCTGTGTGATCTGCTGCTCCATTTGGATTCTGGTAGGAATCATCTGAGAGCACCTAAATAATTGACTGATGTCATGGGGAAACCTGACTAAATGATTTTTGAATCTTAGGAATCTGGAGAGGTACCTGTTGACTAGGAGTTGGCTAATGTATCCCAATTTTCAAGAAAGGCAAGAAGGAAGACCCTGAAATCTACTGTCAGTCTCAATTCAGTGCCTGGTAAAACTATGGAGAAGACCGTTCTGGGAGTTACTGAAAAACACCTGAAGGACAATTAAATTGGGAGGAGCTATCAGAAGATATTAGATCAATGTGTTACTCCTTGATTATGTAACTATAAGCTCGGTCTGAGAAATAAGCGCATAGGCAAACAGATACCTACAATGCAAAGAAAGCAGAATTCCTCTGGCCCTAAGGATTACTGCTGGGCAAGGAGATCAGTATATTGAAAGTTAGGTATTAAATCTGTATAATAAAAAAAGACATAAAGGATTATTGTAGGCGAAATGTGAATGGAATACATTTATTTATCACAGTTGCTTAAATACTAGTTTTATGGATGAACAAAGTTTTATTTATGTCAGTTAATCTTGTTCAAAAAGCTAGACTATACTTTTAAATCATCTTGAGATGAAAATTTTTGAGAGATTGTCTACAGAGAAGAGAAAGTAACTAGTAAAATGTCCTTCTAGACACCGGGAGACAAGAACACAATGTTGCAGTTAAAAATACGGCAATAGGAATCTAAGAAGTTTGAGGCTGTGATGTGATATAAATGCTAACAGCATTAAATGGATGATAAAAATTAATGTATAAACCTGGAGAGAATGAAAAACCACGATTTTAACATTTGGCCATCCCTCATGTGAATTTAATTTTTGGAGTGTCTAGGCTGAGATCCTGGTGCCTGATCAATATCAGGAAAGTACACGAGAGATAAAAGGCACAAAACTAATATTGCAGTTTGGTTAGCAGCAAGAAAGCATGAGGTGTGCATCATGCAATAAGAAGTTTTAACAGTAGTTTTGCCACTAATTCTGATTTATCCTTGTTCCATTTTCTCCACATACAACACTTGGATAATAATGATTTTTTTTCTCTTGAAGTGGAGAAGAAAGTATTACAATTTTTTACAATTATGATAATCTTTGTTATAATTATAAAAGAAGTTCTTATATAGTTAAAATTAATGGAGAATAATTGTGTACTTATTTCAGGCTTCAAAAGAGTGTGTAGTAAATAAAACAGAGGCCAACACTTGAATGATGAACTTAAAAATATTAAACAGCTGCCACATACTCAAGACACCATTCATCCAATGCAATGAAGGAGGCAGGGAGCCTAAGGGAAATACTGCGTGACTGTGTAATTAAAGACTATGCTAATGCATTTGTGCACAGAGGCTGAATTATGCTTTCATGAATTATGCTTTCATGAATTATGCTTTCATGAACTTACATACTGACACTTCTTAACTTTTGAAAAATTGACTTTTCAAAAAGACTACCCCCTATAAAACCCATCCCACAGTTTTTTTTTTAATTTAATCCACTCCATAGGTAGGCTGAGCTAAAGACAGAAATGTCACATATTGTTTAGATAAACTTTTCACCTCTATTATACTTTGTTTCACTAGTAGTTTTTGAAAATTAACTACTGCAGCGCAGACTGAATCAGGTTCAATGATGTGGGTTGTGGAGAAATCCTAATTCCAGCACAGTGGAAAAGGATCACTGTGACCTGTGGTAGTGCATCTCTCAAACATCACCCATTCAGGTGTCAAAATAACATGGAAGTCTCGAGAAAATAAGCAGGTTTCAGCTTCATGCTTTTCTTCTTACAGAAACAACTGATTTATAAAATAGTACTGGGTAAATCAGTTATCTCTGCTAAAATGAAGAGGTCACTTTAAATAACTCAAAGCTGTAATTATGGACTCAGAATTTAAAATATTAATTTCATTTGAGCTTAATTTCCTGAACAGAAATAGGGTTTTTTGAATCATGAAAGAGATACTCAATTCTTTAACAGAAACAAATCTAAAATATCTAAATTTTAGGAGAAAGCACACACAGCCAATCTCATTTAGTTTTAAAAATAGATTTTTTTGTGACAGTTATCTAATGAAGAAATGGTCTTGCTTTCAAAACATTATTATTCAATTAGGTTTGTGTATGCTTACATTAGGTATTAGTCACTCATCTAGTTAAGGCCTGAAAAGGAGCAACAATCAGATAAAATAATTTTTTGGGATTTCCGTATGCTTTTTTATGGTCAAGACTATTCAAATAGTTTTACCAAAACTAAGCATTAAAGATTATAAAAGAGGATTATAGAAAAGGATGAGCAGTTATCAGACTCTGCTTAGATTTTGTAGTCATGTTTTTGTTATGTGGCAGGATATTACCAATTAAGATATTGCTCTTTTTAATGGTTCTACAAACTTAAAGAGCACAGTTGCTTCTCTCAAAACACTGTGAAGGCCACAGAAGGAACTTGCCATAAAATAAGCCACCACAGCAGGAACTTGCGATGAGCACAGAAGGGAGAAATTTGCAACAGGAAGATGCTAATTCCATGCCTGACAGAGGTACAATCTGGTTAGTACATCCTGGTTAATGCATTCAGGCAAAAATTCCACTGTGGCAAACAGTGGGAAAGAAAGCAACTGCTCATACAGAGAATCACAGAATATCCCAAGTTGAAAAAGTCCATGAGAATCATTGACTCCAACTCTTAAGTGAATGGCATGTACAGGGTTTGAATACACAACCTTGGCTTCATTTATTTAGCACCAAGTGAGCTAATCTCAGGGTACACGTATTGCCCTAAATTATGGGATCAGCATCTGTACCCCATGGATACCTGCAACCTGGAGGTTCCTCCTGTATAAAAGTGGTACCCCAGAAGAACAACTCTGGGAACCCCACCACTGAGAAGCTCAGGGTGAAGAAAGGTTGCTGCTGGAACCATGGTTGGTAACTATTTTCTGTATTTTTGACTTAGGCTTTTGGTCTCTTTTGCACCTTAATTTGGGCAGAGGCATCTCTCACCAACTGGATCCCAACAATAGTTTATGGGGAGAAAGCAGTTATCAAAACTACTGCCAGAATCTTTATTGCAACTTTAACTTGTGCTGTCAGGATTTTTTAAATGAATGTGATTTTTATTGATGTGTGTAATGTAGTATATACAGTCTCTTCAGTTATGTATAGAAAGTTTACTACAGTAGGACAGAATCTCTTTTTATTTTTTTTTTTTTTCACAGAATCCCAATTTTGGAATAAAGGTTTGCAGGCAAGACTGTTACTGTGACTAAGACCTGTCAGAGAGCCACCACAGTTTTTAACTTTTCCATGTTTCCATGGAAGTTAAGTAGATTAAGTAGATCATTTTTTTAAGAAGGACATGTGAGATACTTTGGAAATTATGCAGCCTGCATATTTCTTTTCATTTGCTAGAACTGTAAAATCATGGATCTTGCACTTTCAAAACAAAAAATAAATGAAAACTGTGTGCGTAATTTTTGAGCTACCACAGAACAGAAAATCATTTGGACCTACAGTAAGGATCGGGGTGGGGGAAGGAGTGTGACATAATTATCTCTACATCATTCCTGCAATTTCAAGGTCAGATCATTAACATTTGCGACAGTCATGGAGTCATGACAAGGAAATTAAAAGCAGACAATGACCTCAAAGGCAAAGTAGGGAAAAGCATATTAAACAGTGAATTCCAACAAATAGCATGTTCAACTTATGAACAAGACTACTCCCCTTATGACCCCCAAGAAAGATATTTAAATTCAGATAATTTAGACTTTCTTGCATCCTTTGGAATTAGTTTTAAGTGCCTTTACTGTTTCTAGTGATTTGAAACACATGCACACAACCAAAATAACAGATTTAAAACCAGCCAGAAAACATCAAGGGCTGAGTATTGCAATTAAGTTACACCTTATAACATTCTATTAAAATGAGTTTTATTAGTGACAGCTCCCTATAATTTCTAGATATAGAAGTTAAATGGGGATTGCCAAGTCTCATTGAATTACATTCACTGATTCATGAGGCAGAGTGTAAACTGGGGTCGCTGTGGTTTTAGAGACTAAGAATATACCATGCATATGTCCACTGTCATGTAATGGAATCCTGAAAATGAATTAAAGAAATACAAAGTGAAAGAGTGAGAGAAGAAAAGACATAATATTATCATAAGTTGGTCCTCAATTACAAATTCTGCAAGACATAATTCCATTCTGTTTGTGAAGATGAGTGTTTAATGAAGCTGGCAAAAAAAAAAAAAAAAAAAAAAAAAAAGAAATGTCCTTTGTTGAAGGGAACCTCTATGGAGAGAAAGGAATCAAATTTGGGACTCTTTGCCTACAAGACAAACAATTCTCCAGCTCTACAGCTGGAAACTGTTTTGCCTATTTGAAGACTGAAAAGCATTAGAGAAAAAGTACAAGTCAGATGCATTCTAGCAGATGCCAGTTACTCAAAAGCAGGTTCAGCAAGTCTAGGTGAAAAAGACATATTCCTATGAATTTATTTAATTTCATAAATGCAAGTGTTAAATGCAAACTCATGATGGCAGTATTGAACAGGCCAAACTTTCACTTGAAAGGTCTGACTAACATAAATGACAATGGAATCTCCAACAAGATTTTGAACCCCTTAGCAAGAAAAATAAATGTTCACTTCATCAATAATCAGCTCACTTCTACTACTGAAAGTAGTGGTATAAGTGGTACTTAAAAGTAGGAAAGTAGTAAAATTGAAATAACACTAGAAATAATGAAAAATTAGAAGTTTAAAGAGTGACATTTATTCTTGGATCCTTTCAGAAGAGATGTAATGGGATGTTACCCTCACTTAATTATTTCACTAAAATACCCAGTAAATTTCAGTTCTGCAAGATAGCTGCACATGGAATACTTCTCTGCACAAAATGCTCTGTGATCTGCCTTTTACTGATAATTCACCTTGTCTCTTACATTTTCCATTCCATATCCACATTGTGATTTTGAGAGGTTGTGCTTTACTGTGGGGTGCCACCCCTGCTTCTCAATAGACAGTTCTATGAAACTGCTCAAGATCTAAATTTGATTGTTCACACCAACTCCATTACTTTCAGAGGAGTTAACTTTCCTTTACACTGACCCTCACTTTCTACCAATTGTTTTAATGAAATTACAGGAATTTGAAATGAGGTCTCAAGTCAAATGCTTATTATTTCTCTAGAACTTAATATCTGCCTCTAAATATTTCCTTTCACAGAAAAATTCTGAAGACAATTTGCCATAAAAAGCTGAAAAGGAGCTAAGAAAAACCCAGCAAAACAGCTACCTCATTTTATCCTTTAGTCACGTGACTGAAGGTCTTATTTCATATGGAAACTCTATGCATACATGCATTTCACTGAACAAAAGAAACCTGGATACAAAGTAAATTTATACTTGAAATACTCTAAGCAATCTGCTCTTTAAAAGAGGTTTCTGTGGCAACAAAACTTATCATTATTGAACCACATTTATTTCTTAAGTACTTCAAGTACATTACTGGTAGTTCAGTAATGGTGGAAGAGGGACAGGAGTAAAGAGAAATTGCAGCTGCACACTATATTGCTATGATTCATCTTCTATCAGCTTGGGTCCCAACACAGTACCAAAATCTTCATAATCTTCTTTACTTCCCTCCAATAAATAAGTCTAGGGTTCAACCATACCATAGAATTATGACAATTTTATAAAAGGAGCATTTAAGTCTGGCAAGAATGTTACTTGAAATGCTCCAGAAAAGTAAAATAATAGAACTACTGTGTCAGCAAACAACAAGAAATCTTCCCTAATTACAAGAAATGTGGCTTTTCAGAAATACTATAACTAATAGAAAAACTGGGAAAGTGAAAGTTTTTGTAAATGGATACACATCATAGATGGTAAAAAGTACATCTTTTAGCACAGAAATCGTAGATTTAAATACATTAATTTTGATTGCATTAAAGATTGAAAACTAGAGATAGCAGTGCTGACTTTATGACCAAATCATCCATGGGCATAAAGCCAGGCAAAAACCAGAATTCAATTGAAACAAAAGTGTCTTAGGTAACATTAAGTCATGTCTCTCCAAATATCTTAGGAATAGCCCAATTTATGCAAAACCTAAAATTTTCAGGTTTCTTTTTAATTTTAAATTACCATCTAAGTCTGATCTTTCCCCCCTCCCCCCCTCCCCCCCTCCCCCCTGCTGAATAAAAAGTATAGCTAAACCACCATATTTTAAAATAAAGGGAAGGTGTTAAGGTTTTTCAGTAGTTTTGGTCTCACTGGAAACAGGAAGCTTACAGTCACTGAGGAAGACTGGAATGGTGATCCTTTTGGTCAGGTTAGTTCTGACTTGCTAACCACAGAGACAAAAGGAATAAGCTAGTTTTGTGCTGGCTGTCTGTACATTAACTGCACAAAGTTTCACACTAAAGAATATAATATATACTATACAGAATATAATACTTTTATGCTTTCAAAACTTTCAAGTCTTATTAAGCTAATATTTAAATGAGAGTATTTACTCCATAATTTAGCTAACAGACGGTTCTGCTTTAGCAGACATACCTATGAAAAAGAGGGCATCTGCAGGAAGAACTGTACTCAGCATTGGTGAAGCCTCACTTCAAGTACTGCATTCAGCTCTGGGCCACTCACTTTAAAAACGACAATGAGGTGCTGGGGTGTGTCCAGAAAAAGGCAACAAGGCTTGTGTAAGGTCTAGGAAATATGTGTTAGTAGGAATTGCTGAGGGAGCTGTTTTTGTTTAATCTCAAGAAGGGGATAATCAGGGCTCATCAATCTCTGCAATACCTGAAAGGAGGGTGTAGCAAGGTGGGGGTCAGGCTCTTCTGTGGTGCAGTGACAGGACCAGAGGAAATTGTCTTAAACTGAGATAGGGTAGATTCAGATTAGCTATTAGAACAAAAAATTTCCCTGTTAGGGTGTTCAGGTATTGGAATAGGTTGCCCAGGGAAGTGGTGGAGTCACCATCCCTGGAGATGTTTAAGAGGTGTCTGGATGTGGTGCTGGATGATCTGGTTTCATAGTTTAGTTTTGCAATGCTAGTGCTGAATGACCACTATGATTGGACAAACCTGAATGTCTCTTCCAACCTTGATGATTCTATTCTAAGAAAATATTGTCCTGGCATGCAATGTAATAACTAGTTACTACTTAGAGAACAGAGAGAACAAAACTCTTAACTGAGAACACATCACAAATGTAATAATTTTAATTATGGTACACATGTCTAGCCAGATATCCTAAACATACCCATTGTAAGAGTATTATTAATGACACTTAAAGAGAACAAATTAAACTACAGAAATTGCCAGGAAAACATTTCCAGGACCAATCAGCTGGTTAACAAGGCCATGTTAAAGCCAATTAATTTTATAATCCTTAATAATTGGTTGAAAAGATCAAAACTAGAAAACTCCCAATCCTACTGTACATCTTTATATGATTATTTCTAACCTACACCTACATTTTGGATAGACAAACAGAAAAAAACCCAAAAAAACCCTTGATACTTGTAGAAAAACTCACAAGATAAAATCATATTTAAATACTCTTTAAAACAAGGGAGTAAGTGGGGAGGAAAAGCAAACAGTTTGAAAAAGGCATTGACAATCTTTTTTCAACTGCCTGCCGGGTAATATGAGCATATCACCAATAGGTGTGGGACCTAAAATTGTTGAAAGTGAATAAAATTTGACCCACCATCTGTTTTTCTTAAAAACAGACAATTAACGATTTAATTGACTTGGCACACCATATATTGCAGTACATATGTCACACTAGATGGAGTGATTTGGTTTTTACTAAGTTGTAGAAAAGGTGCCTTGAAGCTTTTAGATTATCCTTATTCGTTGGTTGTAATATTTTAGAGACACTTTTTTATTTTGAGAAAAAAAACTATGCCCAGGGCTTAAATTCTGTCATGTGCAACTTTTAGTCTTTTTAAATGCAATGCTAAAGTAGGAAATAATGCACCATACCGCTATGCCAAATGTTATTTATTACACTGTGTCTGTGCTTTCATTTTATGAAGCCTGCGGCTGGACTGTCAGATTACAGGTGTCCTTTGGGTTGAAATAAAAAGTTAACAGTAGTAATTGCCATGTTAACTGAATACATCGTATCTTCCTACTGCCCAAGTATAAGACATTTCCCAGATTATAAATACACTGACACAATGAGCATTTTCAGGATTATTTTTGATTTAATTTATCTATTTCTACCATACATTTAAGTGGTTAAGCATATGGAGAAAAATAATCTATTTGAGGAGAAAATAATATTAGCACAGTATGTTTAAATAAACAAATTGCAACACAGTATCTTTAGATAGCCATAGTGCTCAATAGTTTGTATCATCAGATATGAAGTTATTTTTTAACCTAAATACAATCTACAAATGTCATGTAGAAAGCAACCATAACACTTAATGCTCTAGGGGTTTTTTTTGTGCTTCTTACAGTTAGGCTTTTTATAAGATTTATTATTGCAGTTATGTGCATAACCTACGGCTACCACATTCATATCTGTTTTAAGTAATTGCAAGACAGAATTCTAAAAAATGCATGGTTGTACATAATAAATAAAAAATTGGTGACGGCCTCTAGGTCTTACCAATAAGAAGTATGTATTCATACATACATGCATTCATTATATGTATTCATACATTTAAGATGTACTCAACAGCACACTCTATTTTTGTCACTCACAGTTAAGGCCATCACATTTTTTTTTCCCCCCTCTACTTAGCCAAAATTTTAAACTGAAAGGTCTTTTTATTTTCTTCATTACCACTGACAATGCCACCAAAAAAGTTTAAACTTTTATATAATTCACAATATTTCAGAAAGCCAATCACAGTTTCTTCCCCCTTTTGAAATTCCTAGTTGTTAAGGCAACCATTTGCTTTATGCACCTGTATGTATTTACTTTAAATCTGAAAAAAATCTGTAAAATATGGTCTATAAAAACAGTAATTTCTTTAATTATAGCCCTTTACCATTCGTCTGGCTTTTCCCTTATCCCTATCTCATAATATGTGAGGTGCTGATTACTTTTTTTTTTATTCCCTCAGACTGAAGAAAGAATTCATTTAACATCATTTTACTCCATAGAACTGATTCAGATTCTGGAGGCCTAGTCTTAAAAACATTTAAAGTTTCTTTATAGGAAGGTTATGAAGTCCAGTTCCTACCCAATTAACCTTAAATGGACACAAGTGTTGCAGTGACCTGCCATGCCAAGTGTTTGTCTGGGTTTGCCTTGGCCAGAGCTGTTTTAAAGTGGTTTGAGCCAAAACAGAAGTTGTTTGGTAATGGTGTGAACTATTACTTATCCTGACTGAGCTTTTGTGCCGGTCACATGCAGGGAAGTTCTGACTAATGAGGGTAGACACTGTAGTGTATAACATTCAACAGCCCTTGTTGGTTGAATCTTGGTTGTGGAAATAGGGGGTGCAAAGCAGGGTAGTGTATTCTGTAAATTCAAAACAGTAACTGTGACTCAAAAAAGAAGAAAAAACCCAACAATACAAAAAACCCAACTGCAAACAAGCTGGCTATTTGAAGAAGTATGTAAGGATAACTGCCTAAGGAGACCCAAAGGAGAAGGGAATCCCACTAGGATCATCCTACTCCTCCAAACACTTAACTCAGGATGCTGCTAAATCCTAGTACATTCCTCCCCACTGCCCTCTGCAACTGGAAGACAAATGTTAATATTAGGGCACAAAAAAACCACTGGAAAAGTGAATTTAATTCCAGGGACAAGGAGCAGATACTAGCAAGATTATGTCCCATCTTATCTGTATTATCAATAAAGTTCCTCTATGTTAATTAGACAATCTGATTGCTAGACTTAAAATGTGAATTAGACAAAGAAGAAATTCTTAGTTCTTTTTATATTGTGTTCCCTTTTGCACATGCTTAGACTGAAGGTATCACTCCACTGAAGTGCAAGTTACTCTTTATCTCTTCCTTTGGCTATGTCTGGATGACACAGCTCTCATCATCTTAGTTTCTTCAGATCACCTCTGAAATGCCTCCTCAAAGAGGAAGAATTTCAAGCCCCATGATTTTAGGGACAACGTGTTCAAAATTTCACCAATCAAAAACTTTTGAAATTCCTCCTTTAAACTTGGAATAATATCAGTTTGTTTCCCTATTTCCAAGAATTCAGTTGAGTTTTAAATAACATCAACAGACCGTCTAATTTCCATTATTATTAAATTCCTATTTAATAATCACCCTCTAAGGCTGATTTGTGAACTTGCTTGTTTCATGTGATCTAATTAATTTCATCAGGTTAACTTCAGTATTTGTTCAGTAATTTACATTAATACTCAGACAAAGTTGTCATAATATCCCTCTAATTATCATTTAATTAAAATACTTGTCATGACACTTATTAAGTGTAGTTCATTTTCTTCACAAATGGGTCTCTGTAACAATCTAAACAGTTCAACTTAAAAGTCCTAAGTGACTAACAAAAGCAATAATCAAGATTTGTTAGTTTAGAAGCACATCCTCATATCTCTACATTTTTCCAATTTAAAATTCACATTTAATTGATATAACACCCTATGTTTTTATATGTTTTTCCATATTTGTTAATCATTTAAAAAACCAACCCAAACCCATCACCCTCTTCAGTTCCATTTAAAAAGAAAAAAAACCAAAAAAACCTATTATCTACAGAAATTAAAACAAAGACCTTAAATACCTTTCTGTATCACTAAAGTTTCTTGAAACAATTTCAGATTTCCAAGACATGGTAATTTCAACTGCTTCTCTCCTAAGCCCCAGTTATAAGTAGTTCAAGACTGCATCCCAAGACACAGTTTAGCTCAGAAGTCAGCTGTGGTCTTCATTCATTAGCTGTCTCCATCCCATGTCAATCAACATTAAAAATGTTTTCAACACAGAATTACAACTTTGTTCTGCTTTACTTTCACAATGCAGTTGTACTTTCTTATAGCTAAAATAATTGAAATTGCACATACACACTAGATTATTCAACTGCAAAAATATGTCTATATGTGCATTTTTACTTTTTTTATATTGAAAGGTGTTCCCATTTGAGGGAGTCTAATTTTTTTTTCTCATGGTAAATCAAAAAACTAGAGCTCTGATTTTTACAAACCATAAAGGAGCAGGTATTCTCCTGGTCATTCTCAATGTGACAAAACTAAACCACAGGAAAGTTTGTCTCCAGGGGACACTGGAGGACACTGGATTGATATAAAATATTTTTATTGTCAGTATTATGACAAGTAATTTTGAACAAGAAAAAAATTAAAATAATATTTAGAGGAATGATATTTTTAAAAACTGCAAGTTTCTATTTCAAAATCCTCATTTTTTCCTACTTGAAAAAAGCAAAATATATTTGTTTCCCAGATTATTTCCAAAATTACATAGTACTAAATGTTAACAATTCTACTGCAACCTGAGGTATTTTGTGACACCTGAAGTTAAAAACAGAGTAATAGAAGGATGCTATCATGGAGAGCATAGGGGAGAAGTTTGTTACCCTCCCTTTACTTTTTCTTTCACTTTCATTTAAAGATTTTAGAAAATAAAATTAATTTTGATTATTCACTGTATTCACCAAAGACTGCATCGGAACCACTAAACTCCACAGCATGTTGTCTGGAAAATTGTAACATTTGCCTTGTCATATCACCTTGGAGGTTCCTAGAGTTTCTCTGGCACCCACTGTCTCAGGTGTTCAATCAGACTCCATGAATATTCTTGAAGTTACAAGGAATTTCAGATCAGCTACTCTTAGCTTTTGTTACTTCAGCTTAGCAGTTCACTTTTTATATGATTTGCAAGAATATCAATATGCAAAATATTTCAGACTAGAAGAAGGGGGAAGGAAAAAAGAAAAAGAGAGAAGAATGAGCTGGAAAGAGAGAGGGAGGAGTGGGAGAGATGGGGGCACTAAAGGAGAGAAGAGAATGGCCCTGGCAAATAGCCCTTTTTGTGTACATGGAAGGACTTTTCTACAATATCAGGAGAATCCATTAATTGCAAACGAGAAAAGATATGGCCAGATACTAAAACACATAAATGTAATAATGATAACAACAACAACAACAAATGTATTTTGAACTGTTGCTTAGAGAAAATAAAGACTCAGTGTTTAGACACCTTAGCACCATCTTGGAGCACTGGCCATTCAGTGCAGTATTTTGTTTTCTGATAAAATTGAATCTTTCAACATTTTGCACATGCTGCTAGTGGTTTAAATAAAAAAAACAACAAAAAAGCTAAAGCTAAAGGCAAAGACAGATGCCACCCTTTTTCTTTTATTAAAGAAAAAAATTTAAAAAGCCTAGATTTAGAATTCAAGGATAAAGATGATTGTCTATTTTTTGATGTGACAACACAGAAAAAAAAATCCTCTCAAGATTAGAGACTGGATTTTTTTTGCCTTAGTTTTAAGGAATGCAAATTCATACTATGTCACTTTAATAAGAGATTTGCACCATGGGGACCAATGATGTGTTATTCTAGCATTTTTCATATGTTTTTAAATACTTTATGCATAAAAATACACCACACAGGGTTAAAATAAAAGGGAAAGATAAAAATCTTTAAATGAAAAATGCAAATTTTTATTTAATTTCCATTTCTTACTTTAAATATAATGATGAAAGGGGACATATATTTCAGATAACCAACATGAATTATCAGCATAAGCAAGCCTTCTTTTAACTTAAACCTCTCTTTGTGTAGTCTTTCATATAATTTTCAATTAAAAAAAATAAAATTTAAAAAACCCTATAAAAGTAAATAAAAAAAAGAACATCAATAAGAAATTTGCATAATGTCCTCTGCGGCAAAGAAACTATATTTTAGTAAACTGTTGCTTCAGCACCAAAAAAATATGATAAAAAACTACCAAAAGTTTGGCAATAATACAAATTACTGTGAAATTACAGGCTCATCAGTTCAGAAAAATAGTTAATGAATTTAATGCAAGGTAATTTAATGATTAGTGATCTATCTGTGCCCCATCTTTGGAAGTAAGCATCATCATTTAGTAAGTCAGTAATAGTTTTGCCTGGGATAAGGGGTAATTTTCTTCCCAGAGGCTCATGGTGCTGTTCTGGATAGGCAATGAAAATAGCATTGATAAGACACTTATGTTTTATCTGTTGCTGATCAGGGCTTGCACAGAATCTAGGCCTTTGGTGTTCCTCACCACCCTAAATAGTGATGAGGCTGGGGTAGCACAAGCAGGAGGGGACACAGCTGGGACAGCTGATCCCAGCTGACCCAAGGGCTATCCCATACCATTTGATGTCATGCTCAGCAGTAAGAGCTGGGAGAAGGAGGGAGACAGGGACTTTCAGAGATAGAGAGTTTGCATTCCCAAGTAACCATTATGAATAATGTTGCCTGCTTTCCTGCAACTAGCTAAACATCTGCCTGACAGCGGGAAGGAAAACGAGTGCCTTGCTTTGTTTTGCTTGCATGTACAGCTTTTGATTTACTTATTAAACTCTATCTCAGTCCATGAGTTTTCTCACTTTTTCCCTTTGGATTCCCTCCCCCATCCTGCTGCAAGGGGTGCAAGCACATGGCCATGTGGGATTTAGTTGCCTGCTGGGGTTAACTGCAACAGTCAGACAAATCTAAAGCATTATAGCTTTTAGGGCATTTTCTCTGGAAATATGTTACAGAAAATGCCAACCAACAGCAAATTGAAATAAAAATCCAGCAATAAATGCAAGATACACTCTAATATAAGTAATTAATAAAAATTTCTCAGAATACGAATATATGTGATGAAAAGGCCCAGTGATGTAGTTGTTTTCTAGCATAACAGCACTCACAGGAATTAATTATTGACTTGGAGGAAAAAGAAGGGGGAAAAAGAATGTTCTCAGGGCATATGCTTGGCAATATGGAAAGCCCAGAAGTTCAGATTAGAGAAGTACAACATCTCAATCATTTATGTTTATTCTTTTGAGTGTTTCATCTGGAAACATTTAAAAAAATCTCTATACATACATACACTCAAAATTCTGACTGTATTTTAAATATAGTGGTGACCTGCTTGCAAGCTATCTGACATACTGAAATATACAAAAAAACCCAACTAGCTTCACTCTTCATCAAGAAAGATACATTTTTAACCCTCTGCTCCATGCAATTCCAACAGATGAAGAAATTAGGCAACTACTGTACCATGATGTTACTTCAGTAGACAAACAGATGGAAATTTTACTTCTGTCACCCTTTCACAGGCTGATGTAGCAGGAAATGCATCTTAGTGTTTTGAAAGCTGAGATCTCCAGAGACTGCCACACACAGACCTTCACCGCTGCAAGAAAATTGATGCAGTGCAGCCAGGAGGGGAGCCTCCATCAACTCAAGTCCAAGTGTAGTAAAAGGAGACTAATCAGGCATGGTACATTCTCAGTGTTGTAAAATGTGTGGACAAAAGAGACAGATTTGAAGTCAGGAATCACAGCCAGTTGCTGGAGAACACAAAAACTATGTACTGTAAATAAGGAGGTAGATTCTTTCAGAGATAAGAAAGGTTATTAAGTGTCGACACAGAACCCTGTATTCCTGCCACTTTTTAGAGCTCTTCAGATCAAGATATCTTAACTGCTATTCTGTCATGTTGGGCTTTTAAATTCTACTCTTTGCCCAGAAGAATCTTCCAAAAGCACAAATTGCTTTATTATTTGTTCATTTGTTTTTGCTTTCAGTTAAAGAGATGAAGTTCAAAAATGCTTGTAACAAAATTCTAACTTAAACAAGCTTCTTTTGAGTATAATTTTTTCATCCCCAAATCAAAGACAAACAGTTACTCTTTTGTAACATATATGCTTAATGCATAAAACCGACTGCAGTTAAATACACACTGAAATACTGCAAAGGACGAATCAGAGTAACAGCCACTTAGCCCAGTGTCCTGGTTTAAGCAGTAGCTAATACTTAGGGACATAGCAAAAGATGACCTTTCCACATGTAATGTATTCATATTGCCCAACAGAATAAGGTCAGAGCAGTGAAAATTCTCTGCTTCTTTATGGATAACACTATCACAAAAGGTTGGATTGCTAAATGCTTTTAATTAAATATTGTAAAGCAGAAAGAATGACCTACAATTTTATTGAACAAAATTAAAAAGTCATGGAGTCACCTTCAAATAAAAACTTATCTGACCAGCTCTCGACTGACAAGAGGGAAACTGTAGAAAAGGATCATAAGGAATATGCCACCTTCCTTTTAACCAAATGAAACAATTAAATAGAGTAATGAATATTAAATTGACTTGTTGATGACAACCTCATTTTTAAATCTTGGAGAATTATCAAACAGCACTAATATGTGGAGAATCAGAATAGTTAGGGTGGGAAGATACCCCTGAAGATGGCACAGTCCCACCTGAAAACATCTAGGCCAGTAGCCAAATAAGACTCAAAACTCAATATTCAAAAAGAAGCGTATATGCGATAAGTAAATAAATACTTTGGGACACAGAGAAGTGAAATGGAGGAAAAGAATACAATTTCATTTTCTAGGAAATTGTTTTTAGACTGAAAACCTATTTTCATCAACTGGGAAAGCTAACAGAAAAGTGAAAGTTTCTCAATACCAAAAATATACACCTTCCAGAAATTATTTTAAAAGGCATCCATAAAACCCAACACTAAAATACATTCTGATGATTCTAGTTTTAATAACCTGAGACCAATATATTTGCTTTGAAAGATTACAGAGTTACAAGAAATACTGGTAAAAAATTAATGAAAAGCTAAATTCCAGTGGCTGCATAAGAAGTTGTAATTTTTTAACTCTCTACTGCATGATATTTTTAAGACGTTCTTTATAATGTACCTGCATAGCCTTTTAAGTACTCAGAAATACCACTTAAGATGTTATGAAAGATCAAATATGATGCAACATTGATTTATATTTGTCCCTATAAATTTTATGAATTAAGTATATAATTTTGAATATTTAAAAATTACAAATTACATAGTAACATTTGAGCATTTATTGGATTAAAAGTACATTCATGTGTGTTTAAATACACATGTACACAAAAAAATTGCACAACAAAAACAAAAGAAGAAAAAAGAAAAACAACAAGAATTTAAATAAACAAACCCCCAAAACCAAACAAAAAAACCCACCAAAAATCAAGCCAAACGGTTTTGAAAGAACTTAGTTTCTGGGGAACAACAAATGATCATTAGTAAACAACCCTCTCATAACTCCCAAAAACTATCAACAACTAGTAATAAAACAACATAGGTAGTCTATCAAAAAGAAGAACAAAAATTTCTAGTTGTCTAGCTACCATAAAGCAGTAGCAGGAAACCTAAGTAATTTTTCTGTGCCCATGATTATATGAAAAGAACTTGGGTTGTGACTCAAAGTACAGGTTGAAAACCTTAAGAAATGTCCAATTTCTTTAGGTGATTTTAGTGTGAGAGAGACGCAAATACAATTTCTATTTTCAGAAAAGAGTTCCAAAGGACACTGAAAAGTACAGAGATGTAAACCTGAGATGTAACAAGACTGTAGAAATTATAATTAAGCCTAAATTCAGCTGACATACGGATAAAAATGACATCCACAAAGCATCACGGCTTTTTTAAGGCAAAATCCTGCATGATAAATCCACTAATGCTTTCCAGCAAGATTAGCTGGCACAGAGATGAGAGAAATTCAGTTTAGGTATACTATTTGCAGTTCTAAAAGGGCATTTGAGGAAGCGCTAATGGAAATTTCTTCCAGAGATTAGGGACTCTTTCATAAAACACTAGGCTTTTTCTGCATGTTTGCTTAAAGTATAGTTAGTTGATGGTGAAAGTAAATGGTCAGGTCTGCCAGAGGAAAAAAGTCACTAATGGACCTTTTCAGCATCTAATCCGTTTCACAGAATCACAGAATGGGTAAGCCTGGAAGGGAGCACAGTGAGGCAATCTCCCTGCTCAAGCAGGGTCATCCCAAATCACATTGCCCAGGAGGGTGTCCAGATATTTAATATTTCCAGCTCTTGACTATTTCCAGTGAGGAAGATTCCACAAGCTCTCTGGGAAATCTGTTCCAGTGCATAGTCACTGCACATTAAAGAAGTTCTTCCTCATGTTCAGGTGTAACTTCCTGTGCATTGGTTCTTGCCCATTGCCTCTTGTCCTATTGCTTGGCACCACCAAGAAGAGCCTGGTTCCATCCTTTGGCACCCTCCCTTCATATACTTATAGACATTGATGAGATCCCCTCTCCAAGCTCTTTTCTCAAGATCGAAAAAGCCCAGCTCCCTCACTCCATCATAAGACAGATGTTCCAGTCCCTTAATTATCTTTTTTACCCTCCACTGGACCAGCTCCAGGAGCTCCATGTTTCTTTTTCACTGAGGAGCCATGAACTGGACGCAGCACTCCAGATGTGCCTCACCAGGGTTAAGTAGAGGGGCAGAATCACCTCTGCTGACCTGCTGGCAATGTCCTTCCTAATGCACCCCAGGACACCACTGGCCTTCTTGTCCACACAGGCACACTGCTGGGCTCGTGGTCAGTTTGTTTTTCACCAGGACCCCCAGGTCCTTCTCCATGATGCTGTTTCCCAGCAGGTCAGCCCCAGCCTGTGCTGGTCCATGGGGTTATTTTTCCCCAAGTGCTGGACCCTGCACATGCCTTTGTTGAATTTCAAACTGTTCTCTGCCCATCTCTCCAATCTCTCAAGGTCCTTCTGAAGGCCTGGACTGGTGTTAGTCAGTCCTCCCAACTTTGGGCAACCAGTGAACTTGCAGAAGAAGCATCTGCCCCTTCATCCAAGTAATTGATGAGTAAGTTAAATAATACTGGGCCCAGTATGGAACCTTGAAAGACACCATTACTGAAAAATCTTCAACTAGACCCTGTGTCACTGATTATGACCCTCTGGAATCTGCCATTCAACCAGTTCTCAATCTACCTCACTGCCCACTCATCCAGTCAACAGTTCCTGATTTTGTCTAAGAGGATTTTGTGAGAAACAGTGTGAAAACCTTGCTGAAGCCAAGGTAGACAATATCCACTGCTCTCCCCTCATTGATCCAGATAGTTGTTACACACTGTAGAAGGCAATCTGTTTGGTCCAGCTGGATTTACCTTTAGTGCATCCATGCTAACTGCTGGTTGCCTTCTTGTCATCCATTTGGATACAGATGGCCTTCAGAATAAAGTGCTCCATCACCTTCCCAGGAATTGAAGTGAGGCTGACTGGTCAATAGTTCCCTGTGTCCTCTTTCTTCCCATTTTTTGAAGACCAAGGTGAGATTTGCTTTTTTTTCCAGTCCCAGGGCACCTCTCCTGATCACCATGACCTTGCAAAGATGACTGTGAGTGACCTCATTACGGTGTCCAGACGCTCTCTCATGGACGCATCCTGCCAGACCCCATGGACTTGCAGATGTCAAGTTTGCTTAGGTGTTGTCTAACCTGATCCTCCTTCACCAAGGGAGAACTTTCCTTCCAAGACTCCTTCACCCTGTTCTGTGTTAGAGAACCCTGAGGGCTGGTCATATCAGTGACAAAGAAGGCATTTGATAACCCTGACTTCTCTACATCCATGTTACCAGGGTCACCCTCCATTTACTAATGGGCCCACATTATCCTTTTGCTTTTCTTCTGTTATTAATGTGTTTTAAGAAGCTCTTCTTGTTGTCCTGGACATCCTTGTCTAGAATTCCAGATGAGCCTTGGCCTTTGTGGTCTCATTTCTACTTACTCAGACAATCTCTCTATATTCATTCCACGAAGCTGCTTCCATCCCTGCTTTCATATCCTGTGTATTTCCTGTTTATGCTTGAATAGTGACAGGAGTTTTTTATTTATTCACACATATCTTTTGCCCCTCTGTATGATTTCTTACTTGTTAGGATGCATCATTCTTGTGCAGGGTTGGAAGTGATCCTTGGATAACCAAATCTCTTGAACCCCATTTCCCTGCGGTGCCTTTTTCCATGGGATTCTTCCAAGAACATCTCCAAAAAGACTGAAGTCATCTCTCCTGAAGTTAGTGGCTGTAATTTTACTTGCTGCCCTGCTTCCTCCTCACCCAATATTGAACTTCACAATCTCATGGTCACTGCAGCCAAGGCTGCTCCCAACTTCCATATCTCCAAAAATGCCTTTCCAGTTCATTAGTATGAGGCTAAGCAGTACACCATTCCATGTGGGGTCCTCCAGTCTGTGTGCCACAAACTATCAGCAATGCCTTCCAGGATCCTCCTGAGCTGTTTCTGCTCTGCCATGTTGCTTGTCCAGCAGATGTCAGGGTAGTTAAAGTCATTGTCTGACAATATATTAGAAGACGGAAAACAAGGCAAGAAGTGAAATGACAATGATGACTGTCATTGTCATTTGCTGATGATAGCTTACCCAAAACATAAATAAGGACAATTACTTGTGAAGAAATAAAGAAAGGTCCTGCAAAACAGAGTAAGCAGTAAAATGGAAGGTTAAATACATTGTATTTTCTAGGAAAAAAAAAAATAAAAAGGCATCAGATGAAGCTAGTGAACAAAAGGAAAAATACTTCTTCACTGAAATGTCCTCGTCATAAAATATTTAGAATACAAAAATTATGTGTGGGCTTGAGAGGAAAAAGAGACAAAATCATGGATGAAAAAGTCCATCAAGTTTTACTTACTCCAAAAACACTGGATTTAGGAAGTGTCTATGTCACAAACTGTTAGGAAGTTGGAAAACATTTGGTAGAAGTATCACTGTATAATTGCTTGTTCTTTTTTCCTTATATTGTACCTAGTTAAATCAATCTTTATTATACCTCTCTACAACTGTTCTCATATTCTTATAATCTAGGGATTACAAACAGGAAATTTTATGTTGAATGCATTGTTTGAAAATTAGATAAAAATACTGTTAACATATTTAGATAGCGCTGATCGAGTAGAGTAAGAAAAATTCAGTAGTGAATTGTGGCCAACAAAGCAGGAAGAACACAAGAGTGAAATACAAAATTAATTAATATCTTGGCATTAAGTTAACAAGGGGAAGTGACCCAAGTTTCTGCAATGTATGCACTTTTTCTCAATATGTTCAAGTGATATCTGAAATATAAATAATCTTGAATTATAAAACTTGCAATAACTTTCAGCAGGCATTGAATCAGTACACAGAAAATTGTCCTGTATGAGTAAACTGTTGGTTAGCAGTGTTGCACAAAAAGAAGTGTTTAATTTTTTTAAAAAATACAAAACAGTATTTGAATTTAAGAATTTTAACTAATCATGAGACTTACGTGGATTTTTACCATTAGTGTGAGTCTCTGCATGTCATTCTTTTTGCAAAATTAAGTTAGGATACACAAGGAATAGAACTGGGGGGAGAATCCATTTAAATAAG
Source organism: Poecile atricapillus (assembly GCF_030490865.1). Taxonomy (NCBI): domain Eukaryota; kingdom Metazoa; phylum Chordata; class Aves; order Passeriformes; family Paridae; genus Poecile; species Poecile atricapillus. The sequence goes on from NC_081250.1 coordinate 137,779,631, forward strand.
TAATTTTTATGATCCTGATGAGAAACACAGAGAAGAGTGGATAGAAAGACAATGGAAAGAATCAGAACAGTGAAAATATCACAGGAGAATATACACTGAAATTTATAAAACTGAACTTTTCAGAAAGTAGAAACGTGTCATAGATTTAATTCCTGATTTTGATGTGCAGAAAACAGAAAAGCTTCACTTCCCCCATCCTCAGAAAAGGGGGATTACATAGTATTTAACTAAAGAAACACATCAACTGTCTTGTAAAACCCAAAACTACACAATTAAACTGAATAAAGTCTCACTAATTAGCCAATAATAAGAACATCAAGTATTAAAGCTATATTTCTCTTGGTGGAATGAACATGAAGGCATATGTTTCATAGATAAGCTACTTTCACAGTTTGTCAAAGTGAGACCTTCCTGAAGTCTGTGTTATGGCAAATGTATCTCATTTCACACATTTGAAATTCATGTTTCTAGACATAGTTAGGGGACTAATAATGGATTCAAATAATTCATTGTATTTTGTCACCAATAGAAAAGCAATTTTGTTCATCATGGAAAAATATCTCTGTGCCATCTGCGACAAAAAACCTCAGATGTGTCTGAAACTCAGTGCTTACTTCTATGAAAACAGGATGAAATGTGGATCACGAACTCAAGACAGCTACCCCGGGCTGTGCTAATAGCCCAAGAACTAAGGAACTCAAGCCATAGTGCTTGAAGCAAGATGAATGTCATGCTTTAAGCAAAATGAAATCTTCTGAAATACTGGGTGTCAGTATCCCAAAGAAATCCCATATCCTAAATTTAGTAGACAAGCCAGTCTACTTTGCTTCAAATTCACTTTTTACCTAGACTGCTATCTAGCTTGGTATCTTAAATAAACCTCTACTAAAATCTAGTAGAGGTTAAACATTGTACTTCAGTCAATGTAACCTTCTTCAGCTTTACTTTCTTTTGCAATTAGATGGGGGTATGTCTGATGTATTAATAAATATATTTTGTCCTAATAGGAGGCAGAACTATCAGTAGAACTTGTTGATTTAAGAGGCTTCAAAGAATAGAGAAAAATGAAACAGATACACCAAAAGAGAAAGATTTCCCTCAGATTTGGCCACAGCACAAAAACTGACGGTAGGATATCAGGACCTAACAGAACAAGACTGCCCTGAGGTTAGTTCAGTCTCTTTCAGAAGACTTAAATCTGACCTAAACAGAACTTCCACTTTCCCACATGATGCTGATAGAGGATTTTTTTGTACTATGTTTACATTACTGATTTCATTCCATACAGCATTTTTTCTATTAATTTACACCAACTATTTAGATTATTTTTTAATCCCACAAAATTTTTTATACAGTTTCTGTTGAAACAATGTATAAGAAATATCTTGCATTTAATCTTTCATACACGTCCAAAGTTACAAAAGGAGACAAGTATATATGAAATCTATTACACTTAAAATTCTTTTATAAAAATTTCCAGGAACTTTAATATTCTATAGCTAGATTATAAAAGTTTTTTGTGTATCAAAATAAATTCACAGTTGTGCAAAATCTTATCTCAGAAAAATGGGTTTCTTTGAAGGCTCTGCCATAAGTTGGTCTCATATTTTGTGCAGATGTTTTTTACTTAATTATAGATTAAGACCATTCAGTTCCAGTGTTAGAGTATGTTGGAGATTGTTTCTCCACTACTATTTAGCTAGATACTTCTTTCCTCTTCACTATGGCTTTGAGACTAGAAGTGCTACTCTGACAATATGGCACCATATCCTGAAATATTGAATGATCCTAAGTATTCATGTAACATGCCAATGGTTAAAACTATTAATTTGTGGTTTCTTCTGATAGTACTGATACGGAAAGTCTGATAATAATCCATTATTTATTTGTTTTACTTGGTAATTACACAAACACCAAAGTCTGATCTAATATCTAAAGAAAGAATTATGGTTTTCAAATAATCCCTAAATAATATCCCAAATATTTCACTTGCAACTTCTAAATATTCCACGTTTTTACTTAATAATGCTACACATATATTTGAAGCATGAAAAAGACCCAAAGCAGTTTATACTACAGTGGATAACAGATAAAATATTATCTATAGTGAGGCAGTGCTTGTATTTCTGTCTTGCCTAATCCCAGTATTAATTATTCTACCTTTTAAAGTAGTTTTATTTAATGGGATACTGGAAAAGGGATCTCAAAATAACAGTGCAAATTTCTGTACATTAAAATAATCTCACAAATATTTACATCTATTTTTAATACTTACATATTTATAGTGTTATCCAGCTATTAAAACCATAAAATAACTCCATATGCAACACCTCAATGCAGAAGTACGTAAAGATTTTTTATTTCACAAAAACTTCCTAGATTCTCTCAAATGGCAGATACATAAAAGAGGATTAACTCTTAGTTCCTGTAATAACATGAATTTAAAAGAATGAGTCAGCTAAAAACTGATAAATACAGATGTATTTAAAAAGTAATTTGTCTATTTCTATCACTAACAGTGATGTGGCATATTCAATTCTATTCCAGTCAGAAAGGAGGTGTCCTATCTTGCACTGTAAGCAAGTATACTATTTTGGGGGACAATGGGGAAAGGGCACTAGGTGATGACATCCCATAATATTTTTTCCTCATAGTCTATGTAGGAATAGGAAAAATCTTAAAAACACCTGCCAGAATCAGACCCAAATGTCATTTAGATTTAAGAATGTCTTCATGAATTTTGATGGGATGAGGCATGGATGTCTCCAGTACCTCTAGTTAGTTGAGTCTGAGAAGCACAGAAGCAGATATTTAGGCATCAAAACCTCTTAGTAGTAAATTATTTTAGCGTAAGTCCTGTTATCAAGTAAATTATCAAGTAATTAAATCCAACATATGCAGGTCTCTAAAGTGAAACAATAAAATATATAGTACCCATATTATCTATAAGCATTTCATTGCATTTTAGTGGTTTTACTTTGAAAAAAGATTACAAGTTCCTGAGAAATGCCCATTAGAAGCTGGAGCACCAAAGGAATGCTATTCCTGATGCTATTCAATTGCATCTTATGAATTACCTCAAATGGGTGTAATTTGTGCCTTTCAAGATTGCTCCATGATGAAAACTAAAACAAGGGCAGTGGGAATGATCAGAAGAAGATTCAGTTAAAAAATCTGCTGGATCTAATGTAACATGTTAATGTAATTGTATCTTTCATGTAAGTATAAATTTACAAGACTTAAACACATAATAAATACATGCATAAATAAATACAGTATAAGCCTTAGCTAGGTGTCTGAGTAGTTGATAGTAGATAGTGGAGTTTGTGAGGTGGAAGAGGTCAAGTAACAGTAATGTATTTGATCTAGCCAAGAGATGAACAAGCAAGTTAGGTATACACTCTAAAGAATTAATGAAACAACTTAAACTGAAATTTTCTTTGACCCTGACTTCTAGAAATCATCATTCTCTTAAGTATTTCTAAAAATTCTCTGAAAAGGGGAAATTCTTTGCAAATTTTTGATTCCAGTAAATAATTCAGTGTTATGTCACAGCCCTGAATGCACAGTTCTAATGCAAATACTCAGTTTACCTCATTGGACTTTCTCTTAACTTCTAATTCATAAATCTCAAAGCTAAAATTGCAGAACAGCTCCTAATTCAAAATATTACACATTTATACATCTGTTTTCATTGCCTACTATCTTTACTACAAAGGACTTAACACAGTTTTAAAAACAACAGAAATAACAACCCCTTAAAACCAGACTTGCCCTTGATACCCTTTCCATTTTATTTTATGACCATTGACCAATTTCTGATATGCCTAATGAACACATCCTCCCAAGGATCAAAGTGAAGGCAACTTAGATTTAAAAATTATCCCATACTCTGGATTGGCAGTGAGGTGGTAGTGCAGAATCCCACAAAATAAACCCAAACCAAAACTAAAGGAGAAAATAAAGGCAATCCCCCCCTCAGAGCCACCACCACCACCGAACACCTATCCATTGAGTGCTTGCTGCATTCAAGTGCTATTTAGTGAACTAACTATTTTGTAGGGCAAGAGAGAAATAGGTACAATATCTAGGCATAAAATCATAAAGCTGATTATATGGAGCTGCTGTTGTGAATGTTCATCCTTTGTAACCTTCTACCTATTCATATTCAATTAATTTTATTCTTGTAGAACTGTAGCTTCTAAGAATGAATGTAACTCATGAATAAAAGAAGGCACAGCGTATAAGAATAGACAATAATCCTCTGCCTTCTGCAAACTAAAACTGTTGCAAGTAAAATTAATTTTATCAGGAAAGAATCATGTAAATAAAAGAATCGACAACTTGAGCTCTGGAAGTTAGAGTTTAGATCTAAAACTCATCCTTTTCCACTCAAATATGGTTCTAGTTCTGCTGTATTAGCAAAATATTAAACTTGTTCATACTAATCATCATCATGCACCTTTCAACAGCCTGAATGTGGAAATCCTAGGTCTTAATGATTACCATGCATTGAAGTACTAAGATCTTCCTACCTTAGTCCACTAGAGTTGAATATCAAGAGTGCACAAATGCACTTGTACCACACCACTATGGAGCTTTATTTTATACTACAGGAAAGTCATGGACAGAAAAAAACCCCAGCAAGTCATATTGTGAGGGTTTATTTGCAAAATGCTCATTCACTCCATCTGCCGATTCTCAGCACTATCAGCTCCATTTCTAGTACACACTGTCACTGGTTTAACTTTTGCCTCTCCTCTCTCATTTTCTGGCGAATATTAACTGGTTTTGGTGCTAGACAGAAACCACACAATGAATAAAGTTCTTCTAAGGAAGACTTATATCTATGTTTAGAAGTAATATAAAAATAACAAATTTAACTAATTCTGTAATAATACTGAAACACATATATATGTGTGTATATATATATATTTAACTTGTACTTTAGCTTTTTTTTTTTGTTTTGCTGTTCATTCATATAAAAATTGCATGTTCTTCCAGAAATATCAAATAGCAACAGATCATTTATATAGTGCATTATGCACTTTATAACCATAAAGAACAACACTATTAGGTTTTTCTTTTTCTTGGCTCAAAACTTAGCAGTAATTCAAGTTCACTTGCAGTGATTTTTTTTATGTTATGATAGGCATTAATTTTAAAAAGTGTGCGGGAGGTATTAATTATTATTTACACATTCATCTTTAAATAATCACAGAATTATTTAATTTTAATAGTAGTCAATATTAAATAACAAAAAATAAGACTAAAGTTACATGACAAAACTCAATCACTGCAACAACACATCAAACAAAATGCATGCAGTTTCATGTAACAAAAGACCTTTAAGAGAAATTTTTTCTTTTGCATTTCTTACAATTCAGCTTATATTTTCCTCTTTTTAAAACCAACAGAACCGGAAATAGAATGCATCCATTAATTTGAAGGAAAAACATTTCATTATGTTGGCCTAATTTTTGGCACACCATTACATTTGCTTCCAATGATGTATCATTACCTTTGTAGTTAACCTTGAAACCAATTGAGCCCACACTTTCATCCGTTTGAAGGTGCAACCACATCTGATTGCTCATGCTCACAATTAAGTCTGGTACAAAGCTCCCGGTTAACCTATGGATAGAAGAAAATTTCTGTGAAGCCATTAAGCGTAAGTAAGGAGATTTTTTTTTTCCTTTTTGCAAGAAGTCTAAATAACTATCAAGAATTTTTTTAATGTTTGTTTTTAAATTCATTGCATTCAGCTCACACTAAATTAGTCATTTATTGGCTGGCCAGCCAAGACAACTCTCTCATTTCCAGTGTCTGGAAATTTGATAGTCTATAAGCTCATGCAACTACTGCTTATGTTGTATTTAAATATTTCATCTCACTTTCAGTTGCTGCTCCAGAAAGACCTGAAGCTTCCCTAATCCTTAACTTTATCTGAAAATCCAGTATCCATTACTCAGGTACATGAAGGCTTATCAGTGGCACTAGAAGCCCAAAATGAGGCATTAAAACGATTCTTTGATTTTTATGGTATGCAACTACCCACTTTGAAATGCATGCTTTGCATATTTAAAAGAAAGCTGTTATTTTTAAATAGCTGCATTATTATGAAGGTCTGTGTTCCCTACACTCTCTCACCTTCTCTCATCACCTCTTCTACAACAAAGGAAGAACAGCCTGACAAGACTCAGCTGTTGTATATTTGTTCATGAAGAAAACTAACAAACATCACAACTTTAAAAGCTTCTGCTGATACAGAATGCTGATCAATAGAAAGAACTAAACTTGATTTTCTTTTCTTTTTTTTTTTTTTAATTTCAATACTGTTAGTAAGAATGTGCAAATCAGTGCAATTCTAAATGACTGGTTGATTCTATTTGCTGAATGAACAGTGTGATAGCAATAAGGAAATGTGAAAGCTGCAGTTTTATGTTGTATTGAATTTTCTTCCCAAAATTTTGTCTCAAATTTAGTTATAATTTATTATCTGAAATAAAATGCTGAAAAGTTTCCAGATATTTTTCATTCTTGTAAAGTTGATCACAAGCACAATACTGTATATCTGTGAAAACTGTTCATTTTTTGAAGTTCTAACCATTCTTTAAAGCTAGCTGAAACTGAAAATGGACTATTCTAAATGTATTTTATAGTTAATTTTAGTTCTTCCCTCTGGTCTTTTTTAGCTTCCTTCTGTATTAAATAGTCTGCTGTGAGAAAAAAACATGTCTGTTTCCCACATCTGTGTTCACAGATGGAGCTACTAGAAAGACTCTTGCCAGAACTGAACAAGTAAATGCCTGGCCAAAATAACGTATTAGCTGCTCATTCCTGCACTAAAGGAAAGTGTCTTTAGTGAGTTTAGTCTTTGCCAAATTAGTAGATTAACAGGATGTTTCTGAGAAACAGCATTGATGTAGTGGCTAACAGAATTTTGCAATTGATACTGGTAACTGACAGTATGTATTTTGAATATGAAGGGCATTGAGAACATTAATCTCTCTGCTGTGTCAGACAGAGTAATTTCTATGATAAATATCCATCAAAATGTTCAGCATTTCCATTTTCTGAAATTAATTATAAATACTTTTTTTCATCCATAGTTTTAACAAGAAATACTTTCCAGTTAAATAGTACAGGGAAAAAAAAATTGAAAATGTGTTTTCAAAAAAAAAAAAAAAATCAAGAGAACACAAAAATCACTTGTTGCTCCACTTTTTAAGTCCTTAGGGATCCCCGTAAAACATTTAGGAATGGGCCACAGAGCAATAAGGTCCAGAAAAAACATTATTATATGAAGGAAGCTATTTAAGAATATAATGGATGTCTGCAGTTGAGAATTACTCTTTCTGTCCTTCTGGGGGTTGATGTAGCTTCCTCTTCCTGGATTCTTTTCTACCCTGGATTCAGTACCTAGATTCCTCTCCTGGAAGTACATGTTCCCTTTTAAGAGCTGAATAGTGAACACTGACAGCAGTAGAAATGTAAGTATGTGATTAGGATGTCTCCCTTTTTATTAAACAGCTTAACAGTTACAACACTCAGCAGGGTGTTTTCCACTTCTTCCTCTATGACTCCAGAACTACTCCTCCCACATCCTAGTGACATATATTCTCCCCGAGAGAGTACACTGAAGACTGGGTTTGAGGATATTCAGAAGATTATAACACTCTCCATTTGCTGAAGACAACCTTGTAATGTAAGATTGGACACATGCACACCCAACACAGCAAGCATACTAAAAGATTGAATTTCACGATTTGTACACTGGATTTTCAAAAGGCACGTTACAAGAACCAGTGCCTAGATGGATATTGCATTAAAAGTAACCTGCAGCAATTGTCAGATCAAGCTGCTGAAAGCAGACTTCCAAAAATCCTGAAAAAGTGCTGCAACTGATATATGGAGAAGAACCCACCTTTTTTGTCCTTCTTCCCCTCTATCCCTTGTTTTGTTTTTAGTTCCATAGAAAAGCACTAAGAATGGCTTCATATTAGTCATCTTTTCAAACAGACTAAAATCAGGTTTAAGTTCATTTGGGTGCCAGGGTCACCAGGCTGGAGCAGACTGTCATGTTGCTGGGTGCATGGATATACAGGCTCAGAATTACAGGCACCCAGAGAAACTTAATGGCAAATGCTGAAAAGAATTTGGAGTTTAGCTACTTCTGTGATTACCATCAGCAGAGTAGGAATAATCAGGACTGTAATTATCAATTTAGGAAGCATAATTCTATTGAAATGCCACTTAACTTCAGTTTTTGCTTCTGAACCTTCCTATCAAGCAGTGCCCAGTAAAACTAGCAGATTAAACACTTGGGTAAGTTTCCTGATTAACTCTGATAAATTGGAAGATAAATGTTTTCACATTATTAACATGTAAACCAGACATATTTAAACCAATGTTCTTCAGCAATTGTACAGAGGAAAGATAATTATTTTAAGATTTAAAATCTAAAAATTAAATGATACAACAGCTGATTTATTTGCTATGCATCATATCTCAGACAAAGTCTGCATGGCTCACAGGAGAAAAGATTTATATGGTTTTTACAGTACTCAATTATCTTCCATCTTCCATGTAATTTTTTAATGCTTTTTAATCCTAATAACTTCAGCACTGATACTTCTGATCACAGAATAATGATTCTACTGGTAAACAAAAATAATATACTTGTGGTTTATTGTATAATGTTACTTAACATACTAAACCCCCATAAATTAATGGGGATTTTTTTTTGCTTTTCCAGGATCTTCATAGTAATAATTCTTTAAAATCATTTACCTAGTTATTTACAGAACAGATTCTCTTATTGTATGTTAACACTTGACAATTCTAATTAACATTTTGAATTTAAAAAAAATTACTCAGAATTCTTATATTTGTGACAATTTTAATTGTTTAACTCCATCATATCTCCCCAATTTAAGGTACATCATCACCATCACCATGGTAACTACACCATCATTACCTGGCCAAATGCTGGTCTTCTCATGGATAATAATCCTAGAATCAATATTTAGGTTGGAAAAGACCCTGAAGATCATCAAGTACAATGGTTAAACCAACACTGCCTAGTCCCCCACTAAATCATGTCCATCTACACATCTGAACACCTCTGGGTATGCTGACTCCAACACCACCCTGGGCAGTCTCTTCCAGTACTTGACACTGGAACAATGTCCAATCCTTCTGAAATTAGTCAGATAAAAAAAAGCCAAAGACAGTGTTTCTCCCTGATAAGCAAGAGGGGAGAACTGGTGGCAACAGATATGGAGAAGGCGGAGGTATTTCAGTGCATTCTTTGCCTCAGACTTCACTGGTTGTTAGGCATCCTATTTCTCTCAAGTCCTCGATTCTCTACATGTGATTTGGAGGAGAGAGGTCACTCACACTGTAAGCAAAGAGCAGGTTCAAAACCACCTGATGAAACTGAACAGTCACAAGTCTATGGGGCCTGAGATAGATCCCAGGATCATAAGGAAACTAGCTGATGTCGTCAGGTCACTCTCCATCACTTAAAAAGTCATTGCAGTCATGTGTTTACAGGAAGGAGGAAAACATCACTCCTGAGAGAAAGGAAGACCCAGGGAACTACAGGCTTGAGAGCTTCAGCTCTGTGTTTACCCTCCAGCAGATCGACACTCCTGTCCAACTTGGTGTCATCTGCAAATTGACTGAGGGGCACTCAAACCCCTTGTCCAGACCATTGATAAAGATATTAAACAAAATAGAACAAAACAGAAAGGACAGAATGATTACAAAACCAATTAAAAATAGAAGGTTAGATAATCAATCCTCTGGAGGATAAATTTAAAGGGGAATTCATTAGAAAAAATCTGTAAATCTTAGAAAACATGTATGTTCTGTTTGAAGTTTGCAATTTCAAATATTAATGAGGTAAAATTAGGACAGAAAAACAGGCAAACCTTGGGTTTAGTGTACTCAAACAAAACATATCACTGTTATGGTGAATAATGGAAAATGACAATATGTAAAATGGTTTAAATACATTTCCAATAAATATACTGCAGGCAATATCATTCTAAAGAATCCTAATTTTTTATTCTTTTGTTTTATGATTAAATATATTTTGCAGTAAACTTGTATCACATTCTTATCTGTGTTTCAATTATTAACTTATTTGAACTAATTATAACATCAGGTATTTGCTGAAACATCAGTTTTATTAAAATTAACAGCTAAATATTATTTGGTCTTTAAAAAATATCTTCTAAATAGCAGATAATCTCTTACTAGCAATTATTTTTTTAAGCATTAGATCACTTTTTTTTAGCAAAATTGACTCAGATTTGAAAAAGTAAATGCAATGTACTTTAAAAGATATTAATTTCTGCTATATGATATTTATTCAGACTAGAACTAGAGTTACATAAAACAATGTATTACAAGGCCTAATTTCAGTGTTCTGCATATGTTCAAGTGACTGTGGAACAAACAGAGTCACTGACTTATAATACTGTCTTGAAAATTTCACAAATGAATAAAATTCTGAACTTGTCTTCTTGAGACAATTGTTAGTATTATTGCCAGAAGCCAAGTATTTGAGAAATACGGATTTTGAAGTTAATCACTGATTGTTAATAATAAATCTAGGATCACACATTCTAGAAAAATGTCTATGAATGATAAAAATCTGTTCAAAACTCAACGCTGGTTTGCAATATATGGTTTAGGTTATTCCCTATTCATCCTTTCTCTTTAGGAATTTTCTTCACTATGTTAACTTGCTCTTCTGAGTTATCTATAATAGTCAACAAGTAAATTAGGATCAACATGCTATGGTACATCTTTTGTCATGCTAACCTTGCTAGGAGACTGAAAAATTTGTGCACAAGTTCTCCATGTATATTTTTTAATTATTTTCTTATACACTTTTAATTTGAGAACACACAAAGGGAGTGCAATAGTTCCTAAAATTTTCATGTCTACACATAAATGCCCACCCATGCCTTTCAAACTTCTGATCTGGGCTCATCTTTTTCTATTGTGACTGTCTCTGACTTCAGAACAGTAAACACTTAGCAATACCTTTAAACTGTCACTTTTAGTAATTTTAGAGGCTCAGCTAGGTTTTGTTCAGATTTACCTGATTCTAAAAATTACTTAGTCTTATCAAAACACATTAACGACATACTTCAATGTACACAAACTGTAAATGTAAAAGACTTACACTTGAAGTACAGTTTTAGGATCACCCACTTCTCCTCCATCACCAATTGTTAGTGTGTCATAGCCAATCTCCAGATCAAATTCTTCAAAATTTATCTGAATAACCTACAAAATAAAATAAGTAAATATATATTAGAAATAAATAAATATACTTGAGAGATGAGTCTGTAAATCAAGCTTTCCAGCAGTGTAAATAAAAGTGATCTTCCAATTAATAATTGCACATAAGTTTAGCATATTTCATAATAAATTAGTGTAATTAACCCCAAAGTTTTGGTCCATGAAATGAGAAATATAATAACTTTTAGGTATCATCACTCTGCTGATCTCCTCAAAGCACCATGATTCCACTTATTTATGTAGTTGTTACATGTTTATTTCAGTTGTGGGTAATCACACTACATTTTGATTACTATATACTGAAAGGGCAAGATAACTAATTGCATTTTGTGCAATACCACTGTCTTCAAACACCAACTAAATAATTGTACATCACTGAGTAAATGCAGTGAAGGTGAAGAAAATAATTTACTTCTGACATCTATAATCTGTCTCAAGAAGGATAAAGAGGAATCAAAGGTAAAAGTAATTTTGTTAATTCATGAAGCTGAGCAAAATATAACTATTAGAATCATGGCCATTTTTAATATCCTGTAAATTAAACCACTCTATGCATATTTCTGCTGAAAGATAAAAATTTCAGCACCATTTTAAGAAAATGATGAATTTTTTACAAGGGACGGGAAGGGAAGGGAAGGGAAGGGAAGGGAAGGGAAGGGAAGGGAAGGGAAGGGAAGGGAAGGGAAGGGAAGGGAAGGGAAGGGAAGGGAAGGGAAGGGAAGGGAAGGGAAGGGAAGGGAAGGGAAGGGAAGGGAAGGGAAGGGAAGGGAAGGGAAGGGAAGGGAAGGGAAGGGAAGGGAAGGGAAGGGAAGGGAAGGGAAGGGAAGGGAAGGGAAGGGAAGGGACATAATTTCCACCCATGTATTAATCATGGTAACTCTGTCTTTAGCTCCTCAAAACTTCATGTGGATAAAAATGACAGAATACTTATATGTAGGAATTTTAATACTGTAATAAATCATATTTTATTATAGTTATAATTGAGAACTGAGAGCATTTTTGTTTAAAGATGTGGATGCCATTCTGATGGATTATTATCATGTCCTTGAAAGCTCATATTCCTTTGTTACACTGGGGTTCTGGTAATTGAAGGACATGTTTCTACAAGCAAAGCTAGTACAGGCAAGTTGGAAACCTGGCATATGTTCCAAGGATTGCAATTTATTCCAGGGTTTGCAATTTGTTCCAAAGGGAGGAGAAACACTTTCATTTAGAGGTGTAAGTGGTGATATAAGTACACTGAAGAACAGCCAGTTTGGCATATTCACATATATAAACACGTGTGTGTACATATACGTGTGTGTACACGTATATGTGCCATACCCCCGGGACTGCGTCAAATGCAGAGAGTTAAAAGGACACAGATGGAAAGGACATAGAAAATTGTGTAGGCAAGCAGCTGATTTGCTCTGATTGAGTAAAGAGGAGAAAACCACACATAAATCTTCCTAATCTTATTAGTTTAAAAAAAACATTCTTTGTATTTTGTACTGTTCTAGCCACAGAATTTGCAATATTAAAGATAAGAATTTAAACTGAAATCCATAACTACATTTAAGGCTGACCCATACTTCATTCAGTACTTAAAAAGCAACCAAACAAAAACAAAAACCCCCAAACCAACGAACCAAAAAAGTCGTTATTTTTGGTCCACTTTTAAATTCTGTGCAACAAGATATGCAGTTACATCAGAAGATTCCACAATAAAACATGGGCAAATAATGTTAGTATTGAATTCAACTTGAAAGCATATTTCATTTATTAACAGTAAAATACATTTTGAAATAATATTGCAGCAAAACCATCTATACCATATACATAATAAGAAAAAAAGGAAGATAGTATTAAAATTGTATAACTAATTCATTACCAGAAATCTTAATTCTGTTTTCCATTAAACACATGAAGAAATCTAATCTCATTATCTGATTGGTTTTTTTTTTAATTTTTTTTTTCTGGTAAGTGCAGTGGTGATATTTTTTCAAATTAATATCCTTCTAGATATTTTTTACTTGTTGAGTACCACCAAATTGGTACAAGGCATGAGTCTCTTAGTAATCGAAGTACTTGTCTTCAAATGTTGAGTCAGAAAGCTAAAACAGATATTCTTTAGCACAATCAACATTATCCCATGTGATGTATATTTAATCAGAGGAGACGATAGAGGGTAAGTAAAATATAAGTTTCAAGGGATTTTTTTTTTTTTTTTTTTTTTTAATTAGGAATGACAAATATAAAGGTAAGAAAACTCCCTGAAAAATATCTGTCTCATTAAGGAATATTGTGGAACATGGAAAAATAATAAAAATTTATTTTTTTGTTCAAAGCGTAAGCTTCAGCTTCAACCTTTGTACTAGGCTTCACCTTCAAGCTTTTCCACTTGTCTCTAGTGAATCTCCAAATTATTGATGATTCTCTTGTAATCTAGCTGCTCTGATATAATCTCTCACTTTTCTACAATCTGAAATTCTTTTCTGTGACAAGAGATGTACATTTTAAAAGTTTAAAATTTGGTTTTCCTCCATTAATATTTTTCAGAAAAGGATGTTAATTATAAGATTTTTGTCTCACTCTCTGTAACTCACCTAAAACTGTGACAATGGGACAGGTATGGCATCAAAAACTGTAGTTCTCTAAAGCCACAAGAGCATAGATTATTCTACATTTATCTTCTATCATATTCTTTGAAATAGTAATATTTTTAAGACAGTAAGTAGCAATGATGTCATTAATAACTTCAAAAATGTCAGAACATATAAAAAATAAAATATGTTATAGCAACACACTAAAAATAATTTGAAATATTAGCATTTGATAATCTTATTCTTCTGAGTCTTTTACCAGGATTTCCTCTTAGAAGTTTCTGATTCAATTAAAAATTAGAAAATGCTTCATCTTTGTGCAAAACTGACACTAATAAATCAAAATCAGAAAGAGCAGTCACCAAATAGAAGCATAGTAAAAAGTAAAATATTATTCACTCAGACAGTAAATCATTTTGTTTACACATGCACATACACATACACATGGACACCCCTGCTGGAAGAGAGTTAAATCTGGTTGCTAATGGCTACTCCAAACATTCTATAGTCTCAATGAAATATTTCATAACTCCAGGTCATTAAAAGGTAAACGACCTGTATGTAACAGTTAATACACAACCCATTTCAAGCTTAGGTTTAACATAACCTTACATGATTTACAGCACAAACTTCAGAATTAGTAAAGTAAACTTGCCATTTACTTAACAAATGTGCTTGTCAGCTGATATTGAAGACATTTTGTTTCATGGGAATTTGCACAAATTGAGCAAAAGTAATGTACAGAAGCAGCAGAGCTGTCAATACCCAACAGGATGCTAATTTATTACATATGAGCTGTACAAGCCTTTACATGATCCTACTGTAAAAATAAACCCTGTATACTTGGAAATTCATCTTTTGACATGCACAGTGCACACACAGTGTACAATACAAAATGCACTTCAAATCCTTCCAAATATGCCAAGTAAGAAAATAAGAAGTCATGAGGCTATGTTTTCAGAGTCCTTGTTTTACAATGTCAGCTTTAGTTTGACCACACTCCAAGTCAGTCGGACTTGCAGTGCTTATTATATTGACTATTCCCTTCAGAATAATGAAAAGGTTTTTTGATGATATCAACACTTAAAATTGATTGTGATAGAACCTTTAGAAAATAAAAATTGAAATTTTTGGAAAGATGAGTAATTAACTGAAAATTTATTAATAAACTTTCCAAAAATTCTGCTTTTACCAATTACCTAACAGTGTCTTTGTTAATTTTTCTGAAAAATCTATAAATGGCAAACCAAAGTTGGGTGGCTGGTTGGTTGGCAGGTTGGTTGATCCTTGAATCAGTTTAATATTTGAGGAAAACCTTAGAATAATTCTACTTTTTAGTCTGTTGTTCATAAAAATAAACACTTCAGGGAAAACTGTGATGATTTATTGCCATATTATACATATTTTTAAATCAGACTAGCATTATTAAAGTGTGCTATTGATCTGGTTAATAGATGCCATAGCAATCAGAAGTGCAGTGGGAAGTATTTTTCTTGACCTATACATTCCAGTAAAATCAATTTTTCCAGTTTTCCAGAGCAAGATTAAAGCATTAATATAAATGAAATAATATCCATGGGTTTATTGATGTATACAAACATTGATCATGCTATAATGTATTTATGCATTTGTTGCATTTATCTACTGTCCCAGTATCTTTCAAAGCTGAATAGAAAAAATGAGGGACCACAAAATATTTTCAAATGACAAGGTATAACATCAGAGAACAATATTATGAACAAAAATATTTCATCAATGATATGCCTGAGCTATAAGATTCTGGATAAAAGGATTATACTACCAAAAGTTGATTCTGGAAGGCAGAAGAAAATTTCAAAGATTCCATCTCAGACAGCTTGCCACCAGTTTTGAGCTGTCATTTCACAAATAATGAGTCAACTAATGATATCAGATATGTATCTGCATTGCTTCAGAACTGAGAAAAATATCTTAAAATTAGGCAATATAATAATTACTATATTTTATTTTTTAGAAAGAGATAATCAGTAGTCTCTAAAAGCTTTATGCCTTTATAGTAACATTTGTGATAAATCCAGCAGGTATCAGACTACTACAATTGCTCTGATATAGGCTAATAGTATCTTCAATTTTGTTCCAGAGGATATTATTAAATACTTTCCTATACACTCCTATGAGGAAAAAGGAATTTTGAATTTTATCTTCCTCCAAATACACACTATATAAATTACCAAATTATGCAAAATAAAATATGCTGACCTGGGTACTCTTGATTCCCTAAAAAAATAAAAAAATAAAAAAAATAAAAAGCAGCTAAACAGAAGTCAACAGTCTCTCTACATCCTGGGCTGCTCTTGCTATTTACATACCCAAAAGTAATGAAAGAGTTTGAATGCCTTATTAAAATTGAAGTTATAAACCCAGACAAATTGTAATAAGAGGCAGTAACACTAGTAAGTATTATCCAGTCTCTACAGGGAAAAAAAAGTCTCATTTGAAAAATAATTTTCTGAAAATTATAATTATGTTCTTTGGTTTCCAATTATTTTGTAAGAGCTTTTTCAAAAGAATCATTGGGAGCAGAGATCTAATTTTCTAACAAATTTCAGTAGGTGTGCCTTCTTTCTGTGCCTTGGAATATATCCTTTAGAACCCACTCCTCGGGCAAAACACCAGCTCAGAAATAAAATGGGAAAAGGTTTTATTGAATAGATAATGACTACCCCGAGAACTTCCTACAGCTTTTCAGAGAGAGCATGCTCAGAAGGATGTGTTCCAGACAACAGATTTTCCAGACAGTTGTTCAATATTTGCATCTAGTTCCTGATGAAATTAGCTCCCTGAAGATTTTTCACGGAAAGTAGCGCTCCAGGTGAAGTACTCAACTTTGAAAAATTTGAAAACATTCAAAGCAGAATGGTGAGTAACAGGCAAGTGTATGTTCCTCAGAACTGCTTCTGAAGGGGAAGAGTAAAGATACAAAGTTACACTTACTTCTATATGTGCATCTGTTATTTTGAGTCTTCCAATGAAAATGTAACTCTAAAAATATTTTTGGATGTAGAGTAACATTTTCACTCCATAAAATGGTACATTCTATCAGTAAAATAATGATGTTTCTAAAGGTGCAATGTATCATTTCTTCTTACACGAATAGTTAAGCATTAAGATACAGATTAAATGACTATATATTAGATAATATTAAGGAATGAATATGAATTAAAATATCCTTCCAAGAATGTAACATATCTAAGAACTGGTGTGTAACATAACTATAGTTTAATTGGTTCTTTTGAAGTTGCATATTATATGAACAAAACGTAATCCAAAATGAAACAGCCTAAATCTTAGAACACCTGTATCCCTTCAAATTTACTTAAATCTTTGAGTAGCAGACAGGATGCGAAAAGCAAGGAGGGGAAAAAGGCACAAGAAAATTTGGAGATTCACTGAACATTAGAGAAATCAAAGCTAGATGATAAATGCTCATTATAATTACAGGGGATAAATTCTCACCAGTTGAAATGGATAGTCACTTGTTATTGAGTCCCTTTCTTTGAAATAGGATTCATCATATTTAAGTGTAGACATCTACAGTGCAAACAACTATGTTGATGTAGGCTTCTTCAAAAAAAAGTGAAAAAACCTGCCTAGAGTGTAATCTATTTCATCAAAAGGTAGATAATTCATACTAGATCAACCACATCTTAGAAGCACCTATTACTCTTGTTTAGAAAGTGAGATTAAGCATTTATATGTGGATGTCTATGCTGAGAAAAGATATGTATTTAAATCACATAAATTAATTATATTATTATATTATTTAATTTAGAATCCTTTACTTTGGAGGAACAGTAGTTAAAAAAAAATGGATAGTCCTATCTTGTCCCGAGAACAAATACAGTAAATTAACAGCATAAAGACATTATATTTTTATTTTTCATGTTATAGTTTTCTGTTTACATAGAAGTATGGCATATTTTTCTGACTTGCATTCAGAACAGGAGTTTGAGATTGTTTATTCAGAGCAATACAACATTCTACAATACTTTCAGTATTTCCACAAAGGGAAATGAATGAGTGCAAATAAATCATTAAGCAAACACATTTTCTTTTACTGAAGTTTCTGTTTATCATGTTCCCAACAAGAAAAACTCTTAGATAACTTATTATCTTGGGAGACAGAATATTAGCCTCTAGGCAATTATTTCAGATTGGATTTTACATTTTTTTCTCACATTAAGTATCTTAATATTTGCAAATGCTGTCTCATTCTACTTGTAAAAATTATTAGAAGTTGTACTTAAAATTAAGGTAATTTCACTTATTTTTATTAAGATACTAAAAAGATAAAATTTTTGATCTAGACATTGAAGGACGCAGCTCGTCAGTAACTAACGTTAACATGATGTAGGAATAGCATTTGTACCTAGATTGCAAGAGAAGAAATGTTAGAACTTGAATATTGTGGGCACCTCTCTAGTTCCAAGATATTGTTATTGGTCTACAAAATATCTATTTCTGCAAATATTATCTTGCAAAAACCAATGATCCTAATATACTTACCACAGCAGGAAATCCATCTCACTTAAAAATTTTCACAAGATACCTATTTTCTCCATTTTTCACTGTTTGCTCTAGCAAGGAAAAAGCTGCCTAACAACTCCTAATGATGTCTGGTTGCCTTTGTCACTTGTTGAAGTGAAATTAGGCAAGGAGAAAAAAACACATCCTGTTTGTATCCAAGTGTCCTCATATGCCTTCAGGATGGTTAATTGCCTTTGTGCTGAGATGTCTGAATACTTCCCATTAAGTAAATGATGGGCATTTATATCTGATGGTACAAGCTAAGGGAATGCCGCTGTATGATTGATTTTCTTTAACACCATAATTTTCCAAAGAATCACAGGTCCCTCCATCAAAATAATTGTATTATCATACATTTGATTATAAAAAAATAGTTTAATAAGGAAAATATATTAAACAATCATTTTATTATAAGACTTAGCTATCATTTTATTTAAATTATTTATACTAAGTATAATTTTATTTAATATTACTGCTACCATGGAGCAGCTAATCCTGGAAAATTAAGGACAAGAAAATTATCAGGAGCAGACATCATGGCTTTACCAAGGGGCAATCATGCTTGACAAACTTTGATAGACTTCTATAATTAAATTACTTGCCTGGTGGCCAAGAGAAAAGCAGTGGATACTGACTACCTGGGCTTTAGGTAGGCCTTTGGCATTGTCAAGATATTAATAGACAAGCTGTTGATGTGTGGGCTCAGCAGACAGCAATGTGGATTGAAAACAGGACAAAATTCTGTGCCAAGAGGATGGTTATCAGTGACACAGTCTGGTTAGGGACCAGTAACTCATGCTGTATCTCGGGCGTCAATATCAGGACAAGTCTTCTTTAACCTGTTTATAGGTTATCTGGATGATGGGGCAGACTGAACTCTCACAAAGTTTGCCACAGCAGTGAGAAGGGATTAGTGGTTAATAGGCCAGAGGGCCATGCTGCCATGAAGAGGGACATCAACAGGCTGGAGAAATGGACCATTAAGAACCTCAAGAAGTTCAACAGAGGGAAGTGCAAAGTCAAGTCTCTGGGCAGGAACTACCCCACATACCAGTACACGGTGGGGACCATCCAGCTGCAAACTGCTTTGCAGAATTGCAGGTTGGTTTTTTTTTTTCCTTTTTTTCTTTTCACAGTTACGGAGATGAAGATGATCTAGATACCCTGAAAGGTGGTATGACTGGCAGGACCATTATAAAGACATAGTAATAGGTATAAGCAGGAAAAAAATCAACTGATTTATAAAACCACAATGAAAAAATCACACTCATATTTCCCTCAGAAAACTAAGCTCAGTCTCAGAGTTTACAAAAAGAAAAAAATATATTCTCAAATATTAAAATTATTGCAATCATAGGAAGGGACTGAGGACTTCAAATTAATTTGCCCCTGCTTTGGTTTTTCTTTTCGGTAGTTACTCAGAAAGGATATCCTTCCACTCAGCAAAGAAATCTTCCTTTTTTAATCCTAAAGAGGGTAAAACCATCTGTTTCAAAAGAAAGCAGAGAGGTCACTAACTGATGTCAGCCTAACCTGATGGGCAGCCACACATCCCAAAAGGGATGGAAACCTGGGAAACATACTGTGACTTAAGTCTCAGTGCAAACCTTCAGTTTGCACTCTGAATGTGCTTTGAGTTTACAAGACAAGATTTTGAGAGCAGAGGTACTGCAGGGTGAGGGGAAGGGGCTGAATTAGATTTGGTTTTATTTTAACTATTCTATTCTGATTTGATTGGCAGTTAATTTCAGTAATTTTTCCAAGCTGAATCTGCTTTGCATATGGGAGTAACTAGTGAGTGATCTCCCTGTCCTTCATCTGTTTTTTCTTCATATTTTCTGCCCCTGTCTTGTTGAGGAGGGAGCAGTACAGATCAGCCTGATGGGCATTTGGCAGCCAAGATTAGCACAACATACAATGGTACCACAAGCCTTTGAAGGAGTCCATTCATAGAAAACAGAGAAACAAACAAACTACTATCAGCTCTATTTCCCAGTCTAATATCACAAAAAAGGTATATATTGAGCAGAACAATTTTCTGTAAAGATCACTCACAAAAGCAACCAAGTGAACTCAACCATGGAGAAAGGCGACAAGTCTCTGTGCCAAAAATTCATCAAACATAAAAGACTGAAACATCTCAAATGCTCACAATGCAAGAACTGGAAATTTGCTATCAAAGTGTCTTAATCATATTCATATATATTTTTAATAGTTCTAGTTTGGATGTGGATATTCATGATAAGTAAAAGTAAGAAAAATGTTTTCATTCAAAATTGGTTGGAGACATAACTGAGACTCAATTTAGGAATTTATAGAAAGTCAAACAGAATTAAAATTCAAATCTGACATTTAATTTTACATAAAATTTTATCACAGGTGGAGTTAATAGCTCCAGGTATAGTAAATACAGGCAACAGCTAAAATCTAATATTACTAATGGCTCAAAGAGAAATAACTGCTTTTGTCGTAGCTACTGCAATAAACACAATCTCACCCATTCCCTATGGGTCACTCATATTTTCAGTGTGAGACATAACTCCTATAGTTACAGACATGGCAGGAAAAAAAGTTTACAATAATTAAGATAATGAACCTGTCGCCCTTTCATAATGAAGGCCTATAGCAAAATTTCAGAACTGAATGACAAGTCATTTATCCCTCTATGCCCGCACATACCTCCTGACCCCACATTTTCTCGTTCAACAATTTAGTCTGTTCCCTCACAGCCAAACCTGTTAACCTCCTGTCATAGAAGTAGCTGGATTCCCTACTATGCTCTAATTCTGCTGAGAGAATCTCCCCTCTGTCCACATGTATTTCTAAGATTTTTTTTAACTCTGGTATATATATGACTCAGATATTTTAAGTGAATCAAAATGTACATGAACAATATGAAAGAACAGTGTAGCCAACACTACAAAGAAGTTTATTGTGTTCTGCACAGAACCAAAATACATTTCATATAAGATAAAAATGAGTTATCTACTACTGATAAATACAAGAGCAGCCTTTTTAATCTGCATGGATGTAGAAAACAATTATGCGTAAAATATATAGATTATTATGGGTAAAATATATAGCTTAGAGCGAGCTTAAGTATACTCATGCTTTTTATTCATTTCACTGACTGTAACACCCACAGCACAGCTTCACACTAGGCTTAGGAAATGCCAAGTCTGAGGCATTTGCTAGCAGAAAGAGGTACAGTGTGGTTTGTTCTAATAGGCCTGACCAAAAGAAACTTCATGAAATGAGTCTTTAAATTCATGTTAAAGCACCCTGGTTGCTTGCGTTTTATACTGTTAACCTGATTAAATATGGATGGCAACTGGGTTTAGGCTTAACAGCAAGCTTAGAAAATGTTCCACGGACAGTTTTGACATGGTTAACAAAATAAAACAGCTGTGGAAAATGAAACATAAAAAGTCAGCACTTTGCTGAATATTTTTTTGCTTATTTTTGGCTTGGCCTAAAAGCAAAAAAAAAACTCAGAAATTGAAAGGTTCATTTTTTTGCAGGAAGAAAGAAGCAATTTAATGACATAAAGAAGGAGTAGGGGAAGAACTGAATGCAAAAACATATTTAAAAAAAAAAAAAGACTATTTTAATACAAAGTGATTAAATGGCAACCATATTTAATATTATTTCAGTAACTGTTGCAAGTTATTCCCTTAGTATAATTCTCCAGACTTTCAGAAAATGTCATGTGAGGAGTTTCCCAGATACTTCTAATTATTTCAACAGTTTCTTAGAAAGTAAAGGACTACAGCAATTGGAAACAGATGTTAAAAATTTCAGTAAGCTCTGCCATTTAAAAAAAAACCAAACAGATTATAGATTTCCTAACAGAAAATTGACATCCACATAAAAACCCAACAAACCAAATGAGCAAAAAAACCCCAGAAAGTCAAAAACCTTAGCAAAAAAAAATAATTAAAAAAAAACCTAAAGCCAAAATCAAAAGTCAGCTATCTCCCACCTCTCAAGCATGTCATTCTTTATTTCAAAATTATTTCAAAATTCAAAAGATAAAAGGATAAGAATGAGAACACTGTCAAACTTTCAAAAACCTATATGCTAAAGAATACATTTTAAATAATTTATTTATGCAAGCAGTAGGGAGACTTTTATGATTGAAATACATTCAATACAAAATTTAGAATATGGTTTTGACAAACAAAAGATAACATACAGATAGCATTTCTTTTTAAAAAATTCCTTTCATACAAAATTTACAAAACCAGGACCTAGTTTTCTGATCCATCTAAATTTAGCAGTTAGCTCACATATTTAATTTCTTACAGTGCTGAAAAAAAAACTAGCTAGGTTTTTTTTTTTTTTAAAGAAACCCTTTTGCTTATTTTTCTCCTTCTTGATACTTGGTGATGGATGATGTGTGGTGTGAATGCGGTTGAGATCTGTCAGAAAGTCTGTCTGTCATTCCAGCACTGACATTTTCCACAGTGTTTCTGTCACTGTGGATTAGAAGAAAATCAGCAAGTATAATTCATAAGACTTGGACTCTGGTTAACTTTAACCCTAATTCAGATTTACTAGTATTTTAGCCTGGCATTAGATTTAAACTTAATAATTTTGTTGACCTTTTTTTATTATTATCACATTTATTTTTTTAATAAAACAATGAAAGGAAAATTGGTTTTAATGTTTTTAGGAGAAAAGAAGTACAAAAAATGCACTGGGGAGGGGATGGAAATCAAATCTTGAAAATACAGAGATTTCATACTCAAAATGTAAACATAAAATTATCCCATTACCTAATGTCAGAATAAATTACTGGCAATACATAGCATGGTACAGAACCTAACTGATGAGTTTATATAGTATCCCACGAGATATTCAAGTATCATTTCCCTTACTAGATGTGAGAGATGGAATGAAATTAAGTCCAAACTGAGAAATTCTTGTTCTCATTTCTGTTCAGATATTCACAAAAAGTTTTTCAAGGTACCCAAGGATTAATCAATAAAATGTGCATCACAGTTGAGGACAAGCAAAGAAGTTAAAATTTTGTTTCTTCTTCAGAGTTCCACGTAAAGATACGATTTTCTTGAATGTTCTTTCAGGTAGATCCCTGTAACTATTGCTTTGCTATTTTTGATCAGCAAAACTTTTGTTGATTTCAGAGTAGCCATGGATAAAAGTGGCAACAATCACTTCATTGGTGTATAAAACACTATATGGGAAACCATGTTAAGACAATGCAGACATGGGAAAACTGTCCATGAATTTCCTCCACCATATACTGTTGGAGAAGCCTTACATGTGCAGGTATTGATCCTCACAGAGAATTTCAACCACCCCTCCTGAGAGGGCAAAAAGCAAGGTATAAGCCATCAAGAAGGTTTAAGAAATATGTTGTGATACCATACAGGCAGCCATAGATATTTCACTGTTGCAAAGTTATATATGAATTGCCCATATATTTTTCTCCACTGAATCACTACTCAGATCTTTGTACCTCATAGATTATAATTATTGTAATCATAGAATTAATTATTGAGAAATTAATTATTTTCTCTTAAAAGATCAGCTCCAGAGAACAGGATCCTGATATAATAAGAATAAAGAATATGAATGCAAAACACATGCACAAGAAAAATGAAAATATGGGGATAACCTCCCCATATAACACATATGCATGTGTCTGTGCACCTTCATCAATGAGTTTAATTTTTGACTCCATCCACATGGCTTTCCTTTCACAATTTTTATTCTGCTTTTCAGCAGCAAACTCACTGTCATCTCTAGCCATATTTGAGGTTTTTAGTTATGGCCCTACTGTCAACAAGGCTTGGGCATGAGAACAGTATGTGATTAACTGTATGAGGCAAGAGACCAACTATAACACAGTACAAAGCTAAAGAGGCAGATAATTGACTGGGGAAACATTTATTTGATCTATATGGTGCTGTTATTAAACTTCTTTCTGAAATCAGTTAGGGAGAAAATTAGCAAAATTTAGTCCTGGATAAAGCCATTTATGCTAGAATTAAAGAGCCTTTCCCAGTCTTTCATCTATTGCTTTCTCCCTTGGAAGAGTCTCAGTTTCTGAGCTATCTTGTTGCAAATGATGCAATGAGCAGCAGCTCTGAAGAACCAGGATCACTGTGTTATTGTGGTTCTTACACCTGTAGTGTAGAATATTGTAAATATTGTCACATTATAATGAATAACATCACGTTATTTGTTGTAGTCATTATAAAAAACTCTTAATAACAAAATTTATACATCAATTAGGTTTTTGACTTCAAGGCACAAACCATCATTAAAATCCACATTCAACATACAATCTTCACTCAGAGTAACAACAAAAAAAAAACCCAACTAAACTGAATCAAAGTTTAGAAGAAGGAAAAAAGTTCCTACCAAATCAAATCCAAAAATAGCATTATCACAACACAGAACAAAAGGACAAATTACAAAAAAATCCACCCCTGGACTCTTCACTACAATTATGATACAAATTCTCCACTATCAATCTACTTCATAATGTGGTTTAATACTTGTGTTGTGCATTATTTCTGCCAATTAGTTTATGTTCCAACAGTCATACAAGGCCAGCAGTGTTGTGTTCAGAACAGTAAGGCAACATTAGCATGAATCAAAACTAAACACATCAGACCACTGATTATATAAGCAAAGACTTTATACATGCAAGTTCGTAATATATCATAAAAAGAAGTTGATCTAACTTGGAAAAATATCTCATTTTCTTTTAACCTCAACAAGTTAATGTCCTTCTAATAAGTTTTCTTTTCTGAAAACTATAAACATAACGTTATTCCCGATAACATTGTAAACCTTTTATCTATTCCTTAGTTTAAAAACTCCATAATTCCTATGTATCTGCATTTCATTGCAATATCAAAGAGTTATAATTATTCCACCTAATACCATGCAAAGAGTATTTTCTGGGTAATGCTGAAGCTATTATAATATAGCTCCTAGCACTACAGTCTGCCCATGATTAATCTAATTCAGAGTATAGTAATTTCAGTGATATATTACAGAAGTTCAGAAACACTGTTCAACTTATACTTTGAAATAAAATTGTTTAACCTAACATTACTTCTTTGCAGTCTTATTACTCGTATAACACTAATGTACCACCAACAAACAGGTACTCCTGGTTATGGGCTTATCTAAAAGTTCATATTTCATTTTAAATATGTGGTCTGTTCTTAATTATTGTTTTCACACTATACCTTCAGAGTAGTTACATATTTGAGAAGACAGATAAATATACATATAATATGTGGTAATTTAAATTTGGCTGGCTGTCAGATGCTCACCAAGTCACTCCATCATTACCCCTCAGCGGCACAGAATGAGAAAACTGGATGAAAAAGCCTGTGGGTCAAGATAAGTACAGGGAGATTGCTTACTAATTACTGTCACAGGCAAAACAAACTCAATCTAGGGAAAACTAGTTTTATTTACTGACGACTAAAAATCAAGTGGGAAAGTGACAAATAAGAACAAAACTAAGCCCAGCATCATCCCAATCCCTTTCTTCATGGGCTCAAATTCATTTTTTTGTTCCTGACTTTTCTGCTCTTCTGCCTTCTCCTCTCTCCCAAAGTGGCAAAGGGGAACATAAAATGGGGGCTGCAGTCAGTTCGTAACACCTCATCTGTGCTGCTCTTTCCTTCTCATGCTCTTTCCACGCTCCAGAGCTAGAGCCCTCCCACAGGAAACAGTTCTTTACACCCTGCTCCAACATGGGTCTCTCCCACAGGCTGCAGTTCTTCAAAATCTGTTTCAGTATGCTCCTCCCAGGAGGTCACAGGTCCTGCCAGAAATCTCCTCTCCTTTGGGCTGTCCGCGGGGTCACAGCTTCCTTCAGGCACACCCACCTCTTCAGGCACATACCCTGCACAGACCAAAGGTGGATCTCTCCACCATGGGCCTCTATGAGCTGTAGGGGACTACCTGCATCAATGGCCCTCACCAGAGGCTCCAGGGGAATCCCTGCTCCAGCACCTTCTTCCACTCCTGCTCTGCCCATAGTGTCTGTGGGGTTATTTCTCTTGAGTATTCTCATTAATCTTCTTCAGCTGCTGTTCTACAGCTTTTTTTGCCCTTACTCATGTTATCGCTGAGGTGCCACCAGCTTGCCTGATTTGCTCAGCTGTGTCCTGTAACGGATCTGTCTTGGAGCCAGCTAGAACTGTCTCTGATATGGGGCAACTTCTGATCTCTTCCTAGAGAAGTCTCCCCTACAGCCGCCCCTGATACTGAAACTTCACTTTGTACTTAAAATCAAAACCCATGTACTGATCAAATCTAACTGCACGCATATACTGAAGTATTTTATTGAACCAGCAGAAGTTAAACCTATGAGTTCTGATGCATCCCCAAGTATTACAACTGTGTGTATTCTTATATAGTGTTACTGTTCAGGTATTAGGACAGTTTTCATATACTATTTTGAAGTATTTACAGTTTCAGGGAAAAAAATTCAGTGTAAAATAACACTTAAGCACATTTTATTTGAACTATAGCAGGTATGATCTCTGACTAAAGAAAGGGTCAATTTTATTTTCATTAGAACTGGTATTTTTATATATGGAATAACTTGTTCTTTCAAGTGTTTGACAGAAAGGAAAACAACTGCACCTACCCAGTATAAGCAAAATAAGCAGGTACTGGAGAGAGTGCAGTGAAGGGGCACTAAGAAGATTAAGGGATTGGAACTTCTTTCATATAAGGTTGAGACAGCTGGGCTTGCTTACCCTACAGAGGAAGAGGATCATTGAATCTCAGTGCCCATAAACTCCTGATGGGAAGATACAAGGAAGATGAAACCAAACCCCTTCCAGTGGTGCCCAGTGACAGGACTGGAGGCAATGGGCACAGACTAAAACGCAGGAGGTTCTTTCTGAACATCAGGAAACAGTTTTTCCCTGTGGGGGTGAGTGAGCACTAGCTCTGGTTGCCCAGAGAGGTCATGGAGTCACCATCTTCTGAGATATTCAAGTTTGGGCAGCTGGCTCTGCTTGAGCATTGGGGTTCAACTACACAATTTCCAGAGGTTCGTTCCAACCTCAATCATTCTGTAACTCTGTCAACCACACTGACAACCAAAGCATTTGTTCAATTAATTTTCTGCAGTTCTTTAAATGCAGAAACTGGAAATTTGTAAAGAAAATAATACTGAAGAATAATGTTTTTGAATATTCCCATAAAAATATTTCTGGTAAAAATAAAGTTCTGAGATTTTGAAGATAACACTGTGTCACTATCTTGTGAATTGGCAGGGAGGGAGGAGGAAGGCAGCATTGACATGAATACCACTAGTAGAGTATAAATCCTTAACAATCTCCAAGTCATTAATATCTGAAACCTGCAATCACCTGTGACTTGCCAGTAAATACATACCAGTTTGTGAGCTCAAGGGTTTGCTTCTACCAATGGTAGAATGTCTAAAATCTTATTTGGCTTTTTTTGTTATGTAGACATGCCCTTGGTGCATTTAAGGAAGGAAACCATTTTATGCAAAATATGGCCTTATGGTTCTTAAATTCATTCAACTTCTCACTGGAGATTTTCAGGCCATTTAGACAACTCATTCAAGGTGTAGCAGCTCTGTTTCATTTCCTCAAATACCATGACACTAAATACTTTCAGCTGGCACATTTGACAAAACTTTCAGAAATTCTAATTATGTATACAGATTTCATCTTGCTCACAAATAGTTTTTAATTAAAGAAATAAAATTCTTTGGAATGAGAAATTAATCACTTTTCAACTTTTTGCCCATCTGTGGAATAGAGACTGAATACTTTTTAAGGACTTTTGACACTTTTTTTATGACCTATACATTGGATAAATTTGGTTAGCGGTCCTTGGAAAAGGATAAAACAAACAACCAACCTTTCCCCCCAAACACATCTAGAATTTTCATTATCAAATTCTAATCATTAGTATAAACATCCCTTTTTCTTCTACCAAGGTTGAACATAAGGATGGCTTCCACACAGGACTTTGTAAAATTAGAGTGAGAAATACACCATTGTAGCTAAATGGTTTTTTATATTTTAAAAATAATCAGATTTTTACTGAGTCCTCTGATGAATTCAGATGCAAAGGAGTGGGCCTTATAGGCCTGTCTGATCAGTTAATGGAGTGTGATGCAGATGGCAATATAAAACAGAATTTAGAGGTAGAATATATCCCTGTACCAGCGAACACAGATGATGATAGTCCTTTATAAAACTTTTCTGAGCTGCACAGTTAATTTATGTTTCATTACCTCTAAACAAGTCCATTACACTCAGTTCACACAAAAGGATATACCTGGAAATAGAATATAGCCATTGCTGCCAGGTGCCTAGTTCTTGAAATTAAAGACAACTGGTGTCATAACTTAGCTTTATTGCTCTACTTTGACTCATCTGACATTATCAGAACTCTCAGTATTTTTGCTTTAAAGTGTAGGTATAACGTACAAGGGATTTTAACGTAGTGGTTCAGACAATGGAATAAACATTTTCAGAACAGTTCCTTATGAAGGGAAAGTGAATTCAAGAACTTCAGTGATTTCTCACACAGTTGAAGGCCAAACATAAACAGTCTTAGACATAAAATAGTTTTTCTGCTTATAACACAATACTAGTGGGCTCATGAAATTGCCTCAAACCATTGGATAGTTGCTTCTGGGAATTAAGTTAGAGAATCAGATAAAAACATGATAGCATCTACTTAGCATACAAAAAGTAAAACAATCTTAGGGGAAATGATAAGCTTTAATATCTGTCCATACTTTACATTTCTTAAAAATATCTGAAATGCACATAGAATTAAACCTGGACTGTAGAGATGAATCATATTAGTGAAAAATGTTATTATGGTCTGTGTGTGCTTTTGTTTGGTTGGTTTAGGGTTGGGCAGTGGAGGCAGGGGGAGGGGTTGGTTTGTTTTGTTTTTTTTTAAAGAAAAGCCAGAATATGAAACTCACCTTATTAGTATTGATAGCTGTGATGACCCAAACACATTGAGCATTGCTGTCATACTGAAATGGAAAATTGGGTGATGTGAAAGTGCCTCCAGGCCCCTGAAGATTGGATCCACAAGTTTTGACTGCAAAAGGAAACAGAAAATGCATGTAGCAGATTCATAAACTGATCTCTTACTCTAATCAAGATTTGAAGAATTAAAATGCCATTGAACATAATTGAACATTCGTACAGAAGAATAGGACATTCGTGTTTAATTATTCTGACAAAATAAAATAGACTTTAATATTAAAAATGTTGAAAGTGTTTGGAGGAAAAACAATAACAGAAATTGCCCTATTTATTTTTAAATAAATTTTTCTTCAAGAACTTATGCCACTTTTCCTAATGTCTTCCTAAAACTAAAATAAAACAAAAAACTAAAATAAAATAAAAAACTAAAATAAAAAACTAAAACAAAACTAAAATAGTAGGAGAAAAGATCACTTTTACCACTGTGCATATGTGCATTTTTTATGCATATGTGTTGGTAAATGGCATGTCAGCATTTTTTTCTTGTATAACCCTATACAACCCATTGAATCAATGGCCAAAGCACTGAAAAGTTTAAAGGAAGCTTGTAAGAATTAGACTGACACAGAGCAGCATTATCTATTTCTGAAGATTACAAAAGGTATTTATTTTCAAATGAAAGTCTGTGTGGCTATTTACAATAGCATGTCAGGTAAAAAAAAAAATCTTATTTACATAGCTTGAATCCCTTTCACAAATATTACAAAGGATATAAACTGTGTCCTTTGTGCTTTCAAATGACAGTTTTAAGGCACTAAATTCCTAGTCTGTTGAAGTCAATAACACTTTTATTGTTCTTTCCTAGATATTCAGATCTTTGCTGAATGCTCTACTGGTTAACTTTTCCTGTATGAAGACGTAAAGCTGACAAGCAACCTCAAGTAAACATGAGCCTATCCTATTTCTCCAGTGATTATTATGACACCACATAAACTGCAAAAGGTAAAGAGCTATTTCTTCCACTGTATTCTGACAGACCATCTTGCATAATTGAATTAAAAAATTGACATTTAAGTATGTGAAATAATCCTAGAGTTGCATTGCACTTTCATAAAGCATATTTATTTATCAGTACTGAACACAGGAAGATTCAGCTGCTGCTGGATGAAGGCTTGTTCCTTCCCTCACATTAGCCTCTAGAAAAAATGTCACTTTTGTACTCCCCTCAAAAAAAAACAATACTCTGGTGATGAGTGTGTTTAAAGTCACACCAGATGCCTGGAAAGAAGTTTTGGGTAGAGAGGTGAGAGGAAGACTCCTCATTTACTATCTCTAGCTGAAGATATTAGGGTCACAAGTGAGACTAATGCCAACCATGGCTTTTTGTCTGTATATTTAATAATAAATTGTATGACTCCTTGCAGCTTTTATCTATATTTGGAAAGTATGTCAGGAGGGGAAAAACAGTGTTCTAGACAATTTGCTGCTCCATCTGAACATCCTTTGGTGCAGAGTTGGGATGTAAAGCACAGCTTCTTTGCCTGTGTGCTGCAGAATAGTTATGAGCTTTGTTTGCTGCTTTTTCTTGGTGTAGCCATATAGTGAAGGTCTCAAAGGAGCCATGTCGTTCTATAGTGGACTCAAATCTAAGACTTTGACCCCTCAATGTCTACTTTTTATACTGACTTGAAATGTTCCTAACGGACACTTTCTTTCAGTACTTTAAGTTTGAAATCCAGAAAAAAACCTGTTGTAGTAAGGACAATTTCTGTGTATTTGTGCACACTAATATTTTCATTACATATATTAGTATCCGATATGTACCTACATACTATTACCTTCATTCTTTGATTCAGGGATTCATCATACTACTTGACATTGTATAATGTATTTTCAGCAAAATTAATTTGTGCTTTTCTTCTTTTACTGATTATTTTTTCCCTTTATCCATTTGTTCAGGGTCAAAACCACGTGTAGACTTACTTCTCTACTACTTATCTATTAAAAATTAAAGAAACTCTTATCTGTTTATAAAATGTGTAATGACGAAGCTTGGTGAACTACTGATATTATGTTAAATCACTGCAATTTTGATATCCATCTTGCTAAGTCCTAACATTTAGCATGATGGGTTTGTGTCAGCTCCTTATAAAGCAAAATTTATAATGTAAGTTTCCTAGTTAAATAAGCATACTGAAATACAAAATTCATGTTAAGCAAAGCATAGGTGAATCCTTTTATACTAAGAAAGGGACACTAGGATTAAAATTTCCAGTACTTACAAAAAAATTCATAGGATCAGCTATCAAACAATGGACAGATGACAAATGGAATAATCACTGTGAGTGTAAGAAAATCTCTTTACCTTTGCATACAGGTCTATGATCACTCCATGCAGCAAAAACTTCAGCTATCCTCTGACAGGTGATACTTTTGGAACCTTGTAATACATAATCTTCATCACAGGAGAACTGTACTGTTGCTCCCAAGCTACAATCAAACAATGACATAAAAAGAAGCATTTTTAAACAAATAGACAGCAGTCCATTCTTTCCATTCCTTTAGATATGACAGTCCTGACAAACAATACAAATATGTAATCCAGAAGTTCCTGCTCTCAACATCAAAAGGCTGAAGGCTGTGTACTAGCCTGATAGCGCACAATGTTCAGCCCTCTCTGGGCCTACTTGTCTGGAGTTGGTTTATCTCTTTTAACAGTCATTTGGAGGTCAAGTGACTATTTTCTGACCTAACTTCAGACTTCCATATAGTAAAAATTTGACAAACCTAGACATTGTGTAAATGAAAGTATTTATTTATGTTAATTGAAGCTAGGAAAGAATGTGAAAGAGACATAAGGGAATCACCTAGAAGAAAAGTCGTAACGTCAACTAACAAGACTGAAAAAGAAATCACCATTTATTTTTCTCACCATTCAATAAAATAAACATTTCATTTCTCCTAGTGTAGACCTCAGGATATAATAATATGTTGGGAATATCTCCCAACCCTGATTCATTAATAATACATTCATATGCATCTATGATGAAAAAGCTACTGAAGAAGATTGATACTTATCAAAACAAGAATTAACTAAAGGTAGTTAGAAATGTTAGATATTTGAAAAGGAAGGGTGTCAGCACAAAATAGCTGATGAAATCTGGGATGTACCTAGGCCTTCCAGAGACATAGATACTAAGAAAATGGGGACATGAAAGATGATACAGTCACCTGAACAGACATCTCAGAAAAGGAGGATTTGATCATGGGTAACAGCTCTATAAACTATTCCAAAACAGCTCCTGTTTGTGTAAGAATATTTGTGAAAGAATGGGATAAAGAATAACTGCAGAATTCATGAAAAAAAACTGAGATATAATAGTGAAAAACTGAAAAAAAAAAAAAAAAGTAAAGATAACATAAAGGCCCTTGCAATGTAAGGACGAAAGGCGACTGAGGAAAAAGAGCCACAAGGCAGATCATAGAGTTGGAGGATATTTCAAAATTGTGAAAAACAATGATTATCTATAACTAATTTAAAAAATTATGCACAGCTGCTACAGGGACTATATGGCGATTGGGAAGACAAGAATATCTTTCTCAGGATTAGATTTTCATAATTATCTGCTTCAGAAAGTCATATTGAGAAAATCTGAGTGTCTTTATTATTAGGAAAAAAAAGGAACTCTTGAAGAAAATAACAAGGAAATATATTTCCTTTAACTAAGCACGGACTGATTAAAAGAGAAAATGCTGAGCAGGAAGTACACCATTTTCAAATAAAATTAAACTGGTAAAAATCCATAACAGACAAAAATCACAGAGGTCTGAATGATTATGAAGACTGTACAAGTATGATAATTATTTCTATCACCTACAAAAGTATAAATAACACTCACATTATGAAGTCCAAGTTTACTTCTCCAAATAAGTTTTGATACTAAACTGATATTTAATAGTGTATGACTATAAGTATATGACTGGACTCATAAACAGAGTGAGACTGGATAATTTACAGTATTTGTGACATATATGCTGTGTGAGTGAGGCCTACTAAGGGCAATTAGATATGCAGATGATAAAGTACCACTATAAGAAATAAAATGGAAGAGTAGGAGATTAGTTCCAATGGAAGATCAACTAAAAAAAGACAATAATAGAGAGCTTGTCAAGAAAATTTTAAGAAAATGTGTCTCTCAGGAACTTAAAAGCACAGTCAAGATTACCATTTTTTAATATTTTGCTGTCATTATCTATTTATATACTCTTAAAAATGGAAATTCTTTCAATTCTTTCAAAATTTTTGAGTATCAGAGAATCACAGAATCATGGAATATTCTGCATTGGAAAGAACCCACAACTATCATGGAGTCTAACCCTTAAGTGAATGGCCTATACAGTGACCAAAGGAGAGATTCTTCTTGTTTCTGATGACAATATTTTTTTTCCCCAATACCTTTAATCTGTGACCTAGGAGAATTGAGTTAGAAATTCATCTTTCTCTAAAACAAGTTTGATAACTTGATTACAAAATGGTAGTGTCACTTCCATCCATCAGATGGTGCATGAAGCACAGGAGGTGAATATGATGAAGATTCAAAAAAGGACATGCAGATTACCAGGAAATAATTATCAGCTCCAAGACAAAACAAATAAAAGAAAGGCCAGGAGTTTTATGAGGGTTTGTGTGGTGTGGTGACATAGCAACGATTTCAGTAGGGTTTAAAGTTTTTATTTTTTATTTTTCTTTGACAGAATCTCAAATGATGGAAGGATTGCGTTATAGGACAAAGAGATCCTTGATAGGATAAAATTGATGATATCTATTACATATCCAAAGGTACTGTAGGAGGATATGTGAAAGATCTGATCTCAGCCTTCTTGTATGTTAGAGAACTAAAAATTGTGGAGTGTCAAAATCAGATTGTGGAAGCTGGTTTTACGGGAATCTCTGAATTCTGTGCAGGTATTAGATCAGAGAAAACTGTCAGAGTAGTCCGAAAACAGATTGTGGGAACAAATGACCAAAAATAGTGTGAAAAAATAAGGACAGTTTGATTTCCTGACTTAGATTTTATCTAGACTGCTTATCAGATGAAACTCCCTAAAAGTGTGAATAGACTGTTTCTGCTTTGTAAATCTCAAGAGAACTGAAGCATGATATAGCTATGAAGTTGTTAATTGTTATATACAATATAGATACACATCAGTAAGAAAAGGAAAATCTCAAGGATAGTATGAAAATCTCAGAAAGTTTCAGAAGCAGAATATATTCATTAAAAAAAATTGTGGATGCCGTCAATGGCCATTTTCTTCAGTATGCTAACATTGAAAGTGATGAAAAGTTAATGCTCGGAGAAAATCTTTAGAATACAGGAACAATTTATAGTGCATCTTTTGATCATTTATGATTAATGAGCTTTCTGAACTGGATCTACTAATTTAGTATTCCCTGTATAACTAAATTAGACTTTTTGAATGAGACCCTAGATAAGCTAAGACTGGTAAGGCACATTGGTAAGCTAAAAAGCTTCTTAGTGTATTTTAGTCACAAAAGTAAGTTCATATACAATGTGGGTTCATTTATAAATGGATGAAGCAATCTTGTGTTGCTGAAATCCTGTATGGAAAGCATACTGGCAGAAGCACTAAAGGCCTTTTATGCATCAATTTCTACAGTAGATATGCTCCTAGATATCTGTATGTACCAACATGATCTGTGAAGAAGAGGGACAGCCAGTACTTGGAAACAACAGGTAAAAGGAGGCAGCTATATTCAAGGACAGCCGGCCAGAGAGCTTTCACCAAAGGCTGCTGAAAAATCTGACTGAGTCTGTGCAAGGCGGGTATCATCTATGAAAAGCTATGATGAGACGTTCTGACTGATCGTAGAAAGGTTAACATTACGTGAACTTTTAAAAAGGGCAATGAGATGCTAGGGATCATACATTGATCTCTGGAAATAACATGTGCTCTAGTAAAGCATGAACTGGAAACCAAGAGCACATACACAAATTTACCAAAGCTGAATGATATTTGATCAACTTGATTGCCTTCTATGACAAAATGACTGGCTACATGGCCCAGTCATAGATGTAGCAGTTCTCAGTGCAACAGTGCTCAACATCAGCAGTGTTTCTGAGAGCGCCTTTTACAGCAGTGTGTTTTGAGAGCTGACAAAATATGCACTCAATAGACATATATTTAAAATTGGCCTGGAAGTTGTGCTTAAAGAGTAGGAATCAATTGCTTCATATTCAGCCAGTGGACAGTAATAATCTGAGCATCAGAAAATTAACATAGGTTCTGATGCTGTGTAATATTTTCATCCTCAGCCTTGATGGGGAGACAGAATTTATGGATCCATATATTTATGGACAAAACTAAAGTAAGAAAAGTAGCTGACACACTGAAGAGCAGACCTTCAATCCAGAAGCCTGACTAAGTCCATCACTGGGCAAATAGAAACCTCACAAATCTCAGCAAGTGGGGGTACAATGTTCTGCACTATTGATAGTAACATGTTCTCATCCTGAACAAAACAAACTATATACTTAACAATAGTAGAAGTGGTGGCAGCAGATCAAGTGAAATTGTTACTCAGTTGGTGAAGATGTATCTGCAATATTAGACCAAATGTTTTGCCTCCCACTTCAAGAGAGAGATAGGTAAAAACTCAAGAGTTTGGAGATTAGTCAGAGGGTGAAAGCACATGACCCACCTAAAAAGTTAAGGCAGCTAGGCTTAATTAGTCTGACCAAGAGAAAGCTTAAGTACTATCTAATATCAGATCATAACAATTTCAGGAGCCATTACAAAGATAATGAAGCCAAACTTTTCTAAATGTGCCAGATAACATACAAGGGACAGTTTGGAAGATTCAGATTTTACTTTAAAATAGATTTCCTTCAACAAAGGAGGGCAGAGCTGGAACAGCATACTCAAACTCTTGTGAAATCTTTAATCTTGGGAGTTTTCAGGACTGGCTAAACAAAGCCACAGCTGATCTGATTAGTCCTACTTTGGGCAGGAGGATGGACTGGAACTCTGGAAGACCTTTCCAATCAATATTTCTACGACTAACATAAACTGCTTAATTTTTCCTGAATTTATGCAATGCTTTTGCATATATAACATAATGTGCTAAGGCAGTTCAAAACTCCAAAGATGAATGCTTGACATGAGTGTCTCTCAGTAACTTTATCTGCAAATTTGTTTCTAATCAGACAAAAGATGATTGCCATTAGGTTTGCATTTTCATAAAAAAACCCAAACTTTGGATATCTTTTTATTAGGAAAAATGTATGAATAAACATTTAATAAGTAAGTTAGTATACAAATTTGAAAAAAAAATGAATTTCATATCTGTTTATAAAGTTTTCATCATTTGCCCCAGATTTGGGATTCCTTTTTAAGTAAGAGAAACTAAAAGCACTAAGGAGTCCAAAATTAACTATACAACATCTAAAGGATGAGAAAGAGCAAGTTTAAAATTTTGAACTTCATATAAAGTTTGTAGGGAATAGTATTATTTTAATATTTAGCATTTGTGTAGAAAACTACCTCATTTTAGATTATTTTCCTCCATTATTTGATATGTTTTTTAAATTATTGTTGAAAAATAATCAATTATGCAAGGAATCAAAACCATTTTTCTGACGTATTAGCTATTCAGTTCATGTGTGCAACTGACCAAATTTGAGAGAGGACGCCATTTTTAACCATAGAAGAAAATGTACAGCCAGAAATAATCAGTTCTTAAAGTCCATGTCTATCAATTTGTAAATTTAGAAATATCATATATTTTAATGGTAGCATAAAGAAACAATCAGTATTTCATTTCATATATTCTTTCTTCCACCTGCAGCAAAAGAAAGTAAAGACATATAAGCTTTCAAGATTATGAACAATGAATATTTTTTTGCGACCTAGCAACCTTCTACACACTATTGATCCATACTTTTTATGTGCAAGCTACAGATAGGTTGTACTGCTGTCTTTGTTGTCACAGTATGAGAACTAAGGTAAGTCACAGCATCTGTCTCAAGAACATCCATAGGAACATTTTCACAGATCAGTTTATATATTACTTGGAAATATTACTGAAAAATCTTAGGATTCCAGGATATATGTTAGAATATCTAAATCTTCCATACTTCTGATCAAGAAAAATCCTTACTGTGTGCACTGAAAAAAGTAAACTGATGACTAAATTTCAGTTTCTGAGGACTTCCCGACACTATGGCGGTCATTGGTAATTCATCTTTAAAAAAAAAGCATCATTTCTAACAAATCTTGTATTGTCTGGCACTTGTCCTTGACAAAGAAGCCACTTAACTGTTAAAAAGTGATAGGTGCACAGATCCCACATAAACTAGCCTCATATCTCATGCTGAGTTTTTTTAATTTTTCAGGATGCTTGGCATCAAGTTTCTGAGTCTAGAAGCTCATCTTGCATGTCTGCAGAGAAGGATAGGTGATTCAGAGAAGATTTAAGGAAAATCAAGTGTGAAACTACTAGTCAATCTAGTCAATTAATACTAAACTTCATTCTTCCAAAGAAATTTATAATATAAAATTAAAGAAGCTATTATCATTAGTTATACTGTAAGTCAACCTGTTGTTAAAATAAACTGTCCTTATCATAAACTTCATATTTTTCCTTCTGCCAGTAGAATATGTATTTTAAAGACTACATCACCATTTTTGTCCAACAGTATTCACTGCTTTGTTGCAATATAGGTTTGATCAGAATCTCATATTTAAATCCTAGTGGGACCACACTACAGAGGTAGAGGGATAGAGATGGGTTCATTCATTCATATCATGAAGACGAGACTTTGAGATAGTGGAGGAAAAATATGATTGCCTCATAATAAAACACTTGTTCAAGGATAATTCAGTCTGAATATGTTTATTCCATTAGAAATAAAGAAAAATAGAAACAAGACTATGTGAAAACTTTTTGTCTTTATCTATTGCCTCATATTTTTACAAAGTGGCATTGATTCTAAAACTGGACACATGGAAAATATGTTTATTTCAGTGGATGAGACATAAAGTAAAATTGCAAATTCCAGCCAAATAGTCACTAGTGTGTCTAAAATGTTAAGCAACTCCTAGGGAAGTGAAGTTTTCTTTCTGAAGTAGAATGTTTTCCTCAGTACAGAAAAAGCTGGCAGCTATAAGTCTTCTTGACTTCATTTCAACATTTATGCACAAATAGGCATCTAGCATCAGAAACAATGCATTTAATACTCCAAAATACTGCTCTGGGGAATTTTCACATTAGAAAAAATATCCAAAAGGGTCCACATGGAATTACAGCCCCCAAATAATGCCCAAATAATGGAATGCTCCAGTTTGTCTTAGAGCTTGAATTACAGATTTTATAATTCTGTGTAAGAACCATGTAAGAGCAAATTGTGCTGAGAGAAGGTAGTCTTCATAATCAGAACAGAAGTAAAACTGTAATACAATGCTTCCAAACCTACACCTTCACATTTGAAGAAAGCTAAGGAGATGTGACAAGAGCATGCTCTTCTCTAAAATATATTAAATTGTACAGAAATCAAATTTTCATTGATCTTAGTAGAGACAGAACTAAACCCTTCTCCAAACTACTGTGTGTTCAAATGAAGGCATTGTAATTGGAATTGTCACTTTCTTTCCAGAAAGCAAGAAAAGAGGCAAGCTTAAAGTAAAGCTATTTCCTTCATTACACAAAGAGTGAGTTCAAGAAGTAAAAAGTGAAAGTGTGATATTTTTCTATATGCCAGGTATAAGCTAGTCTGGAAAAGATTTTTCACAGTACTAGATCTCTTTAACTTAACGTAACAGAATAATAATAATTTGTAACATTCTTATTTTGGAAGCTTATGAAGCAATTGAACAACCATTATCTTAATGGCAAGAATTGAAATCAGAAATTTTATTAATTCTGCTGAAAATTTTTAGTCTATTTTTGTTCCCTATAAGATCTTTATCAATGTATGAAGTGTTCAATTTAAGCTAAATGTACATGTTTTACAAGTATAAATTCAAACAGATAGTTTGGGGATTGTTTTAAAAAAATCTTTTTTAAAGAGAAAAAATTTCATCAAGATTAGTAAGAAATTAGAGAAAAGAAACACTGGAGAATATATTGACTCTGGTACTTGTATATGTTTTATACAATTGTTTGGCAATTTGAATGCCTTCTCCCTTCATTTTCTCATAAATGCATTTGAAATACAAAAGCCTGATACATCATCCCAGTGTACAGTGAAGAATAATGCTAACTGAAATCCTAGCATTTTGGTCTAAAAAGAAAGATGAGGGCATGATCATCATAATATCTTTTTTGAGGCACTGTCCTCACATACATTTAACTAGAATAATGTTTGTAAGTAGGTCTTTTCATGATCACTTGCAGAGATAGCACTAGAAAAGAACTGGCAAGTTGTCTGTAAAATGGTGTTTCTCTCAAGCTATATTTTTGAAGTTAAAATACAAAACAACAGCAAAAGTAATGATTATAGAAAGTATGACAGTTAAAAAGAGGGTTTTTTTAATTTCTCTGAAAGTATCAACTTTTTTTTTGCAAGCTAACATTAGAAATTACATATTTACAAAATTAGTTATAAAGCTTACTCAGACACACGTTGAAATTTTGCTTTTCTCAAAGCTAGAGAAATAGGGAGACATTTATAGCAAATTGAGAAATTGTAATAATTGCTAGCTAGCTAGCTAGCAGATTTAGTTAGGATGTAATTTTCAATCCTGTCTTCAGCTTGATTACAAGGAGAAAAAAACACACACACACACAAAAAAGTACAAGAATTTATGTAAAAGAATGGAGTGTCATAATTTGTAAAATCTTGGTACATCTAAATTACTCAAAGAGTTATCTTCAAATGCTTTAAAGAGTGCTGTGATAGGTACAATACAAAATGTATAGAAAACAAACTTCAATGTAATAAAACCAATTAATTTAAAAATTATCACCCTTCTACTTCTCTGTCTTTTTTCTTTCATCATTAAGGTGTCTTATGTTTTGTAAACATAATGTGAAATTAGCATATAATGTGAAAAAAGAACATAGCTTTAGATTTTTTTATACACTCTAAAGTGTCTTTGTATGTCAAATATAAAATAATAGGCATGTTAACCCTTTTAAATAAATGTTCATCAATTAAAAAGGAAAACAAAATCAGAAACTCAGAAAAGAGAGTAAAACTAATCCATAACATTCTCAAAAATTTATTTTGTATGTCTCTACTCATCACCCACTGGTGCTACTGGAATTAGGAGTCAAGTTCACTGAGAAAACAACATAGAATATT
This sequence comes from Poecile atricapillus, assembly GCF_030490865.1. Classification (NCBI taxonomy): domain Eukaryota; kingdom Metazoa; phylum Chordata; class Aves; order Passeriformes; family Paridae; genus Poecile; species Poecile atricapillus. The sequence goes on from NC_081250.1 coordinate 137,820,419, forward strand.
TTGAAAGAGTACTGAAAGCTTCTTTTATCTTACAAGATAAGGAATTTGAAAGATAGCTGTGAATAAAGGAGGATACATAAAAATTAATAAGAAAAATAGTCTGAATTAAGAGTGCTATGCCAATGTGAGGACTACTAGGGAAATACATCAGCATATATCAAACTTCTGGGCTCCTGAAAAACATACTGTAGGGAATGTAATTTCTCTATTAGAGTGAATTAATATTTCTGTTAGATCTGAAATTTCTTCTTTGAGGTTTTATTCTTCTTCTTGTGCTATATTCAGTTTTGTTTTGTCCTTTGCAAAAGCCTCCAATACAACATGTATGCTCAATATTTATATATCTAGCATGGTTTACATGAGAAAATAATGTAAACTTACCTTCAACATTATTTTTCTCAGATTTTCAGAGATATATGATCTCTTCTAGGTAGGTATTTTATCTTTTTGCATACTAAGTACATGTTACATTGTATTACATAATTTTATACAGAATTCTAGTGCACTTTTTACTAAGAAGGTCAGTTTTGAAAAATTACTCAGCAACATTAATATATTTTTAACATATTAATTTTCCAAGTTCAGCATCAGAGAAATGATACAATGGTAGAATTCATATTTTACCTAAAATCTGAGCCTATCCGTTTTCCATTTTCTGGTTCTCCAGGATCTGGACACAAATTGGACGCCTGTTTAATACCTCCCTCATTTACTGGAAAAAAAAAACAAAAACAAAAACAACAAAATAAAATAAACAAAAGAAGGAGATAAAATAACAATGCTTTTAGAAAATACAAAGGTAAGCAATTAACAAATATGAGAATATATTCTTTTCATTTTAGGTCTTTTAAAACAGATTGTCTACAGAATATGATCACCCATATAAACTCTAGTTTCAATAAATAAGTTTGTCCTCACTATAATTATCAAAGTAAGTATTTTCTGATTTTTTTTTCCAAAAAAAATAACACAAGTTTTTATCAGATGTATTAATCAGCTGTTTTGTTTGTTTGCAATATTATTGAATCCATATGGAAACATTATTTTTATTATTATTTCTTTATTAAACAGTAAGATTTAAAGGAATCTTCATCAGGTTTAGGGCTGTAAGATTTTATTTTGAACATACACTAATAAATGTCATCTCTACTAAGAGCTGACCTTTTCTTCTGGAATTGTAATAAAACTTGAATGCATAAGCTCCTGCTGAGAAAATTGTCCTTAATCAGTATTGAAAATGTATATATATCCAAAATATGGTGATTTGAAGGTAAACTCAAAATGCCAGTTTGATTTGCATACATTTATCTTACAATAAACTAAAATGGATCTTCAGAGAGAAATTTCCTGTGAAGCATTCTCTGCATTTTTCCAGAAATTTGTAAGAAGCTAACCATATCTCAGCATATTCAACCACCTATTCACAAAACCAGAAAATTAGCAAAGGATGTTATTCTTCTATTACTTAATAAATTCATGGCAGACAGAAAAGTATTTAAAAAAAAAAAAAAGTTGACATGGAGCCAAGTAATTTGTATTAAGCAGAAAAATATTTTAGCCTTTCTTCATCTTTATTACTGATGAACCATACCAATGGGTTTGCAGTATTAGAATTTTACTTCCCTTTAAGGAAAAGGTTTGCATGTAATTAGGATAACCACACTACGGGATTAAAACAAACAAACAAACAAAAAGTAGATTCTAAATATTCCTTTAAAGGGTGTTCATTAAGTTTCAGCTTTTAATGAAGAAGAATAAAATTCAGAATCCTTGGGGGTTTCTCTTCCTTGAAATTTGTATTCTTACATACGCAGAAAGGGAAGAATTGGTTTGGTACCCCTGAGGAAGCCAAAGGCCAAATGCAAATGTTGTACAGGCTTAAATAGAAAACATCTCAACACAGCACATTGCTCAAAAACCCTATCAACCTCAGTGCTTGTATCTGGAACCACAGTATTTACTCTCCTCTGTCCCAAGACACCTGTAACATGTCAAATATTGCCCTAAAAACACACCAAGGCAATCTCTGTTCATCTGGATTCCTATGTTCAGGGGACTTTTGTGCCAGGAATCTTCCTCCTGGTTTCAAATTTCAGTCTTTTCCTCCTCCAATAGATGTACATGAGATAAAAACATACTAGCTACAGAAACCCATGTTCATGCTAGTGTTGAAATATATATATTACTCTGACAACTAAAATTCCATAGACTGAATTTTAAAAAGCTATCTTGTAGTATAAGCATTTAGAATTAACTCTCTCTTTGAAATAACTGGGTTCTTCAATATGAGACATGAGAAACTCAGAATCATCAAAAGTACCCTGCATATATATATATATATATAAGACTTTCAAACTTTTCTGAGATTACATATATATTAAAACTTTAGTTAAAAATTATTCATGATTTCTGATAATAATATTACAGAAATTATAATGATGTCATTTGGCCATGCAATGTATATCAATGCACAAAGAAGAAAATAAAAATAAAAACTGTAAAAAATAAAAATAGTGTTTAAACCATATTATTTCTATTTATTACAGTTCATGTTTTAATGTTTAAAATAATTATTTTATTTTTGTACATTATTTTCCCCATACACAGGTAATAGAGTAAATATTCATATAAAAAGAATATTCTACTGGATTGCAGGACACAAGAACTATTATACACTTCCATTTCTACCAGAAATGGAAGCTTGAAAATGCTACTGGTTTTCAATACCTTCTGTAGAAAGTTTCATTCCTAGAAATACTCTGCAGAATATAATTTTAAATTATAATATATATGGAGTTATCAATACTCACAAACAAAAAATAAAGATTTATGTTAAAGAAAAATTAATGAAATAATTACATTTTTTAAAAATTAAGACATATACTGTAGTAAAAATACAGAGGAAAGTGTTATAGGTAAATATTGATTTCTGATTTGATCCCAATTCCAAAAGTCATTTACACAATCTTAAACCCATTCTGGCTGCTCTTAAATACCTAGTGAAAATTAATTTCACAGTTTAGGATTTTTGTAGTGATGTTACTTTCATAGACACAATACCTGACTTTTCAGTCTACAGCCCTATGTAATTCCACAGATACCTCTCCATATATTTTTGTTTTACACCCCAGATGTTTATGCGTAATAAGCAATTAAAGAGTTTCCTGTAAATAAAATGCATCTAGGGAAAGCATTCGTGGTCTGGTCATGAAACTAGTATCAAGAAACTCTGCAGTTCTAATCCAGATTTAATTAGATCCGCCAATTAATTCACTCATTACTGTCAACACTTCTAAACTGAAGCTGATGGATACTTGTTTCACAAGTATTGTATCATCATACCAAATATCATCTGGCTTTACTCCATGCAAATTACCTGGGCATTAGTATTGAATGTTATACAACTGATACATTAAAAAAAAAAAAAAAAAAAAAAAAAAAAAAAGAAGTAAAATAATGAAAGGACATACAGATGAGAATGCTAGACAAAAATTTTACAGACATTGCTAATAAAAGGTATAATGCAAAATAGATATTCACTTATTTTCACTAACAGTTGAATGCTGGTCACTGTTCTTCTTAAAGGACCCTATCTGTCATTGTAGCGCAATGACACTAGACCCAGATGAGGCCACACTGAGAAAATTATCTTGTCAACAGCTAAATACATAAATTTATTATGAAATACTATTGTTTCAACATTCTCAGCTACCAAAGTGACTAGAGAATCAAATTCTAGATTACAACACAAAAACTTAATCATCTATTTATGACAAGATTATGATCACTAAAGATACAAATCACTAAGGTTTTTCACCTTCACTTATTATTGACTCATATAAGTAATCTATTCTGCATAATCAATAACAGAAAAGGTAGTTTCCAGCTTTACACAGAATATCATAAAGTATGAAATTATCTAAAGACCTTCAAAAATATGTTGATTAATTTCATCATTAATTTCATAACAATCAGATTTGGATATCATGTACCTGGTATGTCATTATAAATATGGAATTCCTATTAAATTTTATGTAGTAGAAAATGTAATGATTAGTGCAAAATAAACAATCTCTTTTATCATCCATTGCATTATTATTGTATTGTTATTTGTAACTACAGAATCACAGATGGGCCATCAGAGAGAGACCTTAGTGATGTACTTTATAAACACTACTGTAATTATCTTACTATTACTTCTGCATAATCAGTCTGTTTCCCATTCACCAATAAGTATAAAAAGAATATTTAAATATCTTGATATAAAGTTTTCAAGTAAATCAGAAATGTCTTACAGAACTATTTAGGTGATGCAGTTTACAGAGAAGTTGAATATGACAATACATGACATTACAAAAATTGAACAGAAGTATCTTTTGCTTTATTTTCTGACTGGTGAATACTAAAGGGTTGTGAGTCTTGGAGACATCTTCGTCTAAAAAAAAAAGAAAAATCATATCTAATTCCTTGAGAGTTTAAAATCTAAAACCAAAGATTAAAATGTATGCTAATGTGTCCTGCAAAGTTCTGGAAACTGAATCCATTACCAATACTTTAAACAAATAATTAGTGCAAACATGTCCAACTTAGGGAGCTTTAAATAAGTGTCCTTTCAGTCCTGTGAAGAATGATGAAATGCAGTATAATCCAACATATGCTAAACATTTAGTCCATTTTATTTACTTCTAAATATTTAAAATGTGGTTCTATTCCAAAAAGGCCTCTATAAAAATGGCATACTCTTTTTCAAAAGTATTCTTTTAATATATTTAGAGACACACCTATTTAATTTGTGCTAGAAAGTTGACTGACTCCTCACGATTTAATCAGGACTTGGTCCACTGAGATGTCAAACACTTTCAGTTTCTAATTTCTGTAACTAAAATTGAAGGCACCAAGCATCTCCACAATTTTTAAAGCTATACCTAGTTAATAAATTAAAATGTCAAACTTTATGAACTAAAAAAATATTCAAACAGTGACCTCATATACGGTTGTGCACTTGTAAATGAGGCTACACTTTAGTTTATATGGCATTTGATTCTACTACTAGTGTTCAATTAAGAAAACTGATCTCCTACTCACAGCTAAATTTACAGCTGACACCTAGGAGGCTGAATTGTTTCCTTCCAAATACTGTAAATTTATTGCAATATTACTAACAAAATAACATCCTTCTACAATGCCAGATTTATAGAAAGGCTGTCTTTAGAGTAGAACCATACTTAAAAATTCACCATGCAGACTGCAGAAACCAGTTCTATTTTCAGAATACATAAATGATTACACACAAACAACACACCACAAACTTCACTCTTGCACTAGAAAAGAGTAACAGAAAAGGAGTACACTCACAGATAGAAAACTTGTTGCTGTTGTCTTTCCCTGGAAACAATTTAAATCCTCTAGATTTAAAATCTATGGCCTTTTTCACTAGTTAAAAAAACAAAAACAAAAACATGTATCAGGCAATACAATCTAAAATATTTCATTAGACAAATTTTATCATGGAAATATATACAAAATAGAGTACTGGCTACCTCAAAGGTTCAGATTTTGTACCTTTGGTCTGAAACAATTTACAAAAATAAATATTGAGACCAATTTGTATACCTGACAAAGGAAAGAAATGGTATTTGCAACTTAATTTTCCCCCTGCATAACTAATAAAAAAATGATGGCCAAAAGTGTTTATTTCCATGAACCACATAATTGTGTAAAATATTATCACACATTTATGGAACTTGGAAAATGAAAAGAATTATAAATATGTTTGCTCTAAAGTAGCTGCTTCTTCTGTGTCAAGAAAAAAAAAAAAGAAGAAAAAGGGTATTGGAATGTAGAAGATAAAATACAGACTGCTGTTCTGCTGTTGGTTCTGCAGCTGGTCTTCTTTCTAGCTTGAAAACTGATATTTGCAAAATGTGATATGGCAGGTAGCTGTCGCCACCTGTCCCCTAAGCCCACAACTCATCTGTTACTGTAAAAGTCCTTTGTGTGGGCTGGCTTTATGATTTAGACAGTTAATCCAGGAAAACCCTGTGGTCTCAACATATCTTTGAAAGAAAACATCTAATAAAAAAGAATATACCCAAAACTTCACATATATAAAAAAAATGTAATCAAGAATAAGCAAATACACTACAAGAAACTTTCCTTTTCAGTCATTAAATTAAATTTAATATGCTTGGCCTGTGAGCAGTGAATTATACATTAAAGTGGACCTGCTTAAAACATTTCAAATTTTAAGTATAAGTTGACTTCAGGTACAATATACTTAAGTGGCTTTGTAGCCACTACAGCCACTATATATTTTTAGAAACTATACAGAAGATGTTTTATCTTGGCTACAAGCGTATACTGCTGATGAAGACAGCATAGATTAAAGGAGCTACATCTAGGAGAACTAAACATAAGTAGATACACTGTACCTCATCAAATAATTTTTCATACTCATTACTTCATTCAGAAAATCAATGGATATTCAAAGAACCTTTATATTAGGTATAAAATCCACAGTATATTATTGATACCTTTTTATAAATAAAAGTATTACTAAGCACAAGAGCAGAACCAGATTCAGAAGAGCATACTAAGAAAGACAATTTATAGGATAGACAGATGATCTGTCAATAAATATTTTTATACTTCTGATTGAAGAGACCATATTTTCTTATAAATGCAGAAACATTATTATCTCAAAAGGCAAAATGCAAATTTACTTGTGTGTTATTATAATGTAACATATAAACGTTGATAATGGTTCTGGGAAATACGTTATTTGCAGCAGTGAAACATATATGTTACCACAAAATACTAGATTTTCGTGGGTTTTTTAGTCTAAATTGGAGAAGCCCCTCCCCATCTCCAAATTATTTGAAGTCCATAAGCAGTTCTATCCTCAGTGGCAATCACAGACCCAAGAACTCTACCTTCATACAGCACAGCAATACTGGAATAACAGTAATGCTCCCTTGTCATTGTCTGAGATTTCTAAAACATTATTTCTATGTAAATAGGAATGTTGGACTATAGCTTTAACTCTCTTTTGGCTTTCTTTGAGGATCAGTCTAAAATAACTCCTCATGAATCAGAAAATTCCAGCACCTAAGCAAGATGGGAGTGGTCTTGAATATATGATCTCAGGTGCTGGAATGAGTTTAAATGTTCTCAATGGAGAACATTTGTCCTTTATTTTCAGAAGTCATCAAAATAACACACTAAAAGGTTGACTGTCCTTTTTTTGAGGATTTTTTCCCATTTGTTTCTACTCATTCTGAAACACGTTAAAGGCATATCCCTAGTTTATGTACACAAGAAGAGTTCACAAGACCTAAGGTGGAACTGGAAATAGTTAAGAGTGTCTTGGTGACCACAGTGAAATCAAAGATTTTTATAATCATTTGCTTCACTTTTCCAAGACTATTAAATACCCCTAGGAAGGCAAGCAATTCTTGTTCCTAAAGCACCTTTACAAGAGAAGAATTTTACTCTTAACTGGAGTTTGTATGTTGATTTACTGAACAGTAGTTTCTGAATACACTGTGAAGATGTAGTTATAGGAATTTATATGGCAAACATGCTAACACTAAACTATATGCTGGGCTGCAAATGCATGAACATACATAAAAATAATCCCACCATCACCAATCAAAAAAAAAAATCTCCTACCCAATAAAGAGATGATTTTATACTTGGTAAAATAAGGATTATTTTTCATGTCAAACACATGACAGTAAGTACTGAAAGTGGATTTCACTTTTGAGATGTCTCAGAGGATTCATGACAGCAAATTGTGTAGTAAAACACATCTAAGCCCATCCACAAATAAAAACAGACACTTTAAGAAGTTAATTAATCTGGTCTTAAGATACCTATTTTTTCATGAGATGAGTTTATATGCCCATTTCTTTTAAGAAAAAGTGTTCAGATGTAACAATAGTACAAATATTTAAATATAGTCAGATTACTACGTTGTCATATATTTGAACAGCCAAGAGAGAAGAAAATAATTAGACCAACAAAGTAGGATACTCCTGTGGAGACATACAAATTTAAAAGGAAGGTAGTAATAAGACAAAAGTATATTCTAAGAATAATCTAAATTTATAAAACCCTCTATGACATAACCATCTTTCCAGTGTTACAATGAAAGGAGAGGCTTATTTTTTTATTTTTTTAATACTACTTTAAATACATACAGCTTCCAGGTTGGTTGGTTGGTTGATTTTCAATTTATAGATAAAGACAGCGGGTTTGTTTATTTGTATTGTTTATTTTTGGAGGAGAAGGAACACTGGTGTACATCTCCTATATGAATAAATCTCTGACAAACCTGAATCTATTTCTGATCACATGACTGGATGAAGCATAGAGAGTAGCATCAGAACTCTGAAACCAAATCAAATATTGTGTCAAAACCCTGGAAATAACTTATGCATCCACCTTGGGATTTCTGCTCAATACTACTCATGCTTTTTTCCTAGTTCAAGTCACTTTAATACAAATACAGAATTATTATCATAGCATTATAGAATAGTTTGGGTTGGAAGGGACCTAAGGATCATCTAGTGCCAAGTACCTGTTCAAGTACCTCGCCACCCTCTAGGTAAAGAAATTAATATCTAATCTAAACCTACCCTCCTTGACTTTAAAGCCATCCCCCCTTGTCCTATCACTACATGCCCATGTAAAAAGTCCCTCTAACCTCACTTGTACATCCTCTTTAGGTAATTGAAGGTGCTCCAAAGTCTCCACAAAGCCTTCACTTCTTCAGACTGAACAGCTGCACCTTTCTCTCCCTCACTCTTTCTCTGCAACTTTTTCTAAGGCTAGAAGGCCCAATATTTTCTCTAATGAAGGAAAAATGGAACTGAATGCTTTATTAAGGTGGGAAGGATATGAACAATCCCAGTAATAAAGGAAGTCCAGGTAAGAACTTTTGTATTACAGATGTGTGCACTAATATTCAGTCAATAGACACACCATGGAGGTGCACTTTTCAAATAGCCAATTTAAAGTGAAATGTGTTCAGAATTATTTTCTTGAAGTATTTGACTAAAATGGTCTCTCATGTAAGATGATGAAGATTCTAACACTTACAGGCAAAATTTTAGGCACACAGAAAGACTAAAATATTGTCCATTTTTTCTCTTTGATAAAAAGACTGTGTAATTATGCCTATTTATGCAAATTTTGTATTTGCATGTATGCAATATATGCAGCCATGCTTCATACAAACATTTGTAAGAGAGGACTAAGCAAAACAATTCCAGCATTTTATACTTCAGGATAGGATACTGCATTAAAAAAGGGCCTCAATAAAGAAGTTTTAAGCATAGATATCATAAAGAAATACAGCAAAGCTCTCACACACTAGAAATAAAATTCATTTTGAATGAAGATTGTTTAGCTGACACAGTTCTGGTTTCAGTGAAAAAAATGTCCCCTGAGGGCCAAATGGGAAAAAAAAATCAAGAAGGAAAATTTGCTTCTACAGTACAGAAGCATCAGGATATACAGCCATGTGAAGGATATTTATTTAAAACACTGTCAATCCACAAATTCACGTCTTTGTCTGGGTTATGCAACAGCATTTATGTAACAGAAGAATCCAGTTTGTTTTTTCCTATATTTTGTACATTTTCAAATCAAATATAAACAATATTTAAAATGCTGAGGACTAAAACACCATTGTTTTATGCAAAGCCAGTACTCAGGTTGCATTACTTCAAGTAACTGTACAGAACAATGGAAACAGTCCTTTCCTTCTCCAGAACTGCACTTACTCTAATATTTACTATCACTCAGCTAATGGACATGGAGAATAATATGATAACATCAAAACCATTATATCAAGATATATATTGTATTGTATTGATGTATATACAGCCCTATATGCAAAAGTATAATACTATGGGAAAACAAGTTATCCAAGAAATAAAGGGGAATTAAATTTTCAACTGCTTTCTGAAGTAGCAGAAAAAGTTTGTTTTGAATACAGTATATAACTGATTTTGACTTGTGCAGAGCTAGTAATTCATTGATTATTTAAAATCTTCAATATGTGATGATGGCAGATTTTACTCACAACCACTCACAACAATTTCTAGTGATAGAAACAAGAGTATTGTATACTTTGGACTTCCAGCATTGACTGCACATGTGCAGATATGCCAAATACATGATACATGATACTTCCACTTCATGTTTGGCATATGTCTAATTTATCGTGTTTCCTCTAAAAGTACGTCCACTGCCTAAATGCATTGAACTTACTATTCACTACTCACATAAAGATCAGTTACCTTTCTTGTTTTTTCATTTACATCATATTCACCAAGCATGTGATACAACTAATTATCCAGAATTTCCAAATTCTAACAATGCAAATGCTAAATATCCAGGTGTCTTAGAGAACACCACTAAAAAAATCTCTAAACCTAGTGATTACCCAAAAAAACTTCACTGTAATCCATCACACTAATGCAGCACTATCTCCTAGAGCCCTTCTGCACCTTGAAAGTCAGCATCAGAAAACGTAAATTCTCATCAGTTTTTCTAGTACAGCATGAACTGCACAGGTTAACAATTTCTTAAATATGAAGAGTCATACAGAAGAGGAACAGACTGCAAAGTGGTGAAACATCCACTTTCCATACTAATAAATTTTTCACTTTTTACATGATCTTAGTTTTTTATTTACTACCCATCGCCTCCACTCATTTCCCCACATCTCCTACCTCTTTAAAGTACCCTGGCAAAATCAAATTGTATAGAAGATTTATATTTCAAATTATTGCAACTACTTCATTACTACACTGAATTTTTGCACTGTATTCCTCATTTAAAATCATCAGATCTGCAGTTTTTCTACTATATTCTATATTATATGTGTATCAAATTTCTCCGATTTGAAAAAATATTATTTATAAGGCAGGAAGCACATTTAATATGTGTATTTTAATATTAAATTATAATTTACCTGCTTTTTAAAAATATATATATTATAGCTTAAATATATCTAATTTATACCAACAATTTGTGGTCAAAAGAAGAAAACCTGAAATACAATGGGAAACTAATGACAAAACACATCAGACAAATATCAATTATAGAAGTAAACATTGATAGCATAATGAAAAACAATTAAGAACTGCTGGAACTGCAAAAAAGATGAATAGGAAAAACAAGTTCTGAGAAGAAAATTGACAGGGAAGTACAAAAAGGCAATAATTCAATTAAAATATTAAAAAAACTCATTTATTAAAATCAGTAAGACTGATTTTTCCCTTTCTTCCTTCTAATCACTCCATACTTGACTATTGGATGAAATATTATCTCCTTTCCTCCTCCCAAGTGGGAAGATATCAAGAAGTTTAGGACATTATTATTACTTTTTATCTAATAAAAATCTTGACATTAACAAACCATCCATTATAGGGTTCATCCACCAAACAGAATATATCTATGTGATTTATTGCACATATCGAGTATTTGGAAAAGTATTATGAAATATTAAACAAATGTAATTCAGTGATTAAATGTTTCAGTGCTAAATTACATTTGTGTTATGCTTATATCTTGAAACTTTTAAAATTTCCTAAGAAAACTTACATACAAACCTTCTTCTATAGAAATAATCTTAGAAGTCTTACTGCCAAATATATTTACTTTCTTCTGATTCCTATCTTTGTAGTTCTGGATTTCATTAACAAAAACAAAGAAGCAAAAAACCCTGAGGACATATGCACACTGATTACCTACTAGACTTAATATTTAACAGCTCTTCAAAAACATTTCCATCTTTACTCCTCCTTTCTTCTTCCTACTTCTAAGTAAACCTCAAAAAATAAGATATATGAATACATACTTTCTAACAAATCCTTAGAAGTTTTATATTTCCAAAGTAATGATCTAGCATACACTTTTATCATGATCTTTCCAAAAAACCAAACCAAAAACATGATAAATAATTTTCTCTTAACATTCTCTTGTTCTCAAAAGCTTCATTAGCATATGATTTAATTTCCTGCAACAAACCTTAAAATCTTCTTGCCTTCTACTATCATAAATTCTCCTGTAAAACAGGAGGAAAAAGAGATGCTGGTTTAATAGGGTACACCCAGCAGCACAGTTTTATCTCCCTGATTAATTTTTTTCCAGACATTAGATACTACATAAAGCCAGATATCAAAAAGCATAAGGCAAGTTTCTTATAGAAGAAAGGGGAAAGAACAGAGAAATTACAAATGCTTACAAGGAAGTAATAGAAAATATAGAGAAAGAGAATGGAGATATCCATAAAATTACTTTTTTTTTAAAAATAGTTAAATAAAATTATCAAAACATATATATTTCTTCAAACTGAGGATATGTGGCTAAAAATTTGCAAATGCTTAGTGACATTTCTAGTCTTTAAAAAGAGAAATTTGGAGTAATAAAATTTTTTATAATCCAGAGTTCTCTTGAAATTATTTTCCTAAGGAAACCACTGAGATTCTTGTGAACTGCTAGATGATTACTAGAGTCATCCCTTAAGACTTCCTGGCACTGTTTGAGCCTGAGTCTACTAAGCAATTTTTTTCCTCCAACTACTGTATCTTTTCTTCAGACTGTTTATTTATTTTTTTAAATTTAATTTATGACTTACGAACTGTACTAGAAGTCTTTTTCATTGTTTACACCTGGTATTCATTTGTTTCTCAGGGGCATTTAATGACTATGCACGTGTATTTCCATATTAAAATGAACAGTGAGAATAGAGTGGAATGGAATGGAATGGAATGGAATGGAATGGAATAGAATAGAATAGAATAGAATAGAATAGAATAGAATAGAATAGAATAGAATAGAATAGAATAGAATAGAATAGAATAGAATAGAATAGAATAGAATAGAATAGAATAGAATAGAAACAATAGGCTATTTGGAAGAGACCAACAATCAATACTCAACTGCCTAACCACTTCAGGGCTGATCAAAATTTAAGTCATATTATTATGCACACTGTACAAATGCCTTTTAATATTTGACCATATGCCTCCTAACATATCTTTAGTCACTAAAAGTATGCTATATAAGCCCTCACAAGAAAAAGTTCTAAAATATCTCTCATGATGTGTGCATAAACACAAATAAAACTTCTAAAGCCTTAATACGTATGTAGCTGATATAAACTATAGAACAATTCAATAGGATTAATAGCATTACTAAACTCTGAATTCACCATATGAAAGAAAAATAGTAGAAAACAAAAAAAAAATATCAGATTAGCCTCTATTTTTAATCATGATGAAGCCAACAATTCTTAAATATTTAAACAGGAAAAAAAACCAACCCAAAAACAAACCCAAAAAAAAAAAACCCACTTGGAAATATCATGTTTCTGTCATGTTTAGTTATCTTCTTGTTTTCACATCTGAAAAATACAGATCATACTAGAAACTGTGATTATAGTATCAAAAAGAATTTCTACTAAAATCTAAGTGTTTGAAGTTCCTAGGCTTAACTGAATGAAAGAGGATTTCCTTTTTCCCCCCCCTTCTTCTGAAATGAGGACATAAACTTTCCTGAATTTACCACTTGGTTTCATTAGAACTAAGGGCCCAAAAGGTGCTGGCTTTCACTACCAGCTATCCTATCTAAATATATTTTTCATTAGCCTTTTAAAGTGCATCTTGAAAGTAAGCTACACATTCTTCATCTACTCCCTCCTTCTACAAGCTTTCATTGTTCCAATAACAAGAACTCTTCTTGCTCATCTCCCTAATAAAAATATTTACATATTATATACTAACTTGTCCTTATTTAAGTTCGCTACATACTGACATTCACTTCAAAATTTATGCTTTCACCTTGTCTTATATTTTATTTTGTAACGTGGGATTGGGAAAATATAACACCACTATAGTACCATTATTTATCTGATTCAGACTGAATTCTTGTTGATGAAGAAACTATAATCATGTACAGTATTCCTCAAAATATCTCACTACTGCCTTATAAAATAATACTTGTACTTCCCTACCTTTAAGGAAAGTATTTCACCAAATCCACCTAAGGTTCCTTTTTCCAGCTAAAAAGCTCAGACAAGTTATTAATCAGTCAGCCTTTGACAAAATTTAAATTATTAAGGTAGTATAGTCCAAGACAGTAATTTACACCTAACAGTTGAATTTTGGGTATATATAAACCTCTAGTTCTCTTTATACATCTCATTCATGCATAAACTTCAAAAAATGTTTACAAAAGAAAAGAGCATTGTTATTGTCTACTCATTCTTAAACACCTTATTCACAGAACAACCCCATTGAAGGCCAACAGTACTACTCTTTTTCTGAAGTTATGATTTTTCATCTATGCTAACGTATAATACTAATGTATAATGTGTAATACTGCACTACTTGGGTCTTACTAGCAATATTCTCAAAAAAGCCTAGTTAGGTCTATATGTACAATACATTTTTACAATTTTGAATATTCACACAGACATAGAGTAAGTTTTAGTAATTATATTTAGTGTATTAAATTTCTTCTTCTTAATTATGAATTAATTTGCCTAATTTGTGTGTGCAATTCTTAAATTACAATCTAGAGAACAGCAAAAAATGCATTTCCAAAGTCCAAACTAATTTTTAATTGCTATTAAATAGAGAAATAATTTTAAAAGAAATTAATATAAAATTCTTAAGTAGGTCTTATATAATTCCACAGTTATTTAATATGCAGAGTTTTTAAACTTCTGTGCATAATACACTGTCAAAGAGAGGATAAAATACGTTAATAATAACCTGCAGGCAACTCTATAGAAATACCTCTGGAACATTCCTCCATGATAAAAAATTCCTTCAAGTCAATTAACAACTATCTCACATTCACAAAAATTCCTTCAGAATATGTCTGTGTCTTTTTAGTAGGGAAAATTTCATGGAAGAAAATTGTAGGTTATTTATTGAATGTCATTTGATATGTTTTAATGGCTGTTATCAAATATTGGTGTTTGCTGAGTAAAAATGGTAAATTTTTACTCAGGACAGGAATATCCCTTTAATAGCATGCACACATACTGTTCTGTGAGTAACAGACACCGTAAAAAAATTTAAAGTTTTTGTATAATGAATGCTGGCAAAATCAAGACTTTCAGTGTTGCATGAGGGAATACAATGCACACAGAACTAGATGTGGCCTTTCTTCTCCACTAAGGTATATACAAGTGTGATTTCACTTGTATGTGGGTTGTCATACCTTTTGGTATCTGTAGTACTATTTTAAAATGTAAAAAATTAGCACCATAACATTATTTTAGCAGTATTTTGGTGTATAAATGATTCTCCTTTTTTATATATATATAACCTAATGTTTAGCACTATATTTTAATAAAATAATTTAGAAGTACATGCCGTACCTGTATCTTGTATTAAAGAACAGGTCAGAGAAGAAAGAAACACTGAGCAAACAGTGGAGAGGCCACTTCAGTGTAATGATTCCAAAGAGGAAATGGGAAAAACTATACGTGTATCACAATTACTGCCATATTTCACTGCCAAAGTAGTACATTCTTATATCTTTAAATTAGAAGATATTAATAAAGCATCTCATATGCTCCCTCATAAATGAAAAAAGACATTTTTTTCTAACATGACCAAAGATGTTTTCGTGAGTGTACAGCCACACAACCAGTACAAACCAAACCGCTGATTAATTTATATCAGTCAATAACCAGAAAATACTTCAGATCTCCACCGAAATTAATACAAATGAAACACAAATATCTATTTAATGATTTCTATTTCATATGCAAACCAAAGCCAGTGTTTGTTTTTCATTTATTCTATTTAATTATATATTTTAAAGTTCTGAAGAACTGCAGCTCTCCTGTTTCAAAAGGTGTTAGTAAATGAAGCTACAATAACTTATACTAGGTGACTATTCAGAAAGACAACAGATTCCAAATAAAACTGTCTTTACAAAGTATCAACCACATAATGAGACTTTTACAAATTGCTTGGGCTATAAAAGTTGCTTCTCATCAATAAATTTATGTATAAATTGATATGAATATAATTTTTTCATGTACAATTGATTAATATGAAGCACATAATAAAATTTTGAAATGTAAAATAAATGGTATTCAACAAAATTAGCCTGCAAAATCAAGCTGATCTTTTCCTGGAATTGTATGTGTTTCAAAACACACCACATACAATTTTTCTCTGAAACTCTGCTGGTTAAATGAAGACATTCCAGGATTGCTTTTTGTCAGCTTCAGGTTTCAGATGTAGACATTTATTTTTTAACACAGTAAACAATGATAGTTTTATATGCCAAATGTTGTTCATTATTAATACTTTAGCATGCAGATTAGATCATCTCAATATAGAAAAATA
This sequence comes from Poecile atricapillus, assembly GCF_030490865.1. Taxonomy (NCBI): domain Eukaryota; kingdom Metazoa; phylum Chordata; class Aves; order Passeriformes; family Paridae; genus Poecile; species Poecile atricapillus. The sequence continues at coordinate 137,836,807 of NC_081250.1, forward strand.
TAAGATTTTTAGCTTTAACACTTTAATATTTGCTGAATTTCCTAGTGTTCTAAATGTTGCTTTGATCATTGATCTTGTGTTTGATAGAACGAATATGTACAGATTTTTTAAAAACAAAATTTTACTGAAGATTTAAACAGATGGGAGATGAATACAACTGCATCACCTACTAGTTTAGAACAGCAGCTATTTATAAAGTACATTTTTTATGCTATGGTTAATTATATCTAATCACATATGCAGAATAGATTAATATTCTAATCTCAATTCTCTAAATTTTCATCTGATGTCTCTTACGCTAGGCTTTATTGTGCAATATAATGATGCAAGCTAGAGTCAAATCAAAAGAAAACTCCTTAAATGTATATTTTGTCTTTTTATAAATCAAATCAATTTAAATAACCAAAGCAATATTATTACTAATTTCATTTTTCCATTTGACTGCCCTGCTAGAACTCAGATCTAGACAGATTTAATCCCTTTCCCATTTGGTTCAATTGCATTTCCTATTTGGATACCTGAACTTTCATTTTTAATTTATACAAAATATTTTTTAAAAACTACATGGGCACAAGTAAAATAATATCCAATACCTCTATGAGTAACAACTGCAAGTTCTTTAGTTCTTTCTATCTGTTCAGCATTTCTTGGTCGTCTTCTCGCGCCTTGTAAATATGCTTGATGAAGAGAGAGTGTATCCTTGTAAGTGGCCGACTCCAGAACTGATTTTCTTACATTCATAGCTTGTACTCGTTGCTCTTCAGTGGATTGTCTACAGGTGGTCACTGCACTGGATACAGCAACATCAGCAGATGTGCTAGCAACAGTAATGGCACCAGTAGTGGCTGCAATATGCTCCTCTAACTCACCAGTGGAGGCAGTTTTGATGAAAGTAGAAGAACCTGTGGGACACACAGTAGTACTGGATGCTAACTTTTTCTTTTGTATTGTGTTTTCTTGATCAATCTAAAAGATTAAATTTCCCTCTGCTTAACATAGTAAAGACAACTGACATGAAAAGAGGAAAGTTAATAGGCTTTATTTTAAAAAATGAAGAAATCAGAACATTTTTAATACTAGTGAACATTTTGTAATAGTAGTGATAATACATGTTAAGTTTTAAATGTCCTCAAAACTTGAACTTTTTTACCAGTCATAATGACAACACATAATTTCCACCCCTGCATATTCAGTCCTGAAATCAGCATGGCTAGAGCAAAATATACAGCTATACCATCAATAGGGCCCCCACGCTTAGAAAACTGGTAACCATCCTATTGAGGAGTGAAATGGCAGCATTATATAGTAACCTAAGTAGCAGAAAAGCAGCAGTACCAGCTGCTAATAAGGCTGCCAGATATGCTCATTCTTTTCATCAAAGTTTGACAGGGCTCTAAAAGCCCATTTAGACTTGACAGGAGGCCAAGTGTAGATGAATAATAAAAGGTACAAATTGAAACAAAACTTGTCAGCATTATTATTTATACTTAAGATTCTAAAAAGGCTTCATATGTAATTCTCTTTTTGCTCTCTGTTTTCTGTAATAGACCAGATTATTTTACTAAAAAACCTCACACACAAAATGTTTGATAAGATAAAAAATTGCCCATGTCCTGATTGTGAAAGCATTAGTAGAATTTTTAAGTTCTCTAGTATTTAAAAAATAAAGCCATTTTTTCAATATTTTATTAAAATTTTCCCCGTCCCCCATATTTGGTTTCAAATGTTTGGAAGTCGAGTGTCTCACCTGTGAGCATTTAGAACATCTTAACACAGTAGAATCTCCATCTTGACTGGAATGAATAAATTACTTTCAAATGAATGACAAAATTCACCATAAAAAACAGCATAAACAAAGCTGATACAGCATGAACTATGCTTTAGTTTTTACTATGTTTTACTAGTATCTTTAAAATTTGGCTTTTTATTCCATCATAATGATTAGGGGCCCTTGAACAGTGACTCAAACAGTAATATTCCACACTTTTTGGTTCTGAGCTTTCCTCTCATACTTTGAGACTTGTCTTTTAAATGCAATGGGTGATGTCAGGATGGAAAGTAACAAGATTTTCACACTTTTAGAAAAATCTGTCCACTAGAAAATGTAAACAAGACTCCCAGAGGAATTAAGCATTATATAGTATATTTAAGGCACCAGGTTTATCAGAGCTCTTGACAGAATTCTCAAATGTTTTTTATAAAATAATGGAAGAGATCCTCATATCAAAAATGCTCAGCCTTGCTAATAGGTCTCTTTTGTTTGCTGCAGAAATTTTAGGCTAAAAATGATTTATTTTATCATACTATTAAAAATACTAAGATAAGAGGATATGTTAGCTTTATAAGGACAACAAATAAAGCTGATGTGGGTACATATTATTTTTGCTATCTGACATTTAATGTTGTAACATCTGTTGTGTAGTACAGAACTTCTAACTCATAGTGGTGGTTTCCCCTGCAAAACTAAAAAACCTTAGAAGCACCTTGTAAGACTCCAGGTTTATGTGTCAGAAACCAAACCAAAAACTACTTGCTGTTCTATGATGGTAGTGGGATAAGTAACTAAAATAGATCTAGACATGTTTTATTCTTTATTTCATAATAAAAGAAGAAAATTGTTACAATATGCATAATATCAAAGGTCTAGACTACTCGTGATTCAGTATACAATAAATATTTTGACAGATTGGTATCAAGTTTAAAACACAGAAAATACAAATGCATGGCCAAGAGATATTTTGGAACAGAAAAATGTTGTTTAAAACAAAGAAAACTTAATGTATGTTACATAACCACTGTTATTAAAACAAAATCTATGTGAACATATCTTTATCATGCATGCAAATGTACAAGAACAGGCATTCACCTGCTTCCAATATCAAGGTCAAAGCAAAACTATATTCAAAATCTCCATCAAATGGCATGGTCTCTCCTATTTATTTAAATAGGCACAACACTTTAAATGAGAACAACTTAAAAGAAAGTTCATCTCAAAAGAAAATAAGCAAGAAAAATTAAACTTACTTAAAGCTAGAAACCTTGCTTACTGAAAAGTACTGTTTTGATACAGAGACAATTTTCAAACAGAACACCTAAGCTGTTAGGCTTCTACATCCATTTACGTTGAAGAACTCATACAGAAGATCAGTAAAGTTAAACAATATGACTTCATCTACATGGTGGATTTTGAGAGAAAATTAATGTTATGTATAAACAATTTTGTAAGTGTCTGCTACTGCACAGAATAGATCCATCAATGTTTCCATAAATATTATTTGTAATCTACAAAATATGAATTTTTATGTCTTTGTTTTATGAACAGTTTTAGGACAATTGAAACACCTTTGTTGCATGGGCATTTTAACATACTCTCCACTTCAGTCTTCTGCAGTCACATCTGACTTTTCAGTTTGTCAAAGAGATTATTTTAAAAATTGTATTTTTCTATGTGATAAAGAAATGCTCTTATATTATTTTACTTTAATACTCTAGTAAAAAAAAAAAAAGGAAAGAATAGAAGAGAAGAACTTTTAATGATAAATGGCACAAAAAGGAAGAAAAGAAGAATGATCTCTGCTTTTGGAAAAAGCTTAAACCAAAATTTTGCAGTCAAAAAGGTCAATTCAGAGGCAGAGCATCACTTTGAATTCACAATCAGCCACTAAGAAGATGTGAAGCTTGAGGAACTGCCAGGATAAATCATATGAGGAAGCAGTAATGACATGGGGTTAAGAAAGTATAATTGCTGTTTAGGGCATGGGTTCACAAAAAAAGAGAACCTGATCAGTCCACACTAAAACAATCTGAGACCTACTAGACTGGACCAGTATTTCTCTAAGCAAGTCTCTGTGGAAGGAGAACAGATGAAAGTCAGTAAAACTGAGGATGTTTCACATGTCAAATTAGCCTGCTTACACAAGGAAAGATTTGAAGCAGTATTTGCACTTAAAACTTGTAGCTATGTAGAAGTGAAAAAAGATCAAGCTGATGATCTACAGAGAAATTCAGTTCAGAAAACTAGTCTTAACAAGACACCACTCAAAAGTGTTGCAACTGTTAAAACTTAGGATAATGCAAACATATGGGAGACCCATAAGTCTTTCTATTTATGTAGAAGTGGAAGTTGTTCTTGATTCCAGGATCATTTTTAGTAAAGAAAAGAGGCAAAAGCCTTTGACATTTGCCTGAAACAAAGCTCCAAAAATAGTTTATGAATCTGTGCTAGATGCACATACTTTGCATATGCAATATGCTACAAGTATACACAGGGTTCCTGATGTAAACATGATACCAAAGAAAATTTACCCCAGATAAACTCATAATAGAAGTTCAATTAACAATCAATCTAATGGACTAACTTTTTATAAATAATTCCTGAGGGAACAATCCAGGGAGATATTAAATACCTTTGCCCACTCTGGGAAGCATCCATCAGAAAAAAAATAAGGCAGAAAATGGTATCTAACAGAGTGAAAACACTTGTTGAAAATGATCTTTTTATTTGTCCTTTTAGAGGACTCTGACCTTGGAAAGCTTTCCTGTAAGTAGTCCCCTCTTCTCCAGGTTGAACAAGCTCAGGTTGCTCAGCCTTCCCTCACAGGGTAAGTGCTCCAGCCCCCAGCCATCCAGGCAAACCTCTAGTGAACTTGCTACAGTGAAAAACTCATCTTCCCTGTCATGAAGCCCAAATCTTGAGGCACTATTTCAGCTGTGGCCACAGAAATGTTGAGACAAGGACAAAAATCTTTCCCTTTTAATCTACTGACCACATTCTTTTAAGATAACTCAGGATGCTCAGGGTCTATTCAGCAGAGCTCCTTGCTATCAGACACTCCTGTTGCCAGGGGTTCTTCCTACCCAGCTACAGGACTTTACACTGACCCTTGTTGAGTCTCATAGGATTCCTGTTGGCTCATTTTCCAGCTTGTCTGTATCCCCATGACAACCCTGTCCTCGGCTATATTGACCAGTGGTCCTTGACTAAAATGACTGACATTTTGGTGTCATCTGTAAATCCAATGAGGCTGCTCTCTGTCATTGACTGAAGCTCATTGATAAACACATTGTACCAGAACAGACACTTGTAGTGGTCCACTTGTTACTGGACTCTAGGTAGAAAGTCTTGCCTATTTGTGACTACTTTTTAAATGTATTTTTAACTTCAGTGATTGAAGAACAGATAAAAACATGCAAATTGTTCCTAAGACCAAATGGGATATAAGGCTACCATCCAACAGCTATTCTAATTCATTAGAATTTATTTTGCTGATTAATTCCTAAAACCATGTTGAGTTCAAAATGTGAAAGCAAATCAGAATATTTACTATCTTATTTATTCAGGATGAATAAAGGTATAGGACTTTATTAGTTCTTGTGACACATATGATCCAGCCATAGCCTTCCCAAATAAGGCTGATGACCTTGAGGGAGATGACCCTAAATGGGACTCAGACTACAGGAAGGTGTTAAAGAGGAGACCGACATGAGGTCAGCCTGGGACTTTTTCTGTGTATCTTATTAGCAAAAGGCCAATCTATCATTTTGCAATGGGTAATTGAGAAAGAAGTGTAAACAGTCATAAGAAAAAAATAAAAAATAAAAAAAACATCATATCTCATAAAAAAAAAGAGTGAGTTACAATTATAAATAGAATTTTTAAAAATATGAATAACTATATTCCATCTTCATTCTTCTTTCAGATGTCCAAGAACTTTTAGTCAAAGCTTATTTAGCTTCCTTACCTAAAACCTTCCTATACTTAACTACTTTTGGAGTGACCCATGCACCCTATTAAGAAGATGCTTTTTTTCCTATCTTAATTAACTGTTCTCTTTGATGTTCTCTGTCATTAAATATCTGATGCTTGCAAAAAATTTCCAGTAAAGTTAGAAACCTAATTAGAAGAATATATTCTGGGTCTATGAAAGGAATTTTCATGTTTGTGTCAATTTAACAGCTTATTTGACTCTTTTAACATATGTCATTCCAGACATATTATTTTAAAAAATCACTTATTTTATTCTTCATAAATTTCTAGTATCTTTACCTGTTCTTAGGATCAAATTGTAATAGATAATAAAGGAAACAGATACATAAACATAGATTTTAGAACATAAAATCATTATTAATGGCTGCCATACAATATTCCTCTGACAAAATCTATTTTCAGCTCCCAGCTTTCAGAAATAGAACTGTGGTTTTAAAGAAATACAGTAAAACTTTGGTTGTAAAGAAATACATTAATGAATAAGATAGGTTTCAAAACAAATTTCTAGACTTTAGTTCAAACAGGCAGTGATACTTGGACTTACATAAATTGCAAAAACTCCAAAAGCTGTCTAGCCAGATGTTTAAAAAAGTCCTTTTGGTTCCTTTTGTTTTCATGTTGCTCACATTTGTGAGATTTGGCTCAGAATTTCATTTTTATTTCTATTTGGTACCAGAATTAACTTTTTTGCATTCCTGCATTCTCTTAGGATTATTTTTAAGCTTGCCTTTTTTCTGCTTTCTTATTTCTTAACCTCCTTATTGTTATCTCTTTCGTCTCTTTTTCTCTGTTTTTTTATGTAGACTTGTAAATTCAATCAATTGCTACAGTAAGACATATACCAAAACAGTCTAAATGTGACAATTAAGCATTAACCAGAAATTTTCAGTGATGCAGGAGATAAGACATACTTCAGTATACACAAATGCATGTCTTGATGATCTTCCATATCCCTCTCAGTAAATTTAAGATCATTTTACATTTTTTAAGTAGATACTGAAAATATGGTAAATTTATGCATCTTAATGTTATCAAACTGATTACATTTGGAAATCTGAAGATTCAGACAAAATGGCAAATATCTCTAACATAATTTCTGTCCTTTCTACAAAAATCAGGATAAACAGAGAGATACTATTTTTTTAACATATCTGTCCAAATAATAGATTTTAGTGCAGCAATTTATGTTTGTTTAATAGAAAAAAATATGAAAATCACCAACATAGGCCCACCTATGGATAATATTCTTTTAGTTGGTTTACTTAAAGTGAGAAAGCACTTTTTGAAAGGCCTGTTACTTTTAAGAAAAAGAAAAAATCAAAAACTAAACACGAATTAGTAAATGAAAAAGCAGGTTTAAAATACAAAATAAGTATTTTCATATAATCATACTTTGCTTTCTTTTCAAAAGAGAAATACATCAATGTAACATAGATCTGTATGATCAAACATAATCATACCAAAAAACTCCAAACAATACAACTTAAAATTTCTTCAAGACTTTCAATATTATAGGAATCAATGAAATGAACAATACAATGTTGGGCATGGAAAGTATTCACAGCTACTGGCCTTAAAAATAGTAGCTTTATTGTAATTGTCATGTAAAAAGCCTTGTAAATATTATCTTGCATATTTATTTTCTTTCAAATTTGATTTTGTGAATCATAGTGCAAGAATGTTATTTCCCTTTTTTTAAGGATATTATAACATCAAATAAGCATATCTGAAAGAATAATTACTATACAGACTACGTACATTAAAATGTATATAGCAACCATATCACAAAAAGATAAATTAAAATTTAAAGTTCTGAATTCTAATTCTGTTTCTTGTGTCACTGTGGATATGCCATCATATCCACAGTGCTCTCATTTCTTATCAACAAAATCAAATTCTCACTTTCCTTTTAATATTGATGTTAATTGTCTAATATCTGTTCAGTATTATAAGCAAGCAAAGTGCCGTTTGTAAATCAAACATACAGTTCTAGAGCAATACTTGCTAAAGCTCAAACTATATATTGATATGACTTTAACACGCCTTTTTTAATATTTTAAATGATGTTCAGATATGTGGGAAAATGATGAATCTTAAACCCAGAAATAATCTCTTGCATTTATTCTTAACAGAAAAACTCTTTGTCCCATTGCTCTTGAGTGCCTAATATTTATCCTAAGCTAAATGCCAAAATTTTCTATTCTAAATCCAGTATTAGGCATGATGAAGCTATTTGACTTATTACTAAAGACTGTTAAACTAATTTAAGATAATAAACTATCCAATATAGTAAACTTCACAACAGTGAAGTTTATTTTAATAGCTAATATATTTAATATTTTTTTAATTATTATGTTTTTAAACAGATTAGTACTTATTAGAAATCATGTAAAGTTCTTAGAAAATTTGTTCATTCATTTGGCAAATGGTAAAGACAAGATTGCAGAAAAGGTATCTTGAATACAAATTTTAATATTTAAGCATATTTTTTTCATTGCTTACTTTACCTACATCACACAAAATTAAGAGACACTGCAGTAAGTAAAGTTTTGCCATTAGTAATACAAGGCCACATAATTTATGTTGTAAATCATGCAGGCTTGCCTTGGACTGAGTTTGTTTTCACTATTTTTGATAATTCATAGGTGCCAAGTGAATATTTTTTGAGCTGACGGCATTTCAGGAATGTCGTGCTCTGATAGTACTGCATACAATAATGATCTGATAAAGTTACATAGGTCTGGCATAGCAAGCAAAATGAGGGATGTGTAAACTTTCTCAACTTTGAGATGTGTAAACTTTCAGATTTTAGTAAAGGACAATGAGAAAGAAGAAGACTGTGTTAAGAAATGATACAAAAAATGAAAAATTGAACTCCAAGACTGAAGAGGAAGCTCACTTCTTCATGTCCAGGAGTGTCAAACTCCTCCTAACAGATCCTTGGATGCTCTCAATTCATTGTAATCCCCACCCAGGGGCACAGAGAAAAGGGTAAAAATAAGACAAAAGAAATACAGGGGAGAGTAGAAAGGCAGCTCTTAACTTTTATAAGTGTTTTTTTATCATTCATGCTTTTCTATATTTGATAATTCAGACTATCAGATCATTAAAACATTAATTAGAATAACTATAAGTTATGTTCCCTTTGGCTATAACAAGATTCTCTGGTTAACATAAGTTATTATAACATAACTTATTACATAAATTCATTATAACCCAACTAACTTTTGGTCTGAAGTTTTGTATACCAAACATACACTACTTTTCTATGTACCCTACAGCACTGCAGTACTCTCCAATGACTGTCAGGACTCAGGGCTCTAATGGGCCTAAACATGACTGGACTTCCTGGGGCTTCTTCCCACACATGCCTATGGGTCCAGGGCCCCACGGCTGAAGCCATGAGTCCCTGCCCAAGTGATGCCAAAGAAGTGCTTGTCTTCCTCTTCCCCTATTCCTGCACTACCTAGCCATGGGGTTAATGTCCCCGCCTGGCCTTGGCCTGTCCTCTTTTCCATGGAGATGCCAAGTGCCCAGGGTTTGGTCAGCCTCCAGATGCACCCCAAACTACCAGATGCACCTGCTCCCTGGTTGGGGCAGGGGGACCAACACCGCTGAAAAGCCCTACACTGCTGGCCTCAACCCTGATCTGACTTAATGAACCCTGATCCCTGAGCCAGCCTTCAGGGAGCTGTTGGCCAGTGCTTGTCTCTTATCTCTTATTCACTGTGAAAAATATAATGCCTATGAACAAAGCAATACAACAAATTTAACAAGAAGTGTTATTTTCCCCTTATTTCTCACTTAGAATAAATAAAGTTAATCTCTAAGCAGAATAAATCTTAATTATAAAGAAAAGCAAAGTTGAATGATTTATAAATTAAACTACTATCTTTTATGTTTTGGTTCTATCTAAAAGGTCAGGACAGACTAAAAAATAATACTTTTAAAGAAAGGTCAGGTCCTAACTGAGGTGAAAATAATTCTCTGGCAAGGAAAAAGGTTTCTTCAGTATAAAAACTGATTCAAAATCCACTTAGAGTTTACAGAGATAAAGCTATTCCTGCAGAACATTGTGTGCTGTCAGCATCAAGTGGGCAGTAAGTGAACTTTTAAGCTATGAAGTGGCATCCAGTGCAAAACAAGAGCTTTGCCTGAGGAAAATCTTCCCTGTGAGAGGACCACAGTGATCCATTAGACAACACTTTCAAGATGTCCTAAGGTAAATGCTTACACACTAAAATTTCAAAATCATTTTAAGAATTACATATGCATTGCCTTAGTGAGCATTTCAGGCAATATTGCACCCCAATACAATGATAAAAATGATAGTGTTCTTGTTCAATAGCCAAAATTGTTCCTAATATCCATAAAAGATTGTTTACTGCAAGTATCTTTCCTTACCTTTATTTTGCACAGAGAAATAATCATGAAGACAGCTTCTATAGGAAAAAATATACTGGCACATCTAAGAACACGGTAATTTGACATTATCTTACATAACATCCTAGCAGGTAAACTCAGGAAATGTGTCTTGGATGAATGGACAGTGAGATGGATCAAGAACAGGCTGAATGACAGAGCTCAGAGGATAGTGATCAGCAGAGTAGAGCCCAGTTGGAGGCCTGTACTTAGTGATGATTCTCAAGGATCAATAATAATAATTGATAATAATAATTGGGAATCAATGATTCCCAGTCCAATATTACTCAATTTGTTTTTCAATGATCTGGATGAAGGGATTGAATGCACCCTCAACAAGTTTGCTGATGATATGAAACTGGGGGGAGTGACTGATACACCTGGAGGCTGTGCTGCCATTCAACAGGAAGAGTGTGATCAGCAATTTGAGAGAGGCAATCCTCCCCCTCTACTTGGCCCTAGTGCAGCTACATCTGGAGTGTTGTGACCAGTTCTGGGCTCCTCAGTATAAGACAAAGAGCTACTGAAGAGGGTGCAGTAGAGGGCAAAAAAGATGATGAGGGGTCTGGAGCATTTCTCTTGTGAGGAGAGATTGCAGGAGCTGGAACTGTTTAGTTTAGAGGAGATTGAGAGGGAATCTCATCATATATATAAACTCAAAGACAAGTGTGAAGAAGACAGTGCCAGATTCTTTTCGGTGGTGCCCAGTGACAACACAAGGGCCAATAGCCATAAACTTAGAAACGAGAAGTTTCACATCAGTATTGAGGAAGAACTTTAAGCTGAGGGTGGAAGAGCACTGGGAGAGGCTGCCCAAGGAGGTTTTGGAATTTCCCCCTCTGGGGACACACAAAACTCACCTGGACATGCGCCTGTGTAGCCTGCTCTAAGTGACCCTGCTTTGGCAGAAGGGTTGGACTGGATGATCGCCAGAGGCCCCTTCCAACCTTAAAATTCTGTGATTTTTCAGAAATGGCAGCAGTTTTTGGATACTTCTTACACATCTTGACTGATAGGACTTAAAATGTCAAATTTTGAGACATCTGGTTGCTCACTGTGTCTGAACATCTCAGACTTCATCAGAATGGCTGAAGTTGAAAGGCATCTTAGAATTTGGCCTCTTTCAGAACTGTCAGCAGTTTTACAGTCATTGCTTGATATTTACCTAAATTAAATGGTATGACCATCCATACAGAGGCAAGAGTTTCTGAGAGACTCCACACTGTTCCAAATCAACTTCTTTCACATTAAAGAAGTTGCTGGATAGCAGTGAACATGAGTTTTGAGCAGTAACTTTGTTCCCCCAGGAAATAATGAATAAAACCCCCCAAGGATAAATAAACAAACAAACAAAACCCACCAAACCAAAAACCCACATTAATTCTAGAAAAAATTAGTACAAAGTTGAGTACAAAAACAGCCATTTCCCCTCTGTACAAAGACCATGGGATAATTAAATATTAATTACACACTCAAAAATGACGGTGATAGCTTCCATAAGCAGTATAAGGATGAATGTATGATAGTCAAGAAACACCTGGACACAATCCTCTGCAATGTGCTCTAGAAGGATCTTGCTTGTGCAGGGAGTTGGGCCAGATGACTCCACTGTGGTCCCTTCCAACATTACCAAGCCAAGCTGGATGGGGCTCTGAGCAACCTGGCCAAGTGAAAGGTGTCCCTGCCCAGGTCAGGGATTTGAAACAAGATGAATATTAAGGTCCCTTCAAACCCAAACCATTCTATGATATCCATTCTATGATTCTGTTCATTTTTTTAAGTTTGGTTAACATTCATAATTTCCACTAGGGTCATTGGGAATTTGAATGATTCTTGGCTTAAGTACTACTCACTGGTTTGCTCTAAGTGTCAAAAAAGTGTGCTCGAGTGGCTTCAACAAACAAAATTATTATAATTGAGATTTCTTTCAGAACTATAATATTTTTATCACAAATTTGTTTAAATTATGGGCTTGAGAACTTTCTAAGGAAAAAGTATTATTTAAATATGTAAGCCTTATATATCTTTCATGAAAAGCCAAAGTACCCAACATGATGCTGTATACAAATGAATAATCCCTTCTTTTTATATCTCCAATTAAAAAGCTGTGCACATTATCTTCCTGTTACACTAATATACTAGACATATATATATTAGGAATTTAAAGGTATGGCTTTTAATCCTAAATTTACTGTTAACTGAGAAGAGAAGGAAAAATAGTCTCAGTTGAGGAAAAATTGAAAGAGCAGCAGTTTGTTTTACTTTCACAAAGTCAATAGACCTCTTCCCTTTTCAATTTGAGTCAGCCTGATTTAATTTGAATATATGTCCTTCAAGTCAAGGATTCTCTTCACAAATTTTTTTTTTTTTTTTTTTTCATAGTGTACTAAGGCAGTACTATGAATTAAACCAGCATTGTCTAAGCAATTCTGTCAGCTTTGTGAAAAATGGAATGGTAAGTGTTACCAGCTTCCAGCTGCCCTGGATCAGGGCTCAAAAGACCTGGTGCCCTGTTCCACTGGTAACTTTCTGGTAATTTTGCATAAGCCACTATGAAGCATGTGCCTCAATTCTGACATCCAAAAGAAATCTAATAAATATTTTCAATAACCCTGTGATTCATCGTTTTATGGTTTGTGTATCTCCCCTTGTCCCACAGATGTATTCATTTTCCAAGCTGCAGGGTCCTACGTAGATGAATCACTTTTCAATCAGAAATTTACCCATGTTCGTTATCTTTGCTTACTCTGAACTTTCTTCAACTTTGCTATATTCTTCGGAAATGCAGAGAGGCCAGAGCAACAATGGAGTCAAGGTGAAGGTTGATTTATAGAGCAGCAAGTTTTCTGTTCTATCCTCTACTCTTTCTCTAGTATTTAAGCTAAAAAGCACTAAGGTGTGCTTTTTCAGGCATTCTAAGTACGGACCTAAGGACTATGGAACGCTCTTAGTATACTGACTAAATTAGAGCATAAGAGCTTGCTGATATTACTGTCAATAGCAATGATCAACATATCTCATAATTTTTATTTCCAAACTTTTTTTGCCTCAGTCTTCACTGGCAAATCCTCTTTCCTCACTTCTCAAGTGGATGGGCTTCAAGACAGGGTCTGGAAGACCAAAGTCATTTACACCGTAAGAGAAATTCAGGTTCATGACCACCTGAACATACATATGTCTATGGGACCTGATGAGCTGCGTCCTAGAGTCCTGAGGGAATTTGCTGATATAGTTGTCAAGCCACTGACCATGATACTTGAAAAGTCATGGCAGCCAGGCAAAATCCCAGATGACTGGAAGAGGGGAAATATTTTACCTATGTTTAAAAAGGGTAGAAAGGAGGATCCTGGGGATGACCAACTTATCAGCATCACCTTTGTGCCTGGGAAAACCATGGAACAGAATCCTCCTAAAAGCTATGCTAAGGCACATGGAGGACAGCGATGTGATTGATAACAGTAGTGCAGCTTTACCAAGGGCAAGTCCTCTCTAATCAACCAAGTGGCCTTCTATGATGAACCAATTACATCAATCAACAAAGGGCCATATATGTCATCTATCTGGACTTCTGCAAAGCCTTGGGCATGGTCTCCCACAACATACAACTGTCAAAAGTGAAGAGAAATAGATTCTGTGGGTGAACTATTCAATGGATGACGAATTGCTTGGAGATGTGTCCAGAGAGTAATGTTCTGGACAGTTTAGTGTTCTGACATGATGGAAAAGTGGTTTCCCTTGGGTTCCCTATTGGGATCAGTATTATTTAGCATCATCTTCAATGATATAAACCAAAGCATTGAGTGCACCCTCAGCCAGTTTGAAGATTACTAGAAGCCAAGTGCTGTGGTTGACATGTCAGAGGGATGGGATGTCATTCATAGAGACCTGGACAAGCCTGAGAAATTACATTTTACAATTCCAAGATCAAGGTGCTGTACCTGGCTCAGGGCAACCACTGGAACCAATACAGCCTGGAAGATTAATGGATTTAGAGCAGCCCTGCCAAAGACCTGGGGGTGCTGGGGAGAGGCTGGACATGACCCAGCAATGTGCACTTTGCAGCCCTGAAGGCCAATTGTATCCAGGGCTGCATCAAAAACAGTGTGGGCAGCAGGAAAGGGATTTTGCCTCTCTACCCTGCCCTTGTGAGATCCCATCTGGAGTGCTGCATCCTGATCTGGGGGCCTCAGTACAGGAAGAACATAGACCTGTTACAGAAGGTCTAGAGAAGATGATTAGATAAATGAAGCACCTCTCCTATTGAACTCAGCCTGTTCAGCCTGGAAAAGAGATTTGTCCTGTCTGTCTGTTCAATCCAGCTAGCACAGACTAGATTCCAACCAGGGTATGTATCATACAAGAAGTCATAATTATTCAACAGAATCCCTTCAAGTTCAATCTCCTTATTACTACCCATCTTGTCACCTTAATCTTCCAAAATCCCTCACTCTCCACTCTAACCACTTTACTTGGCTCTCTTTCTTCTACATATTCATAAAATTTCATTTTCTGAAAAGGTATTAACAATGTTCATATTGATCCAGGATCCAGACCAAAAATAATATACATTTTGGCATCTAAAAAACAAAGCAAATAAGTACATTAGAAAGAAACACACAGTACAACAAATATCAATGCTAAAAATACTTTAGTATTCACATTGTTATTCTATGTTTATTCTGACATTTGTCAGACAGACTTAGAAGGTTTGACCACTCTGGTTCTCAGGGGACTTTTACTATTTTCTTTTAAATGTGAATGGAACTGAAATTTCACACAATGAAAATCTAAGAAATTATATAACTGAGAATCTCTTTGGTACTATTTAGTGATGTTTCACATTAACAAACTCCATAGAATAACATTCACTAGTATGCAAGGTTTATTGCCTCTGCTGCATTTAAGTGAAAACAACTTGTTTAACAGAGCTGTATATTTAATAATTTCCTGGTGCTTCGGAATGGGGAAAAATATTTAATTCTTTCAGATTTCTCATACTGCTACTGATACAGTATACAAATAAAGTAGCCAATATTTTAAAGTACAAAGAGATCCACTGATTGGAACTAAAGTGGAGAAAGTGTAACTGGGAATTAAAAAGGTAGTTCAGAAAATTTAATTTCTTACATGAAAAAGCATTCATTAAAAGATTAACTTCTCATTAAATAGATTTCGACTCCTTATTTACTGGGGGATAGGTTGCAAAAGGTACTTTTACTTTTCAAATTAAATAATCTTAGACTTAATTCTGAAGAGTAATACGAAATGTCCTCAACCTTATCTTAACTGGGAAGGAGTAAAAATTGTAGCATCTCATTTAACACTATGAAATAACTTCTGGCATAATATCTTGCAAGGGTCACTTCCATATTCATGTTTCAAAGCAGAATTTTGGTTTTATTTTTTCTATTGGAAAAAAAATAACTTTCCTATATTTAGGCAGGAGGTTATCCAGCATATTATTCAGTCTTCATCATGGTGTGCTTAGATTTTACAAATAATAGACCAGGGAGAAACATTTAAAGAACACAACACCTATATTTCACCTATTTTGTGCCTCAACATAAACCTAGCCTGTTCATTAATTTAAAATTACAATTAAAACTACATAACTACACCTTTATAACCACAAGAACATGAGGATATGATTTCTCTCACAAATGTAAGTGCTCTCAGTAACTAAATAACAAAATATACCCAGTTTAAGCTAAAGAGAAGAGACACAAAGAAATTTCTGCATAATAATTTATATCATTTAATTGAAGAGTATATAGGAAATTTCAGTGTGATGGTACACAAAAAATCCATATTCAGTTACTTCATTATCTAGTTCTTTTCATCTGCCTGTTGTCTTCGAATTAAAATTATTTCTTTCTTTGTGTGTGTGTCCCCTAATGATAGAAAATCACCCCTCCAAAATTTAAAATTACCTCCTGGAACAAAAAAAAATATGTTGAAAATGGTGAGTGAGGGAAGAGGAAGACAAGGAAATGGGTGTAAATCTTCCAGCAGCAACAAATCCAATGCATCTGATGTCAGTGACATTATTAATTTTGGCATTTAAAATCTACTTTCTGAAGTTATACCATATCAGGTTTTCTTTAATGTACAGTAAAATTTATAATGGTCAAAACTATTAATAAACTGACTTGAATGGCTTATTGCATTCAATTATTAATAATTATTAATGATAAAGAATTTTCATAGCTTAAAATATAAATAATTTAATAAAAATGCCCAAGCATATTATGAGAACATTTGTATGTCAAAAATTTTCCAACAGGAAACAGAATGTTCCAACATTTAATCTCAACACTAAATATTCTGAATGTAAACAAGTGTTTTATTCCAGGTTTTTCTTTCAGTTGTTTTAACATCCTAACTTGAACAGACCATCAGTGCAATATATTGTACTGTTCAGTGGCCATGAAGCATACAGATGTATAGGTTAATATATTAATGGGTTTTTTTAATCAAGGTCCCTCACTCTATGTACTATAATAAAAGTTTTCAAATGCCACAGAAAATTTATTTTCCTAGTTAATTTTCCTTCAGTGGATTTCCTTAGATGAAATATTTTAATGCATATATTCAATATATATATATTTTATATATATATGTATATATATACAGATTTGCATTAATATAGGTTAAATATAAATATAAACATTACATACATTTTTATATATTTAAAATATCTTTTCATATATTGATATAATTATATATATGTATATATACATATACATACATATATACATATATGTATATGTATGGATATATATGTGTATATATGTGCATATATATATATGTGTGTGCGTGTGTGTGCGTGTGTGTATATATGATCACTAAAACTGCACTGAGGTTTAAATAATTATTTTCTCTTCCAGAAAACAGGATTCCTCATATTACTTATGGATTTTATAGTTTCAATATAACATTTAACTAGCTTTTTCTATTTGTTTGAAATCTCACATTTCAATTTATAAATTCCTGATATTTCAACCAAAGTGACCTAAGTAAGGAAAATGCTTTCTAAGCATTACCTAAATTGAAATAAAGAGTAATTGAGTACTTTTTTCTTGTCTTTTGCAGAGGATTTGGAATTAATTACCATCAGCAGTACATAAAGTATTATCATTTACTCTTTTTTAAACAATAAAGAGGAATATGCAAAATAATAAATGAAACAGAAACTATCAGATATTTTTCTTTATGGTAAATATGAAATTAAGAAGATGCATCCAATAAATCATTAAAAATGGAAAGGACAATCTTTACTGCACCATTTAATGCTTGTTCCAGAAGTAAATTACCATCTATCAAATTAAACATTAGCACAGACTACCATGTCTTAATATTTAACGTTAGTTCTATTGACTTTTTAAAACTTGAAGTAAAAAAAAAATTGAATTAAAATTTTAAAATTAGATCTCTTTGGGTCCATACACAATATCCGAACTAACTGCCGATAATGGTGGTATTAAAACCCATCATTCGGGGAATACTAAAAGTTAGTTCTTTAAATTTGGAGGTGGACAACAAAATACATTTTTTCTCCTCTACAACTTGACCACAACAAAATCAATGTCATTCTCTGTGCTGTAATTGTGTGGGTGTATAATTGTGAATAAAATACATCTCAAGGGTACAAAGGTGAAAAATAATCTGTTTAGAAGATATGTCCCAGTATGAGATTAAGTAGAGCTGAAAGACCCAGAAGTATGAAAATCCACTAAAAACATTTACTTATATGATGATGTATGCAATTTAAGCTCTTCCTATGCATGGAGGTAAAAAAAAGAAAAATAAAAATTCTTCTGAGAAGCTCTGGTAATTTCAGTCTATGAAGAGAGGATTCCTTTCTCCTCCATCCATTGCAAAATCAGGTAGCCATCTGTGCTGTTTTGACAAAAGAAGTTCAAGGTCTTAAAAGTCACAGATTCACAATTCTGATAACTAAGTATCTGCCTTAAAAAAAAAAATAAAAAAATCTGTCATCTGTCAAATATATTATCAGTGAAAGCAGCAACTTATTTGCTCTGGCCTAAACACAGGATACAGCCCTTGACAAAGCAGAAGACTTCTACAAACGCAACTGAAGTGATGCTGTGCATTCCTTTCTCCTAGGGAATCTTAAATCCTTGAATGTTCTAGTATTAAAAAATACTTTTCAGTAAGTGATTAGTAAATGCAAACTGAGATTAAAAACCTACATCAGCATGTCTGTAGTTGCATTAGGCATGCAAACGAGTAGAATAAATGCAAGTCTAGTCATTGTAGTCAGTGGAATGTAGTGTTTTAGTTAATTTTAAAGCACACATCTAAGACAGTATGTAACAGGTGCCCATATGCTGTTTCTTCTTTCCCATCCTTCCAGTTTCTATGCCAGAATGGCATGGTGTCCTGGTTCTAGATAGGATAGAGTGCATGTTCTTCCTAGTTGCTGTTATAGTGCCATGTTTTGGATTTAGGATGAGAATAGCACTCTGATGTTTTCGGTCTTGCTGAGCAGTGCTCACCATGAGTCAAGGACTTTTCAGCTTTTCATGCTGCTCTGCCAGCAAGGAGGCTGAGGGTGCACAAGAAGCTGAAAAGGAACACAGCTGTGACCCCAACTGGCCAAAGGAATTTTCCATATCATATGACATCATGCTGAACAGGGGATGAGGTAACTTGTCTGGGAGGTGGCAACCGCTGCTCAGGGACTGGAAGGAAATTGGTTGGCAGGTGGTGAGTTGCTTTCTGCATCACTAGCTTCGTATATTCTTTTGTCATTATTACTATTTTCCCATCATTTTCTGTCTTGTTTAATTGGCTTTATCTCGGTCCATGGATTTTACATTTTTGCCAGCTCTCTCCACTGTCTCACTGGGAGCAAACATCTGCTTAGTGTTTGGGTGTCTGACATGCTAAACACACCATGTGTTCTCCAGTAAGTTCTAACTTGCCAGCACATTGCAAATGTCTCTTCTACACTAGAACACCTCTACCCAACATCTACCATGTGGTCAGCTGAATCACTCTGCAACCCACACTGGCGAGATTAGCAAAGTATGGGGAAGGCTCAGTTACCCATGCATAACTTGAAATTGAGAAATTTTGTAACTTCATAACATACATCTTGGTACGTCTTAACAAACCTTGGTTTGTCTGCCCAAAGAATTTTTGCACTTCTGCCACTACCACAGAAATACATTGGGTATTTTGGGTGATTTCAGTGATGCATCAATGCACATATATACAGGTACAGTGCTTCACAGCCCTGCAGCTTTAATGGATATGCAGATACCTATAGGCATCTAAACAAAAATCCTGTCTTTGTTACAGCTGCTCTTTTTAGGAGTAGTACTTTGTTCTGTTTGTTGCGATAGCTTTTGAGATAAGAAACGAATGACAAAACCTGATTAAATAGTCTAATATTGTGAAAAAAGTAATAAAGATAGTTTTACTCTAGCCATAATGTTGTAAGGCAGCTTAGTACTACTGTTCTTTACCTGATTGGCAATTGCTTTACATTCTTTCTGAAAGCAAAACCAAGAAAAAAAATTAAGAAAAGCTAACTCCATAAATAATTTATGAATGAAGATACATTCATATGAATGAAGAAAGAAAACGAAACAGAATAATAGAAATAACAATAGAAAATCAAGCAGAGCAAAAAGAAATTTTTCAACATCATCTTCTTCATATTTGATCCTACTACAAGGTGCTCTCATTTATCCAAACTCAGGTCTACATAGTTGGCTGTCAAGTATGAAGGAAAGTAACCATTTGCATGCTTTTAAATATAAGCAGGACAACTAAATTTTATTCTATTCTGAAATGCTCATGGATTTGTTCCGTAGCTTCATTTGTATTTTACTATAAGAAAAGATTTTTAATGTATGGCAAATGTGTTTGCGCACTCGATTTACATATTTGATACTGTTTTGCTCAAAGTGGAAGCATGAGTTTGCACATGACTTAAACACAGGTAAACAAACAAGGGGGGGAAACAAAATCAGTTGAGAAATGGATTTCACTAGTTAAATCATCAGCAGTTTTAGGGTTACTGTTGAAACCTTTAAGAGCTTTAAGGGCAAAGGTAGAGAGTGGGAAGAAAAGAATGCTGGATTTAAAAGGATAGCAAATCTTATAGATGCTTAAAGTAATGTCTAACTATCAAAAAATGAAGATTTTTTTTCTTTTCTTTTAAAGCCTTTCATGAATCTGGGTATGTTTGATATAAAGAAGATTGAAGTTTGTGTATGCCAATCAGTAAGACCAGACACTGTGAAGCTAACTTAATCGCTTCTGTCCAGTTAGATAATATTATGGATTTGTACATAAATGATGGAGTGCAAAAAGTAACCAAAAGAAAGCAGCAAGCAAAAGGAACTGCAAGTAGAAGGAGTAAAGAAGCACAACTAATATTAGAAACAGCAAAAGAGGATTACTGGTGCCAAGAAACAGTGAAGCAGCTGCTTCAAGAAGATCCAAAGGAGCTTTTGTTCTACTTCAGCCTGAGTTTCTGACTCAAAGGGAGTTTTAACAAAGCAATAAGAGAAAGTATCAAGGCAAGGAACACTCCTTGAATAGAAAGAAGTGCAGAAACACAGATGACCAGACAAGCAAGAATAAGTGGGTTATGACACCAAAACCTAGGTAGGGAATCATTTTGATTCTTCTCTAATTGAAATTTCTTACTGAAATTTCTCTTCTAATCACACTGGATATTGTTTACCAATGTCTTTTAAATGTTGTATAAATGAATACCTTTCATGAATAAAATTGCCTATTAAAAGAAAGTAGTACACATAACTCACATCACTGTGTACTTCAATGAAGCTGAGAGCTTCCCACAGTTTCATGTATCTCATCAGATTTCATTTTTTCTGTATAAGTCAATTTAAAAAAAACTTCAGAGGCCTTAAAGGCCTATGCCTATTTTCAAGGTCTTAAACTAAGACAGAAAATCAGAAAAATTTGTTTAATTACATTAAAAGTGTGTTTATAAAAATTTATGCCATACTCTAGGTTTTCTATTTTTTGTTGCTGTGTTTTTTGGTTTTTTTTTCATAGGCAACTATATTTTGACTTTGCATTGCATCGAATTTAGTCTTCTTTTCAAAGGTCTAGGCTACAATTGCTTTAGGTATTGCACTGCAGCTCAGCCATGCGAGGCTGCCTTATGAAAAAGAATCTTAAAACACAATTTTCATAAACTTAAGAGAACAAAAGGGAATAAGACTGTCAGGGATTTGGTAGCAGAGGGGTATAGGGCTGAACATATCAGCTCTCCCTTCAGCAGACACTGAGCTGTCCCATGCGGGTCACAACTGGCCACATCTGGCTCCAAAATGGCCCCACCACAGAACACAACTGAGTAGCACACATCAGTAGAATTTGTGACATCTCTATGTAGTTGTATTTGAGATAAGGCAAAAAACACTGAAGGGAAGGAACAAGGTCAGAGCACGCTTGCTCCGTTCCAGAGCTACTAATACTCTCAAAGGAATTGCTGTCCATGGGTAACCCACACAGGAGCAGGTTCAGATAAATTTTTGGATTAAGAGACAATGGCCCATGGTCAATGCACATCAAGGCAGAGGAAATAAATGAGAGGGAAGAAATGGCAGAAGTGAGAAATGAGGAAGAGCAGAAATTAACTCCTACACTTTGACCTGAACCTCCTGCACTGGCTATCACTTCACCAAAGAGAGGAAGAGCAATCCATGGTGGAACAGAGGAAGGGGAAAGTTTTGGAATGAAGTTAAGCTTTCAGAAGAGGAGAAATAAGGGTGTTTTTCATAATTTCTTTACTATTTGTCTTTGTTTTCAAACATCCAAGACAGTCATTAAAGGTTGTATAATAAGGCCATTTTCTCCAGGACAGTAGTTGAGGAGTGATTTTCCACATCTTCATTTCAACCATGAAATTTTTCACTCTTGTTCTTCCTATTTTCTGCCCTGTTGTAGTCTGAGGATGGAGTGAGTGAGTGGTGGTGAGAGGGCTTCATTGCCACTTCGGGTTAAACCATGACCCAAATACACTGACAAAATGTGCACTAAGTGCAAACAAAATTAGTAAACCGAGGGAGTGATTAGCTGAAAAGGGTACTACAGTGCCACGCAGTGACAGACTAAAATTATGCAGTGTTCTGAAGTTCAGAATTTGAAGTCCAGGTCCTTAAAAATATGTAACAATAGGCTAAAGAAAATTAGAGGAAGTACTAAGAAATTAATAATCATGGTTATAGTGGTACTATGTAGCAAATATGTTTCAGGAAGGAAATTCCGAAAGATATTACAGTCAATCTATATCAACTAAGCAGGGAAAGGATGGAGGTTTTAACACAGTTACTACTGTGTAGCACTCTGATAAAACAAGCTATTGAAAGAATTAACAGATTGCCTCTCAAAAGTAATGCAGAAATAATAAACCCTTGAAAATAAATACAAGCACTTGTACTATATGTTTTTTTGCAAAACTTTTAAAAAATTTATTAGTTATCTGGTTTTCAGAAAATTCATGTCAAAAAATAAATTATATTAAAGTTTGAAAGTTGTCATTACAAAAGGCTTAAAGTTATCATTAATTGAAAAATTTAAGCTTACAGTTCTCAAAAAACTGAAATATTTTGTGCTACACATTTAATGTTTATTTTCTAAATTTGGGAAGGTTTTGTAATATATCCCATCCCTAGAAGTGTTCATGGCAGAGTTTGAGCAACCTGGTCTAGTGGAAGTTTCCTGCTCATGACACAGGGGTTGGAGCTAGATGATCTTTAAGGTCCCTTCCAACCTAAAGCATTCTATGATTGTCTGATATTTATTTAATTTCCTCACACTCTCTCCTTTAGTCTACCATTAACCTACCAGAAATGACACATCCCCTATTATCTTACCATCTGTTTTTCTATTTTCTACTAACAAGATTTTTTTTTAAATGATCATGTAAGCTTGAGTATGCACATTTAATTCCTTTATGTGTTGAATTTTTTTACCACCTACATTTATTTTAGAGTTGCAAAAGATATTTTCTTCATTTTAAGTATTGTGGGCAGCTGCAGCATTTGACCACTTAATAGTTAGTCCACTTTAACATACATTCAGCAATACACCTTTAAAAACTAAATAAGCAAACCAAAATAGTAAAACCACCATTATTTAATCACTACATTCTTAGGCAATAAGGAGAAATAAAAGACACAGAGCATATTCAAATCTCCCACATCTACCAACTCAGACATTTTATGGGTCTTGGATAAAATATATTTTTCAAAGTAAACATAAGCCTGTTCTCTTTCATTAGCTATTACCTCACATTTTTGGCAGGAATGCATGTATGTTTACCATGAGACACGGTTTATTCTTTTCTCACTAGTTCAAAAGAAACAGCACAACAATACAAAACACTTCACTTAAACCACCAAAATAGTTATCACATGGTTTCTCAGTTGTGGGGTAGATTTATTAGAGAGAATTCCTACTTTCTATCTTTTTACAGTCCCATAAACTAACAAATTCTTATTAAAGAGTGTGGTTTATCATACGTGGTATGAAAGATATCATGCAAAAAATGAGTCAGTGTTTTTCATAAACCAGTATAACAGCCCTGAAGCTACATTAAGAAAGGTTCTTTCATATAAATTAATTCAGAATACATATTCCAGAGCATGTATGAACTCAGGAAGTCCAAATAAAGGTATACAATACCTGCTGAAAATAGTAATCAGTTTTTTTCTGTTCTTGTATAGATATGTTATCTGAGGCAATCACACTGAGTTGTAAAATTTGCTATTATCAAAGATCAAATTAAAAACATTAGTCATAGGCTTTTGTTAATTGAATTTTTTGTGTTACTTGACTAATTTTATCAGATTCTGCAAAACTTTGTCACTAATCTCTTCCTATGCTACATTTTCTATAAGAAACTGTAAAAGATATTCCTGAACTAGATCTTGATGGGAATGCCATGATTCATTTTTTCATCAGATAAATGGAAAAAGCACAAAAACACAAAAAGTGGTGACTGTTCCCTGAAGATCCATTGATACAATGGGGATATTGACAATTATTATTTACAGTATTACCATATACTACTGACATTTAGTTTTCATTAGCATGCCATCATTAGAATGACATTGTTTCAGTGATATTCCAAAAATCATCCTTCAGATGCTTTCATTCTTACTCAAAGTAAATGCTTGCTCATAAAAACAGTGGGTAAGAATCTTTCTGGTTAATTAAACCTTTAATAATGCAAAGCATTCCAAAACACAATAAAAAGTAATAGTGATTAAATGCTACTTTAGTAAACAGAAACTTACTCACTGCTTTACAAGTATGATTTATACATCAATCCCATAATTTAATGATAAAGATGTTCTCTCTGTTACTGTTCCATAGTATTTTTCAGAATATTAGGACCATTTTAAAAGCTAAGTACTTGCATAGATTAACGTAAAGCAGGCATCTCCTGTAATTTTTTTTGTAAATTAATTTAGATACATATTGCCCATATTCTAAGTGATTGTAATTTAATATAGCAGGTTGAAAAACAAACTATACTTTTATGAGGGTTTTTTTAAGTGGCACTTCCCATTTTCTATAACTTCAGGCACTATTTTTTTCTAACAAATACAGCCACAATTAAAATTTATTTCTTTAAATGTACCTTGGTAGTGGGCACTAAATCCACGGTATCGGTGATTGCTGTCTGTTACAAAATGTAGTCTGAGCCAGTTTTTGTTGCTTATAACGGGAGGAGGTATATTCATTCCAGAGAGCCTGAATTTAAAAAAATAAATAAAAATATTAATAAAATATTTTAGTATTATCAGGAAAACTTTTATATTCAAACTAACATTCATTGACATGCCCTGTGTAGGACATTTTATTTATTGCTTAGTAGCATTTTAACAAGCATGAACAGACAAAATTGCACACTATGCCCGACCAAGTGATGGGATACAAATCAGTGCTAAGCCAGAAACTACACAACCATGCTATTGATCCATCATGGTACTGTAAAGATGGAAGTACATGGCACTCAGGCTAGAAAGACTTTGTGTCTACACAGGTCAGATAATGGGCTAGACAGAACAGTGCTCTGGACACCAGGGAAAGTTTTGCACCTTGTGACTTACACATTCAAATATGGAAGAGTTTAGGTTATGCAAACCACTATGTAAAATCATAAAACAGACATCTACTTTTCAGGAGTAAGTAACTGTCTATATTCAGGGTATATAAAAACAAAAAGAAATATCCCATCACTTGAGTAAATTTGAAAATTAGTTATTAGATATACAAGAAGAGTAGGGAATTCTAGTGGATTTACCCTACCCAACATTCAAGCATCACCTGGCTGCCCACTCCCCTGCTTCCCTGCCCCAAAGAATAGTCAGGGGAGAAAACAGGTAGAGAAAAAGCAAGAAAGACTCTTCAAAAGACAGTTTAATAAAAATTGAGAAAAAAAAGACATGGTATGAAAGCAATCATTCACCATATTCCACAAATAGATCAATCAAAATGGTCTCAAAATGACTAGCAGCCCCTCTAACATTTTATTGCTGACCATGAAGTTATATGGTATGAAATATCCTTTTGGTCAATTTGGGTCTGTTGTTGATGTTTTTTCCCCTTCCCACTATCCTGCTGATGCCTGGTCTACAAAGTGTGGGGACAGAGGAGGGGGAAATGAAAGCCTTGATGCTGCACAAGCACGGCTCAGCAGTAGCCAGTACATTGTTGTACTACCAACTCTCATTTAGTCACAAACCCAAACTACTGCACCTTATGGACTTCTATGAAAAAAAAAAATAACTATTAACCATTAGACCCAGTGTACAAAATTACCAGGACTTTTTACTGTTTCAGTTTTCTGTTTGTTTTTTAGCATAAGGATATTGATCCAATTCTAGTAATCTTTCATCTTGACTGGATCATTAGGAAAGTCTGAATTTAAGTTCTTTTGTGTCTGGGGTTTTTTGTGGGGTTTTCTTTTATTATTAATTTTTAAATGAGATGTCATGTTTTAAAGAAGGTGAATAAAGTTTAGATAGAAAATCCTTTCATCAAGCCAGTAATTCAATATATATTTCTCACCAAAACCAGACATATCAGTCACATCTTCAGAATGTCAACATACTTACCTATGCCCTTCAATTTAGTTATAAACAGAACTCTTCCTGTAGTTAAAATAAAATACCAGCCAACAAGTATGCCATTTTATGTTCAGACATCAAGGATTCCTATTTTATTTTGAGAAAAACTGTATTCAAAATTAATCGATTAATTCTGAAGGGATTTTTTAAAGTGGAATGAAACCCCAAACCTTACTTAAATAACTAATAGGTTTGTAGGGGTACTATTCTGTGAGGAAGACTTTCGAAATAATAACAGTTTAGAGGCAGTGCTCTTTTCATCTTTTCCCACCCACTCTACCTCAAAACAAAACATGTTTAAGACAACTTTCCAAATTTCTGCACTAGCTGCACTAGCACCCTTGTTCCCTCAGGCACTGATATAAATGACAAAAGGCTTGACTGACACCACAGGCTATTAAAACTCCTTCACACACTTGCAAAAGAATGTTTTTATACTGTGGAAACACATTAGCTCACACAATTCATTTCAGTTGAATGACACATAGAATCTAGGTTTTTTAAGCTTATGAAATTGACTTCAAATTCCAGATCCAAGAAATCCAGATGATGAAGTTAAGCAGAAAACTCAACTAAACAAACAAAAAAATAATGCTATTAAATTGCAAGAGGATGTGGTGAATGTACATTGCTCTGTACCAATTAAAGTCAGAACTCCTAGACAGAACTAGAATATGTATAAAATATAAGAGGGAGAAACCTATACCTTTCAATTAGAAACATTGAATATTTCTGCATTTTCATTGTGAATTTTAGAATGAAACACATTTTCTAATAGCTATAAAGTGACTTTAGTTGCTACAAATTGTTACAGATGTAAGAAGTATATTTTAATTTGAGACTTGTTTTTTGCCGGATAGAGGTTAGGGTATTTTTTTGGTACAGCTATTTCTCTCTATAATAATATCACCTAACGATGCAGGAGGAAATAGTTATTTTATTTAAATTCTCACTCTCTAAATAATTGTTAGGCAATGTGGAGATAGAGACAACAGCCTTTCAATGCTTTCAAATTTTAGAGTCAACTTATTACTGAAAGAGGTCTTACTAAACAGTTGAAATAAGGTCATAAAACACATTTCCTAACACGTATTTTGATTTATATATATATTCTGCCTATAAGAGGGTTTCTGTTCAATAATCAAAAAACCATGTGAAAAATAAATTGCAAGTTTATTGTCCAAGGTATCATAAAATATCATCCTAGACATTTAGATATGTTCACAGTAAAAGACTAATTTTGTTTCTAAAATAGCTGAATAACTAGTTTACCTATCAAATCTTGTATTTATTAATTCATCTATCTTTACATCTATGGACATATGGATTGTAGGAACTGTGAATTTAATTAGAGGTCAGCTTCTAATTAAATTCACAGTTCCTACAATCCAATTTTTACAGTGCATGGTTTCTATGGGATTCTTCCCAGAAAGTAGATTTGCAAACTGACAAAATTAATTCTGTTGATATAACTGTCCCTTTTCGCATGGCAATTTATCTTCTCAGGAAATTATAAAGCTGTTCACCATTACAATAATACATTGGCAGCTCAACCTACTTCTGAGTCAGCTACTATTCCAAGCATAGTTATGCTGCATCATCTACAATATTTTCCTAAAATTCAAAGTAAAACACCATATCTTCCATAAAGGAAACACAGCTGTCTCATGTTCTTTTATAATTCAAAAGATGTAGCTCCCTCTCAAGCTGCACAGAATCCTGCATAGTAAATTTCAGTCAACAGAGAGCAGGCTCCCCTTCTGCAGCTGTCTTTCATAAACTCTTAGAAATGTTCATGAAGAATCTTGGATGTGAACCAGAGATTTAAAGAGTCTTACCACTATGTGTAGTCAACAGCATTGACTGTTATCTACTGCAAAATGTATTTGAAAAAATAAGTGCTGACTGAAACAATGCACCTCTGTTGCTAAACAAGGGATTAGTAGAAGTCTGACTGTGCATGTAAATATGCCAGTGAAGTTCCCATCTATGCACTTGTGTGCAAACTACAGTTTACAGAAGAAATAAGGGACTAACATTTTTGAGAATCAAAATTTCATTCTTATTGCACTTCTTTACAACATGCCTCCATTAGTGAAGCCATTTAGCATTTTCTTTGCCCTCAAAATTCTAACATATAATTCCCACCTTATGTTGCAAAGTGGATTCGTGTGTTGCAAAAGGGTTGGTGTGTTTTCTTTTTTTAATAGCATAGTGCACATCCTCTTCTTCCAGAAAAGGAACAATATACATTTATTTTAACATTTGAAACATACACAGTCAGTTTATACATAGCTATAAACTTGACAAACTCCTATCTTGTTCATGTACCAGACTAGCTTTAATTTCTAAAAGTCATCTAAATCTACACTTCTTATAAACATACTGTCACTGATTGTCGCAATTGTCAATACACTGGTTATTATGATTTAATGCATGCTTTAATTTAGGCATTCAAAATATCCAAAAAAAAATCCGAAGAGAAAAATGTTTTCCTTTTTTAAAATATACAACAAAGTTTTACCAAGACTTCTTAATTAAACATACAGTTTCTACATTTTCTCATATGCCAGATTCATAGAAATGGAATTAATAATAATAAAAAAAAAAAAAAAAAGAGGATGATAGTACACCTATAAACAGTGCTGAAACCCATTCTAATTCTGCCAAAGCCTTAGGCTAACAAAGACTTATATCTTAGCATGACTAAGTGTATACATAGATCTCATTACTCATATATATGCACTACAAATTCCTAAGTGCTTGTTTTGATGCAAATTGCAGCTGTGTAGATTCTTTCTTTTTGGTATTATTTCCATGTTGAAATAAAACCAATGGTTAAAAATCTTTGATTAAAAAAGGGCAAAATATCACACATTTTGACAAGGCCTATGCATGTTCATATACGTGCTACTAGGGCTTAATACTTACATAGCACAATACACTAAAAAAGAGAGTAGCCACCTGAGTGGAAAGACATACACAATAAAACAGTACCTGATCAATTACTATCTGGTTTGGTTAAATTATGTTTAAAACAGGCAGTAATTTTACTAAACATAAATCTGAAGTAGCATTTGCTTACAGCTTATTGTGTCTCCTGAATTTGTGTACAACATATACTCATTAGCAAAACTTTCTGGGATCCTTTCCTTTGTTCTTCATGACTGCCTTGATCTCATAAATCAATACTTCACATTGCAAGCTTCATAATAAACATCTTTTGCAGAGGATACACTCCACAACACAGATTTAAGAACACAAGATTAAAAATCAGGTATCTCAATAAATCCAGGTGTGTTTAGAAACAACCAGTTGCACACTAGAGAAGCAAAGCTGATGTCAACTCAATATTTAATATATTACTTGATTTGAAAGATCTTGAAGGATTTAATGATTAAGTTACCATATCCTTCTTATTCCATCAACTCAGTTTGTATGATGTTTACATTGAAGTTCAGACAGTAACCTAACTTAATTCTTTGGACAAGCACTAAAAGAGTAAGTATTTTGTAGGACTAGATGTATCAATATTTTTTTATGTTTCCAGTTTCACTGATAAGTTTAATGGCTCTTAATGGCATTCATTATAGATGTGAGTGTCTGTTGCATGACAGCTTTGCTAACTGGCCTTTTATTTTTCCTGGAAATGTTCTATCCAAATTATGTTAAATCATTTCAAAGCAAGGACACTGCTCTGACCTATCTTGTCAAAAAGCTGAAAAAGCTTCACCAATTTCTTATGTTTCTTACAAAATCTATTGCTGTCTAAACTGATAACTCAGGATTTAAACTTTTTTTGAGATATCACATAAATATTAAATGCTAATAGGTATTTTCAGTTATCTTTGGATAACAACAAAGGTCAACAGAATGGATAATTGCCTGTAAATTTTGCTTCTGTGAAGTATTTCCAACATAAAGGAAGTATTCTAAGAGGCGTGGTTTTCCTAGAATTTTAATTGTAGCTTACATTTATGCAGTAGTAACATTTATAATATTGGTATATCTGTATTTCAGAAAAGGCTAAATTAGACATCTCTGTGACAGAAGGTATAGAACTTTAATGTAAGTTGAGTTTTTCATTTAATTATATGTGTGAAACTCAAATTGCTGGTGGGTTGCATCGTGGCTGCTCTTGTGTGTGCTGTCAGTACATTCAAGTCATTAATTCCCTGCATTATTAAGGAATTGTCCATCTTATGAGATAGACTGGCTTCAGAAAAGAAACTAATTTGAAAGGTAAAATTTGAAAGTTATCAAAATGAGCAGTTTCTAGGATGAGACTTCAAATGATGAAAACAAAAATAACACAGGAAGAGAAAGATTAACTTGGAAATAAAACAAGCATATAAATAAAGAAAACAAAAGAAGAAGAAGATTGAGTTATTCTTCTCCATTGCCATAGTCCAATGTCCAGTCATAAGGAATGACAGAATACATCATATCAATGAGAAATTAAACCGTCTGAGTTCAGTCTTTAAAGAGGAAAGAAGAAAAAGTCTCATCCTAAAGCAAGCTCCTTCTCCATGGCAAATACTAATTATAAAAATAAAGGAAAAATTCCCAAAAAAAGAGAGTCTAAAATCTAATACTCTACTAGAATTTTGAGGGTAAGATATAACCCAAGTTTTAAGTAATTACAAAGTTAGTAAAAGATCTAAATCTTATGGTCAGTCCCTGTAATATTGATAGAAGGACTGAGCATTTTATGTATCTGAGAGTGAGGACACTAGTTTGATATTAATTGTTGTTTCCACATCTCAGAACTGCAGCCAAATGAATGACAAAAAGCAGGTTTTTATTTTTAGAACAGTAAATTACCACACTTCAAATTCAGAGTCATGAGCTATTTAGAACTAAACTAATGGTTTAGGTTGAAACTTCATTGCAATTGCTTCTGATTTATAAAACAAAAAATGCAAACTTAAATAAGCGAGTGTTTGGGAAGAGGAGGAAGAAAAGTTCTACATTATTTAACCTTGAAAAAAATACTTGTTCTGTAAAGTACTTTAATAATCTATTGATTAATTTTAGAGTTATTCATCTAGATGGATAAAAATAATTCACCCTTTGGCTCTTTTTGACATTATGATGTCTGAAAGACTGAAAATAAGGTCTCTGTTTTAAAACATCAGTGTTGAAATATATGAAAGCTCTGTCTTGCCTTTGCAATGCTGGGAAAAGTTCAATTTTGGAGTAGAGTTGCTGTAATGTAAAGCAATTCCATGAAAAGCCTATGTATAATCATTAAGGACTGAATAAAGGTCCAAGTGATGATAACGAAAGTTTATAGCACAGTAGATATGAAACGTTGAAAAGTTCCAAGATTAAGAAATACTTTTTAAATTCAGAAGTTGATTGCACCCTATAAAGCCAGATGTTCCTATGTCAAAGTTTTCCAGTTAATCTCTCGACAGAATAATAAAGTACTAGGAAAGAAGTTTTCTAAACACACAACTGCTAGCTCATGATACATATAAACTTGTCTTTGTCACATAAATAAATAACAGTGATGGACAGTTGTGTGTCCTGATTGCCTGCAGGCCTAGTATAAGCTGCTGATTTTCATATAGGTGACAGGGTCTTAAAAGGAGCCATTTTTCATAAATGTGATGCAAATACCTTATATACAAAGTGACCTTGCACTTACAGCTCAATATCCCTGAGAGGATCATAGAAATAATATAAATACATATGAACTTCACCTGGGCTGCACATGGTGGTTAATACATAGGTCTTTCTACCACACAAGCTGTGACAAATTGCACAAGCAGCTCCTTGGTGTAATTGGTGAGACCAAGCTCAGGGCAGTTAACAAAAAGCAGAGGCAGTCGAGTCTGGATGCACCACTGAGAAGATACAGGCCCACCTGGTGCAGGTTGTGCAGTTTAGGCCTCCCACAAAGGCACTGCTCCTGCTGGCCCAGAAGCCATGACAAGTTGGACACCAAGAACTGTCCGAGGATTTTTTTTTTTTCCCTGCACATGATAAATCAAACTGTCTCTTCCAAGAATCCCAAATCTGAGGGCCTTGGCTGGAGATTGGAGGGCCCGGGACAAGAGTAAAGATGAATGAGACTACCTGAACATTTTCCATGGAATCCTGCAAATTTCTTCCGCCTACTTTCACAGCTAATCTAAATAATACTAAATTGAATACAACTTGTATGTGACCAATACTTCTTTGGGTAACAGTCAAATTGAATAACCTGTGAGAGGCTTATATAATTTACCTCTCTTAAAATGTTGCTGTATTCAATTTCTGAACCAGCTGTTTTCTTTTCAATTCTGTATAATAAATTGTTATAAGTATTGCCTGAATATGGGAAGGAAGCTTGTCCTTGAGTCTTTCTGGTAAGTGTCAATACGTGAACCAAACTAAAAACGCAAAAATATTACACTTAGCCTGCACAATTTAATGTTCTGCAATAGTATTTGTTACACACAAAATCTTGTTGGGATAGAAAAGAATAGTCCCATGTCTAAATTATTATTAGTCCAAATAATGCTTTAACAAGACTAACAGTCTAAATATTGAAAAGCCTCATTAATACTACCAGTAATTTACTCATATAAATTTTTTTCCTAGTACCTATTTTTTTTTCATCAGGTGTTATATTCAAATTTTCAGTGTCCCTCTGCATCCTGAGATCAGGACTTCATTCTTCCCCAAATGGAAGGGAAAAATTTTTATTGCGAGGCATTCTGCCTCTCTAGTGTGCTCGGGTGAGGCCCCACCTGGAATACTGCATCCCAGTATTCTGGAGCATCCAGTACAAGAAGGACTGGAGTACAGAGGGGGTCCATGAAAAGGATTAGAGGGATAAGGAATGGCTGAGGCAATTGGTATTTCTCAGCCTGAAGAAGGAAAGACTCCCAGGTGACTTAACTGTGGCTTTTCGGTACCTGAGGGGAGCCTACAAGAAAGCTTGAAAGGAATTTTGACAAAGTCATGTAGTGACAGGACAAGGAAAGTGGCATTAAACTAAAAGAGAGTGGGTTTAGATAAGATATTAGGAAGAATTTTTTTACTGTAAGGATGGTGAGACACCTGATCATGTTACCAGAAGCTGTGGATACCCAATCCCTGGGAGTGCTCACAGCCAGGCTGGATGGGGCTGCAAGTAACCTGGTTTAGTGGATGGTGTCCCTGCCCACAGCAGAGAGCTGTGACCACCACTCTATGATTCTATACCAGTATCCTGAGATCATCATGATAGAACTCTCCTTCCTCAGTCTTGAGTCATCCTTGGGCTAGCTGATGCTTCCTAAACAGAATCTTTGTTTTTTCTCATTGGTTCCCAGCCTTCTCAAGACCCAGTTATCACAGAGGCCCAACATGTGTTGCACAGCAACTGCTTAGGGTTGTCAAACCTTTGGTATACACGGTAGTCATTTAGTCACTTGACCAGTAGACGAAGAAAAGATAAAAACAGCTCAAGTCAAGACACTTCAGAAGAGCCCTAATAGAATCCAGCTGCCAGATCAATACATGGCCGTACAAGACCTGTGGCCGCTTCCCAGTAATAAGGCAAAAATTGTATAGCAACTGACATCAGTTGCTATCAGTATGGCCAGATGCACACTAAAGAAACTTGGAGGCACTAGAAATAGGAAGCAAAGAGTACCTATCCATGAAGCCAATTCCCATTTAACCTCTTCCCATAATCCTTAGTATTTCATGTAACTAAAGTAGGTAAAATGAAAACCTCATATAGGTATCAGTGCTCAAACTGGTAAAAAACTCTAATTGTATTTTCTGTAGTGCATGAAGGGAAATTGGCATGCAGCTATGGATGGTGATAAAGTTTAAAATATAAGTCAAATTACTCCCACTCTGCAGCAAAATTAAGAATCCCATGGGTCTTATAAGAAAAAGTACTTCTAGACTCTGAGTTTTCCTGAGTATCTGCCACTCTAGTTGCTCATATTTAGATATTACATCAAAATGCAAATATATCTTAAAAGAGTTGTTCCTTAACATTAGAATTAAAATTTGAAATGCTGTCATTTTAAGTCTGAGTCAGTTATGTTATTTCATCGTTTAAGGGTGATAATAAGACAGTCCTGAAATGCCTTT
Organism: Poecile atricapillus; assembly: GCF_030490865.1. Classification (NCBI taxonomy): domain Eukaryota; kingdom Metazoa; phylum Chordata; class Aves; order Passeriformes; family Paridae; genus Poecile; species Poecile atricapillus. The sequence continues at coordinate 137,871,229 of NC_081250.1, forward strand.
AAAGAACAACTCATCAATACAAAGTAAGAGGATAAACATTAAACATTTCAATTTAAACTACAGGTGATCCTTTCTGAGACTTCACTTCTTCCTGTTTCTTCCCTTTGAAAATGTATCAAGGTAGATACTGAAATCTGCCAGGAAAGGCTCATTTTACTGCATAATTTAAATATAATTGTAGTCAAGGAATCCATGCAAATTACTCACAGAACCATTCACTTTAGCTACCACCTTCTATGGAAGGTGGATTAATATTTTAATCTACTAGTTATATATTGTGCAATAACTTTCTTCTATACATCCGACATTGTGTCTCTTTCTAATTCTACTGTATTTATCACATTAGACATTTAAATTTTCTAATTGATTACATTTATCTGTAGTGACTTTTCTCCCTTCTTCAATATATCTGTAAGATAAGAAAATTCTTACTCAATAATTTTATTCAATTTTCATTTCAAATGGTTTGACAAATACCAAGAAACTGCACCATTCTTTATATAATGATGATGATGATGATGGTGATTATGATAATAATAATAATAGTATTTTTTAAATTTCCAACACATAGACAATATTTTGTTTTCCACCACAAAAATCTAAGAAAAAATCAGACTGCCTAGGCTGTAAGGGCACCCTCTTGACCTTGACTAGGTCTGCCTGGGGATTCTGTTACACCTCTGCCTTAGACCCAGGAATCCCAATCCAGCTCAGCCTAAGATTGCTCCAGTTCTGTCCCTGATCATCTCTGTTTGACTGGGCTCCTGGAGGGATCCTGGACCTGGTTTATCACTCACCACATTGGAGGCTGTAAATTGACTCTAAGTCTCTGTGTTCAGCCTCTGAACAACTGCATATCACAGGTGAGTGAACAGGAAATGTGGCCTGTGTAGAGTCCCCCTTGGATCCCAGTTGTCTCTGCCTTGCTCCTGTTACTCCTAGATAGAAATAGATTTCAAATCTCCCAATTAAACTGGTCAAATCATTTAAACTGCTTTCTATGACAATTTCTGTACTTTAAAAAATACTATTAAATTACTGCTATTCTGTGTACTTGAGCATACTTGTCTTTATTGTATTTGTAACATTCATATTCAAATGTTCTCTGACTGTATTTAGGGAAACATTTCTCACTTTTCTTGTAAGGAGAATTTTTAAGATGTTGTGATAAAATTAGATGTGAATATCATACACCTCCATCACTTTTACTTCATAGACATATAAGCAACAAAATGCTTTTAAAACTAAGGACCAAAGCTTTGAAATTTCTGAGTAGTAAGGGACATGATAGCTCACATTTAGCCCTATTAGATAAGAATTAAAAAGGGAGAAGGGAACTGGGAAAGTAGCATCAGCATGAATGCAGAACACCTCATTTTGAGAGAAATTACTTTTACACTTTACAAGATTTTAGACCCTAATTCCTAGTTTGATGGTTTGTAATAAAAAATACCTCCAAAGTGAACCATTAAGAACATATGATCTATTTATATGAATAGGTGAGATTTAGTAATCTAAACTGGTTCTCATTGGGATCTTTTCAAAGGAGGCTCTTTAGAAACTGTGAAACTTGGAGGACTTTATTGGGTTTGAGTGGCAAGGTTTTGGTAGAAGGAGTGGCTTTTGTGAGAAGTGTTCACCAGTGACAGTGGTAACACCTCTGGGATGACATATTTATAAGAGGGAAAAACTGCTGCACAGCTGCTGTTGGAAGAGAGGAGTGAGAATATGTGAGCAAAACAGCTTTGCAGACACCAAGGCAGTGAAGAAGGAAAGAGAGCTGGTGCCCTGGGTGTTGGAAAAGTTTCCCCTGCAGCTTTTGTGAAGACAATGGGGAGGCAAGCTGTTCTCAGAAAAGTACTGTAAAAAACACTGAAGACCTCTTTCTCTAACCTGACAAAGACATGAAAAAACCAGCAGCTGAAGTAAATGATCAACGCCATCACTTTGATCACTCAGGATTTTTAAGAGAAGACTGGTTATTTTATTTTTTTTAAATTAGCACAGAAAAGCCAATGAAATGCACAAGCCTCTCCTCTACAGGTGGGGACACTAGATTATCCACTTGTTCTTTCTGGCACTAAACCCTGTATCTGTGAAACACATATTGAGTCTTAAAAATTAGAAGAGTTGCTTCTCTCATTCAAAATCAATGCCTTTCTTACTGACCCCTGAGACTAGTAACTGAAATTCTCTCTTCTGTTCTTTACTAAGAACCAAAGAACTCTTCTATTCTGTATATATTCTGTAGATTACTGGCATATCTAGACAAATGAGAGCAACACCTCTGAGCAACACCTCTGAGATATTCAAGTCAGCACCAAGCACCTCATTAAATCTGAGTTCTGGACATCACATACCTGCTTTACAGTTTGAACCACTGGAGAGCACACAATGTGGATATCAGATACCAAATGAATGATCACCGCAGTCCTTCCCCTTTGTGCCATGTAACTAACTTGCTAGAGTTAAAACACTCCTGATTCAAACTGAAAAACATTCAGAGATATTCATGCACTCAAAAGTACAAATATTTTCACTGAGCAAGGATTCCTATTGTTACAGCTGCACTGCTTCCAATTCTAGTTCTAGGTTGCTATGACACTGAATTGAATCATGTAGATAAACATGACATGATGTGTGTATAAAGTCCAGACCAAACCCTACTGATTCACAAGACATCATGTTGAAAAGGATTCACCAAATTTTAGTATTGGTATGCTATTGATTATTGTTTACATATGCTAAGACAGGACAAAAAAACAAGGACATAGTTTTTCAGTGTGTTTAATATCTTTTAGAAAAAGAAATATTATATAAAGAATTTTAAAAAGCAACATTTGTGTCAAATCTTATGGAAAATGAGACCAAGAATTTTTGGGTTTTTAAGCTGAAGCATAAACAAGATTAAGTGTAAAAATAATTTATGTCAATTCTTAAGACAGAGGTGTGTGTAAAATCACAATTTATATAATTTATTCTTTTTTCTAAAAACTAAATGCTGCTCTCAGAGATGAAAATACACTTTGGGTACTGCATGGGTCTGGTTGCTAGCCACCTGCTGTTTCCAGTAAATCAGCCAGTGAACAAACCATGACACAGCTTTTTCATCTCTCTATGATTTGACACCATGTATCTGAAATGAACATTTGTTATTTAACTTTTTATAAAAAAGACATCACACTCTCTATTAACAAGGGCTGTTGAGAGCAATAAATACCTAAAAACATGATATAATAAGCAATTAGGAAATAAGAAGAATGTATAAGATTCTCCACAATACTATAAAATCCCATAGCCTACTTTTTAATTTGGGGTAATTAATATTATTAAAAAACAAAAGGTGATTAATAATTGGAAATACTTCAAACTTATTTTTTTATATCAATCTGTGTTACTTGAAAAAATACTTGGATTCAAAAGTTTTTAATTTACAGCTGAAAGAGACATAAAAAAATGTTTTAAATAAATGTTTGTTCCATAGAAAGCGAAAATAATATTTTCATTGTCCTACAAGCAAATATAACTTGCTTTTAATCCTCATGTCTTTGTCTCCCCCTCTGCCACACACAATGAACGAGACCTGCTGAATAATGTTGGCTTTTATATGGAACACAAAATATTTATTATAGTATTTATTTTGAATAAAATTAATGAAATTGCTTAATATATTGACTAATACCTATGAAAGCTTTGCTAGAGAACATAAACAAAGTTTATAAAATTTACCAATATTCTGTGGTTTTAGAATGAAATATCTTACCACTCTAGGAAATTCTGGTACACTAGTTGAATAGCAGTTCATTATGCAGATTTGCCAGACTGGGGCAGATTTTAAGTAAGCATCTCTTACAATAATAATTTTTATTTACTTTACCAAATAAAAAAGTATTACCGCAAAAATTGAAGCTGCCAAAAGAACCTTTGTTCATTACATTTGACTGGAAATTTATATATTCTAAATTATGCAGTAAAAAGACAATATTGGTTTTAAAATATGCTATATCAGAGTCTATTATCTATTAAATTCTTATATGATGCTTTTACTGATATTTGTGGTAATGAGATAATGTTATCTGAGCACCTTGAGCAACTCTACTGAAAAAATATGAGTTGAAAAGTTTGCAAATACTCAGATCTAATAACCTATAAAAGATAGTAGGACACTAATTCACATGCTATAAATTAAGACTGATCTTTACAGTATTAACCTAAGAATGTAATTATTAGAAAGTTAACCAGAAGGTGAAAGCAAGCTTAGGCTCCACAATTGTGCCAGTATTCTTTAATCCCAAGCCTTAATACCCATCCTAGCATGACACATCAAACAAATGTTGGCCCTACTGAGCTACACCACCAGATTTTTTAATATTATTTCTAATGGTTTTTGTTTTTTTAAATTCATTTTATCATGATATATTAGAAAATACCTCATTAGGAAACATGAAAATATTTTAAATGCATATTTTAATGCAGTTTTAAAGGCTGTATAAATATCAAACGTCATTTGCATTTGTAAATGAAAATCAATGCACGATTTTTTTTCAGGTGAATAAGAATTCAACCCGTGTCAGAATCTTTATTAACCCTATCTGCAACTCATAGAAGTTGTGTGCATGTATAAATGCAGGGCACATACTATAAAAGCAATTTACTTTTACACACATAAAAGTATATGCACACAAGAACACAGTGTTCAATATTTTTTCTTATTAATATTTATTTGTTTTGTGTTTTCTTGATGTATTTAATTAGTATTAGTCCTCTGACTGGGTATTTATTCCTTATTTGGTATTTCCTCCTACACCTTCTTTATTTAGCCTACATTTTGTATTTCTCTAATTTCACATGTTCAAGTTCACTTTGATTTACCAGCATTATTGCTGAATATATTGCTGTCCTTTAAGAAGCCTGTAACCCCCTAAATTGCCATTATTGATCTTTATGTATAATTCTTCTTCCACTGAGATATTCCAAAAATATTTAACATTACCAGGCCTATATCTAATCCATTTAAGATGCAACACAAAATGACTTACAGAGACTAACTAGTAACTATTTGTGTGCCTTTCCCAACTAAGTACACCACATATTTACAGACAACACTGAGTCTTTTTTTCTGCTAGTTTGTAGTAAAAAATTGGTTAGTAAAGAGAATTAAATTTTTTCATTCAGCAATTTTTCAACACTTACTCCATTATTTTTACATAGTTCAGAGCTCCATTACAGCTTCCCAGGTGTCTCTTTCCTTTGCCCTCTGTTATTTTTTTTCACTGAGAAACCAATTTTTCTTGTTTTTCCTTTCCTTGTAATGTAGCTACAAGCTCTCTCCATCATTGTCTTTTATATCCTTTGGTAATTGTAAAGGCAACTGCTATAGCCTTTCTCACTGTATTCTCAAAGCTTCTTAGTATTTTATGCTTTTATTCATTAGTCATGTGGTTCTTTCTCACCTTTTGCAAAATTTCTTTCCGCTCTGTATATCTTTATGACTGCACCAGGAGCTTTAAAGGTCTCTTACTATGATTTATATCTTTCTTTTGAAATAGGATAGTCTGTTATTATATACTTGATACATTCACTTCCACTTAACTGCCAGATCTCCTGTGGATTATATTAACCCCTTCTTTTTTGAAGTTGTTTTGGTAAGTTTTTTTAATGACTCATTACTTCTCCTTAGTATTGATGCCTATTTACCCATAAACACTAATAAAATTCCATTAAAACTGCCTTAATCCTTCATATTTTTAGATAAATATTTTTTTGCATTAAAAAGAAACATCTTAGTATGCCTATATAATGCCACTATGCTCTTTCAACAAATTTCCAGATAAATTAAATCCTCCTTTTCATTAAAGTCTTTTCCATGTATCTATTTTTCAGTTATTCAGAATACAAAGAATGCCTTGCTCTTCTACTTCAACACTCAATGTTGGCAGCACTAGTCTTTATGTTTATTTTTTTAAAAATTCAGATATATATTAAAATATAATACCAAAGGATATATTATATAATTTTTATTTTTGCTTAGGTCAGTGCAAACAAATATATATCTGATACTTTACACAATACCTTCCTTTTCGTCTATTTGATTTAGTACCAAAAAAATATCAATTATTTAGCTGGCTGAACACAGTTCTCCCCAATGGCATCTTGCTCTAAGCTCTGATTTCTCTCAGGTTTAGTTGCAAACGTCAGTACACAGTGTTTGTCAATAGATTTTCTTTCACTGGAAAACACACATATATATATATATATGAATGTCTTGAATGACCCAATTGGTTGTATCAAATGGTTTTCAATCTGAGAACCACAACAGATACTTATGACACGAATTCTGAGACACTAAAGTTTAAATCTTTGTCCCATGTTTCCAGGTGAACCCAAAGGAAAGTCAGAGACCAGTAATACAGGATATGTTGCAAAGTAATCTGGACTCCACTGTGTAAACTGAACTAAGCTACTGAAACTACCAGGTCAATTTTTTACCCTATGCCTGCATCAGTAGCATGCTTTGCACCAAGAGGAAAAGTCATATTAAATAGATCAGACTTTTATTTAAAACAAGTTGCATCACTTTAAAACAGCAACACATACTTGAAAATACAAGTTTAAAAATTTAAGCTTTATTTCTATGGAATCTTTATAGAACAGAATAATAGAATGTGCTGCTCTACTTCACAGTTTTGGGGAACCTGTGTTCAAAATCACCAAAACCAGATGGAATGGCAACATTTCTGTAACATTCCAATTTATATCTATATATTACGCACAGAGTATAGCAATAAAAATAATTTCCAGCACATCTAGCAAAATTGTAGCTTCATAGTGAAATTTTCAGTATAGACTTAACTTTCAGCTACCTAGTTTAAATCCATTAACAGTTGGTGGAAGGTCTTGCTAGTAGATTAATTGTAATTCAAAGCTGAATGAAAAAACAATGCTCTAAGGACTGTTAGCCTTTGCTTCTGTCATAATCATCTCTCATTTCTCTCCCACAGGAGCTGAACTCTGCTTTAAATTGCACTCAATACTGTAGCACTTCCTTAATTCCACCTTATTAAAGAATTCTCTTTTTATAATTAACTCTCTGGGAAACAAGTACCTCAAAAATAACCAAAACACAAACAAGCAAAGATGCATGCATTTTGGGATTGAATCTCAGATTATACAAGTTATACAGGATTGGAAAGTTCAGTGAAAAATTTGGAAGCTTCAGTTCAGAATTGTTGTGATTCTTTTTCTTGAAAGGTATAGTGTCAGTTACTAAACAGAAAATAAGTTGTATTCAAACAGTCCTTCACCTTACCCTTAACTTCCCTTAGGACGTTCAGGACAGCACGTTCTTGTTCAGAAAATAGAGATGACGGTTTAAGTTTTTCCTCTGGCATAAAAAATAATGGGGAAAAGAATTTCTGCAGCAGTGCAATATATCCACATGAAAGATGTCAAAACCTGTGTTATATGCTTCAGGAAGAAACAGTATGTACTATGGCAGTAGGTAATTTTTCTGCAGATTCAAAGACACTAGTCTGGATACTGAAAAGGCTGATGGAGAGATGTGAAGCTGCCAACAACTTACTTATGGACTCTTAGAGAAATATCCAAAAAGTCTATTTATCAAAGAAAGAAGAATGGAGTTCACTTAACAAAGATATTTCTTCACTAATAAGCTTTTTAGTAGAGGATAGAAAAATAGTTGACTACAAAAAAGCCTCGCAAAACAACCAAATAAAGCTGCCATTAAAAGTAGGATTTACATCTTATCATTCATTATGATTAAACATTAAATAATGTGAGGTGAAATCACTTAATCAGAGAATGATCAAGGCTGGGAGACCTTTAAGGTCATCAAGTCGAACCATCTATTGAGCACTACCACTCTGACCCCTAAACCACTAAATTATATCACCCAGTGCCAGATCAGACATCTCTTAAATACCAGCTGGGATGGTAACTCCACCACCTCCGTGGATAACCTATTCCAATGCATGACCACCCTAACAGTGAAATTTTTCATGACCTACTGTATGCAGAAGAAATAAACACACAGTAAATGTGCATGACTAGTTTATTTTCATTTTTTAGCGACTGTTAGGTTATGGCCAGAAAGTTGTGGATTGTCACTAGTCACCTGCATATAGGATGGCATGTATAATTATAAAAAAATGTTCTGGCACTGGCATTGTGTTGATTCTTAATATAATGGATTTGCATTAGCAGATTAAAAGGATGCTTAACTGTTTGTTTTAGCAACTGGTTCATTTTACAAGTGAATTGCACCCTAAATATCCTTATGTGGTATTCACAGGCAAAACAGATGGACAATCACAAAACACATCAGTTTGTGAAGTTATGATTAGTCTGTACGACCCATATAAATAATGTTTTATCTTGTCAGAATTTATTAATGAATGGAAAGGATTTCATTAATGTATGCAAAATATTATACTTTTAGCCAGAGACATAGAAGATGGAATTATGAATGCATTTAGTTTACTCAATGTACAAAATATACTAAAAATTTTAATTCAGAATCTAGAAATTAGAGTGATTTGGGATTATCTCTTTATGGATCACTGTTCTCCCACAACATGCCACTTATTTTTCTGAATAAAGTAAACATGTCAAGGACTCAGAACATATGAGAAGAAAATGTGAAATTTTAATTACTCTGGAACGACAAATGAAACAATTATATGTTTTGCAGTTTAGTTTTATTTTGGGATTTGGGTTGGTTGTGATGCTTTTTTCCCTGCCTTGTTTTGAGATTTATGCTATCCTAATACACTTTCCCCCACCATACAGCTCACACAGCATAAAACTTACTAACGAGTTCAGTCACTGATGTTTCAGTCAAGACAAGAGCAATGTCTCCCTTACTACTCCAACAATTGCCATCCTGAGACTATAGCAAATGACCACATCAAAACAAGTACAGTGTTCTGCTGGAGTAAGCACACTGAAAGTGCTCCCTGTTAAATCATCAAGCCATCTTCCTGCCTCTATTTTATTCCCCAAATCTGCTGTAAGAGAATTCTGATTTTCTTTGCTACTTTTTTTTTCTTTTTGTTACATGTTTTAAGTGTTCATTAGCAAAATCCCCCAGGACTAGACTATTCTTTACCTGATTTCTACAAAGCAGTTACAAATAAGCCACACTGAAAACACTCTGGGCTGTTTCATCAAAGGAGGATTAAAGTGACCCATAGAAACACAAAAGTAGTAATAGTAAATCTTTGTCAAAGAGGTATATGGTAAAACGAGAGTACTGTTCTTGCATATCAAGATTCAAGAAGACTGCTTTTCTATTTGTTTCTGAATGTTGATAAGACTCTGTGAAATAATATAATCCTGTCCTTTTTGAGAAGAATATATGTAAAAAGCCCATCCAAAGTAACTGCTCATTTGATAACTGCTGGTGAATCTCTAACTCCAGACGAGAAAAACTTCATGCATATTAAAAATTACTCTCAGAATAATGAAAACATGCAACTTCAGAAAAGGCTTGCAAGTGTTTATTTTGCATTACTCCTGAACATAGGAAAGGTAAGAAATTAGGAGCAGCTTCAGAAAAGTTTCCTCAAAATAAATGCTTTTAACCACCTCTTGCAACAGCAAAAACCAAATACTGTCTTCCTGATACTGTGTACATTAATCAAAATAAAATATTTCATGCTATCACAAGATTGCATTAAAATAAGCATAAAGTATAAAAGCATAAAGGAAATAGAATAACTTTGTGAAGTTTCTGCACCTACTGTAAAAGGGAAAAAAAAAAAAGTAGATCTTTACATGGGTACTGTTATTCAACATACAAGTACCTAAGAAGACAACAGATCAGGCTTTATTTTGACAGTAAAGTTGTTCTATTCCCTGAAGAAACAATATTCCCCTCCCTATGTGCCTTGATACACTCTTCAACTCTTGTGTTTCCTGCTCACTAACCAAGGAAGAAAAAAAGCTTGGTTTTTACTCATATCACCTCCTGGTGCAGCTCCTTTGTGACTGGGTAAATGCCTGAGCCAACACAAGGTAGGGGATGAATCAGAAATAGAAGTGGGAACATGTGTTTATTTTCAAAAACAGCATCACAGTGGCCATGTAAAATGTTCATTTGTACCACAATGAGACAAGTGGATTCTGTGCCTGCATGTGACTCCCTGTCTGATGCAAGTACACGCTGGAATTTAACAGATGGTTTTCTCACTGAGGCTTGACTCCATTATACAGTTACAAATCACATGTGCCAGATAAGCTTTAGCATTTAGTACTCTAGAGGAAGACAGGACAAATCACATCTCTGGTCATGTACATATCCCTGTAAGATGAATGGGACAATTTGAGCCTGAGGAAGGAAGATCTTCAACTCATGAGCTAGGATTGGTCGTATCAGCCAACCAGCTCAGGAGAAAGGTCATATCACTGCCTATCCATAAGGAAGAAAGAGAATGCAGGAGATGTTTGGACCTCAAACAGACAATCGGTAATAATAAATCCTTGTTTGTTGATTCTCACTGAAAACAATGATTTCTATATTAGGAAAAAATGGAAAAGCTTTTCTGCCCATGAGGACAGTCAGGAAATTAAGAAGGGTGTCCACATAGGTTGTTTAGAATCCATCTTTGGATAAAGGCCTGAGCAGCCTTGCCTTACCTGAGAACTGAGTCTGCTTTCAGCAGTAGATTGGACAAGTCAGCTCCTGAGTTCTCTTCCATGCTGAACTAACCTGCTTATAAGATTTTGTCATTCTGTTTTGTGTTTCCTTATAACCTGGTTATGTGGACACATGCATAACATATTGAATTCCAGGATTAAACTCTGGATTTACACCTTTGGTTGAACCGAATTTCCACGGATATGACAATTTCTTGAAATCATATTCCCCTTTCACTAAGCACTGAATCTAAATGCCACAAAGTAACTCTCTTATAAGAAGAGTAGACTTCAAGTTCTCTACCCTTAAGTGACAGATTTTCATCAGGTAACTCATGTTTATATGTGTCTATTCTGCCTGCAAAGTTTGAGGCACATTTGTGACTGCACTTTGAACTACAACCAGAGAGAGAAGTTAATGCAGAAAACCCCATCAAAACAGGGTGCTCACCATGGAAGGGTCTTCTGTTTCTTCAAAAATATACATGTACAAACAGTACAAAGTAACATAAGAGAAGCCTCTGCCTCTACTGTTAAACACGTTATTTGATATCTTATTCCTCTCTTAGATTCAAATCTTTCTCAAGTTTCAGTAAGAATTTTGAGAGTACCAGATGTAAAGCCAGTTCCAAAGTTGTTTTCAGATGATGATTGCCAAATAGAATCACACAATAGAACAATGAAAAACATGCCATCAACCTCCACAGTCACTGTAACAAATTCCCCTCCCAAACACTATCTTTGTGCCTGAACCTACACATTACAGAATGCATTGTGCTTCTTGGAGGGTTCCAAATGACCTCATGGAAATGCCACAGGTGAAATTCTAAATCACCCAGCAAAAAATTAAATCACAGAAGCAAACAGTAAAGGACAAAAATACCTGGTTTCTATGGAAAGCCTTTGTTTCCAAGAAAGCAAAGAACATTTTTGCTCTCAGTCCTTCAGAAAAAGATAAAAATGATAAGACACAATGGGTAGATTATCAAAGACTCAAACCAGATAATATTTTTAGCATTGGTATTCCTCCTATTCCTGTTTTTTTGCTCTCCCTGTTCCACGGTTAAGCATTATCTCTGTTACCTTCTGTTCCCTGTTTTAGAAGCAAAGGATTTAGGCATTCCAAAACTTGGCTGCTTTTTGAAGTGACTTTTTTTTTTTTTTTTTTTTGTGTGTGTGTGTATGTATGTTTTTTTGCAATTAAATCCAGTAAAAATTAATTCTATCCACTATCAGTAAACAAATACTCTGATAATTGCACTTTGTTTGCTCTATTAATTGAATAACATTTTCTACCCGTTTGGCTACAACCACAACATTCTTCTGAAATAATTTTTCCTATGATAAGCAGTATCAATTTTGCTACTATTATTTAAATTTAAATTCAACTGTTATCAGATTATAAACTTTCTCATCTGGGGCTTTTAGCATACTTATTAAAATCATACCACTCATAAATCTTACCTTCCTGAGTCCTTCCTCTGAGCATTAAAAACAGATTTTAAAACTTTGTATTAGTGAGAAAACAGCAATAATTATCTAAAGCAGTATCAGCAGTCTTTATTACTAAAAAATAGACTGTTATACTTGTCATCTTCTAATTTGACATGATTTTTCAAGAAAATAAATGCTGGGCCTGAGGTGGATTTTTTTTTTCCTCTTATTTTAATCTCTTATGAGAACCTCTGCCTCTTGTCTTGTCTGGTTTTCTTTGTTTCCTTCTACTTTTTATTACTTTCATTGGTAGTTGTACTATTGAGGCATAATGTTCTATCCCTGTGCTGCCAAATGTACGTCAGACAGAGGTTTTCCTCTCTAGCTTTTGATATGAGCATTATTTCAGCAAGTAAATTGACTGAAAATAAATCTCATCTGGTCAGGAACTCAATAAATAAAATAACCACTTTGTTAAAAAGATCTGATTGAGAATCTGTTTTATTACTGCATGTGTCTGTTGAAGGTTGTCACAACAGTACACTTACTTTTTAAATGCCTCCTAAAGGCTAATTTTTATTGTAACCAAACTGGCAACAAAAGTGACTATGTACATATCTAACATGGATAACTGCATTTCCCTCACAAAAAAATCCCAACCCCAGATAATACCCTTTTCCATAACAGATATTATCTGCCTACTCACTCTCACTTTTATTATGAATAGTTAGCATATTCTTCACTAATGTTTCTTACAGGTTCTGTTTATCATTTTGTTTCTTTCACAGCATTAGGATAATGGGATTAACAGTCAGAAAATGTTAATTAACAACCAAGCTCTCCAAATATGGAGGAAGAACAACTGTCAACTTTTGTATTAGTTTGGCATGGCCTGGTTTTTCATAGACAAAAAGGAACAATTCACTGGATCTTATTTACTTTCAGGTTGGGTTTTTTTGTTGAAAAAAATGGGGAAAATAATTTTCTCAAACTAATAATTTTCCTTCAGTTTCACTTCAAAATTAAAGAAGTTCCGTAATTCAACTCAAGTTAGCAAATGTTAGAATAAACAACACAACAAGAACCCTGAAGGGCATCTACACAATTTTTTACTGCTACTTAAATGAAAATGGCTTATCAAGATTTTCTTTAGAGAAAAGACTGCCATATCTGAAATATTATAACAACTGACTAGAAAACTACAGAAAGTTAGCACTTCATAAAGCATTCCAAGTCTTGTCTTATGTATAACCCCAGCCTATCTACTTGATGCATAATCTAGTTCTTTATTTCAGTTAGAAACAAAAAGTAGAGATATTTTTTTACACAGCAGATGTACAGAAGAAAAATGTGAAGGTTTTTTTTTTAAATCAATAGGTGCAATAGTCTTATAAAGCACCAAGTTTTCTAAGAAATTATTTTATAATAATCCTTATTATCCAGATCACCCAGTAAGTTTTCAGTAATTTTGAAAATTAGGTAAGCTTTTTTCCCAAAATGAAAGATAAAGAACCTGTGTTTAGTTTTAGATTAGCTGTAGTCTAAGGGCATATATCGTATTATCACTCTAAATCTAATTAACAAATTGCTGTTAATTAAGCTTTCCAAAGCTGTTTTCCCCAACATATGGGGGGATATTTTTCCATAATTGAACACACCAGTCCGATTTAGGGAATACAAATTACAAGCTAAAAAAAAGAATATGTTCTCAGTCTGTTTCTCTACATAAGCAATTATTAAATTAGCATTGTAAATTTTTATGTTTTGTAAACAGATAATGGGAATTTCCATATATAAAGTAATCTTATTTTATCATTTGAGCCTTGTATTTGTAGAACAAAAAATGAAATCATTGTTTGAGGCTCATAAATGAATGAATGAAACACTTTCAAGAAAAATCAAATGCACATTTGCTATTCAGGTGACTCATAACGTCTGTATGTCATTGGTGTTACCTCACTAATTAGTATAAATTATTATTTAAATATATTTTAGCTGACAGCCAGTTCAAAGGATTTCAGTTTAAAAGCTTGAAAAACTCAACGGCAATTAAGTAATATTCTAATACAGGTAATTAACTATGTAGGTGGCAGTATAAATTAACACAAATTATAAAAAACCCTATTTTCTAAATCTTAAGAGTATAGACTTTTATGACACTCTGAAGCAGTAAAAATATATTACTTATAAGCAATGCATAGCAACCTAATCTGATGCTTTTAAAACAATAAAATTATCTAATTTTAGATATTTTTCTTATTATAAAATCAAAACCATTTTATTTGGTCTATGTTACTTTTGGAGGGGGTTTATATTGATATGAAGAAAACAAGACTCTACTGATGTTAATATATCTAGCCAACCACTTGTATCACCTGCTGTTCACATGCCTCTGTTTGTCATACAGAACCTCCATAAAGCTTCATGAGACAGTTAAGAGATCAAGATTTTACTGAAGACCATAACTGTGATTTATGGGTTTGTATGCAACTTCTTTTCTGTGAATCAACAGCATATTTAAACCACTAAAACAAGCACAAAGATTTGTCATATTGACATGTTTCTTGAGTAGTGTGATGTTGTGCTACCATAAAACTGCCAGACCAGAAACCACTGAAAGTATAATTTACCTTTTGTGTATAATATATAATATTACAGTATATATATATAATATACAGCATAATATATATTTTTCCTATTTAACTGAATTTGATCTTGAAATAGGTTTTTTATTGTTTTATTTCTTGTACTTGTGTTACAACATCTACATAATGCATCTACACTGAGATTAAGAATTGCAGAAGTCAGACTAGCAAAAACATTGTTACTATTGCTAAATCAACAAGGAGTCACTCTCCTTAAAGGTGCTATACTTGGAGTAAAACCAGAGCCAAAAAAGCACTGTGACTACTCAGCTCAGGGTGCTTTATCTCACAGATCAGGATGGATATTTCTAGGTAAATGTACCAACTACACTCACATAATTTAGAGACTGTGCATACAGTTCTCTGCACAGAAACTCCTCCAGAGACACCCCATGACTAAAGGGTGTGGCCAATGCTAATTCCCCCAGCTCTGTGCTGAAAGCCTCCATGCCATTCACTTTCTCAATTTATGAAAATCTCTGAAGGCTTCACCAATCCTTAACAGTTCATGAGTCCATCCCATTCTGTTTCTAAATATATACATTTTTAATACAATAATGGTTAAATGGTTAGGCACAGACAATGAAGCAAGTGAGTCTACAGTGCCCTTCATCTTGATGCTACATTTTTGGAGTATATTTAAAAACCATTTTACAGCTGCAATTGAAATATCAACATTTATGCCATGGTCACAATTATTACTGTGGGTTTTTTGTTTTGTTTTGTTTTGTTTTTAGCAAGACTACATATTCACAAAAGGAAAAGTAATAACAAAAAGTTGTATTTTCACATTTCATCATCTTTTACTTTTTTATCACATTAAAATTGCAAGATTTGACTTACCCTATTGTAGGTGGTTCAGAACCTTCTATTTCCAAATAATCATATTTTTCTTCCATTTGGAAATCTGTAAATATGAGTGAGATAGTATCACCAGGCTCTGCCACAATTGTCCATGTGCAATCTGCATTATTATGATATTCATTAGGAAAGTTGGGGCTTGAGATAATTCCACTTGATCCTCTCATAGTTCCTCCACAAGCATCCTCAGCTGTAAAAAAAACAAACAAATTAAATCATCCCTTAAGAATGTAAAGTTCTTTACTGTTTAGGTGAATAATTGCTTAAGACTTTTTAACACTTTTGACTTGGAATGCTGCTCCAAAATTAAGATGTTAAAAAAGTAATTGCTTCAAGTTACAATTACTTAAGGATTATTATACTTGTGCCAGCACATATATTTACAATTTTCTATTTATTGCCAATTATAAATCTGGATTAGCATTGTTTCAGTCACTTTACAACAGCATGCAAAAATTTCATTATTTCCTCTTTTGCTTTAATCAAAAATATTTTCATAAATCAAGTTGAGTTTAACCCCTATCATAAACAGTGGCACGTGATGTGCAGCAGTCACATTATACTGAATAAAGAAGCATGAGAATCTTACCCATTGTACACTAATTGTATTGTCATATTTTATTTTAGCGAATATCTAATCATTAGGTTTATTCTAGAAATATAATTTTCTCATTTTCAGACAGGTGATCTGTTTTCAAACCACAGACATTCAGGAGTGATTTTATAATGTCAGATGCAAGATGCTTTCACAATTAAGAGGTTTACATCAGAGTCAAATATTTAAAATTTTACCATAGGAATACATTTTTCATGACATGGATAATTGTGAAACTATTTGACCAATTATCACAATGATTTTTTTTTTTTTTCCCATGGCGATTCTGAAACCAAAATTACTCTACTTTTTAGCATGTAATCTTATGCTGGATATGCCAGCAAACATTAGTTATTCACAAAATCAGTTCTAAAAAAACTTATTCTATGATGAAACAATTCTCAAATGACTGATGTTCTGTCATTTGATGTCAGAATTTCAAAGGTCTGATGTTTATTTATAGTATATATATGCCTAATAGCTCAAAAATTATTTTGGAGGATCCTATGTTAAAATTATTTCTGCGAGCTAATAAAATTAATTGGAAATTTAGTGGGTTTTTTCTTTCAAAATGGAAATATCTTTTAAATAACTTGAATGGAAATACCATATTGCATTAGTTATTCAGTTTATTACCCAAATGTTTGAAGCATATTTGAAAAGCAATTCTTGTTTCTGTTCAATTAGAGTGCTAACATGAATAAAACTTGCCCCAGAGTCTGAAAACCTAGTCAATACTGATGAAAAATTAATGATAAGGATAGAAAAAAAAAATAAAACAACTTTAAGGAGTATAGGATCACAGAACAAAAAGTTTAAAGAATTCTGACACACATAATGACTCACTTCTAGCAGAAAGAAAAAAAAAATCATGATTCTTTATTACAGCAGTTTAGGAGTTTAAAAAAACAGGTTTTGTCTCTTAAAAATTTTGCTAAATTATGCCATGGCCAGATAAAAACATATCAAAACAAAACAAATCAAAACCAACAACAACAACTACAACAACAAAGTAAAAGACATTTCTTAAATATATTCTTACTAATTACCTAGAGCACCTTATATACACTAAATATAATAAAACTGAGAAATCTCATCACACCACAGGTTCTGTCCCTATACTGTGAAAGGATAATCAATCAATAAATAAATATATAAATAAGAAGAATATAATGTTTGCATTTATTACAGACTCTCAGAAAAATAATTTTAAATTGCTAGTTTAGCAAACTTCCATACAGTATTGCAGAACTCAGGTTTTGTTTTTCACAAATAAATTACAGAGAAAAATATCTTAATTCCTAGAAATATAACAAATTGTTTACTAACAATGTTGCTATAGTATACAAAAACTTAAAAAATTAGTGTGGCACTATTTAAAAATATAAACAATGTCAATGAGTGTGCCCTTTATTCTGAGGCACAGCTGTTTAGAGATTTTTCCAAAGCGTGATTTTGCTACCATCAGTAAAATGGCCCAAACAAACCATCATGGTTTTTATTCTGATTCATGTAGCAAATTTTCTACAAATACAGTTAGTATTATCTATATTTAATTGTTGCCTATATAACCAAAAGCACACTGGATATCACCTTAGTGCATTGCAAGCATTAGAATAATAAATAACAGAATTACTGTACTGTGATCTTATTTTCCTCCACCTACAATACCATTTGCTTGGTTCAAGTCTTGCAATCAGACCCCCATAAGTAAAAGCTCCCATCTTTGAGAAGACTGGAAAACATTATGCCCATGCAAATGTTTGGTGCCTTAATTTGTGAAGACAGTGTAAAAAAAAACATTTGATCTTCAAGTAAATTGACAAACACTGTTGACAGGAGTTCTACCACTAACTTCATACTGCACAAGACCCTGACAAATAAAAGAGAATGTAATAAATGTAACTTGTGCAACCTGATTTTAGTACCCCTATTTCTATCACAATTGAAGCAGCATAATTTCTTAGATGTCAGCTGTGAAATGTTGCAAATAAAATAGCTGGTGTGGGAACATTTAGGAAGAGGAACAATGGCTGATCTTCATCAATGTGCAACAAGCCCAGTAAGGAGATGCTAACAAGCAAGAGAGGAAAGATAAGCTTTGCTGTAATTTTGGTGCAGATCCACATTAATCTCTTTCCCTGCCTTTCTGTAACTTTCTGAATTATCTCTAACAAACTACCAGGACAGGAGTCCTCAAAGACATTTAAGTGCCTAACCCCCTTTTCCCATGGGAAAGGACAAGTCCATTCATGGGACTGTCTTTGCTCAAGGACCACAGTATACTTGGCGGCTAAAGCAGCAAGATGGGGGAACCCAGTGTGTGCCTCAAGGACATTTAATCTTGGGGAAAAAATAACCTGTGGTACAAGTTTTATGTTGCAGGGAGCAAAACAGCAAGAATAACATGAAGCAATGAAGAGTGGATTTTGTGAGGAGTAAGGACAGTGTGGGAGTGACCTGGGTCTGGCTGGTTTAGGTGCCCAATCATCAAGTGTCCTGCTTCTCCTGTCATAGGCACCCATCCTGATGAATGGATCCCAAATCCCAGCCTATTTTTGAACATCTGGAGGGGTGGATGAAATCCAGGAAATGGGAAAATAATATCTGTGAAAGGATGGAAGGTAGCAGTTAATGAGAACGTCTTTATCTGTGTTTTGGTTATCAAGATGGTTTAAGGATGTAGCTTAGGTTGTATGTGCTGCATGTTCCCACACCCAATACACACTTCAAGCACTGCAATCAAAATGTAGTAGTTAAACAGCGGTCAAGCACCTAAATGCCTGGAAAGAATTGTGTGTCCCTATCCTTTTAATTCCCAGTTATTAAATATGAAGAAAAACATTCAAAGAAATTGTAAGAAGACAACGCTTCAGTTAAGACTTGATAGAATCTGACATTGTTCAATTACAAATACATAGCTAATACTGATATTTTTTTTTTAAATCTACTTTTAAAATTCATACTCCATACTATCAAATTAAATTGATTTGGTCATGTACTGGAATTTTATCCAATAACAATCTTGAAAATATGATATGAAGGCAGAAATGCAAAAAATACACTTACTGCCAAAATGTCATTTTCTTAACATATTTCTCTGATCTTAACCATATGCTGAAAGGGGAAGATTTTTCAAAGTGATATGCAAGAGGGGACTTGGCATTAAAAAGCTTTTCAAGGTATTATGAATTCAAATTAAGATCTCTGTTTGAATATGCATAAGGGCTTTTGTGCAGAGGGAGTATCACTGATATTATGATGAGTGATGATTATGAAAGTAGTGTTTTGTGGGTTTGGTTTTTGTTTTTCTTTTTTTGTGGGAATAGATTGTTTCTATTTATGTCCATAGACACCTGAAGTTTTCCTCTCTCTTCTTTTTTTCCTTTTACAATCTCATCAGTAAATGCCCATTAAAAAAAAAAAAAAAAGTGAAACATGTACATGTTCAAATAATCTCCAGTGAAAGCTGATTTTACAAAATTTTATCTTTTTTTTGTCTTCCTGGTTTGCTGTTCACTGTTCATTTTTCATAACAAATTTTGAAAATATATTTCTCTAGTTGTGTCTTGTTTAATTTTCTGCTTATTCTTGTAGCTTTCAGTGATATTCACAATAATGTTACATAAATATTGAACCGTAAATTTCAATAAAACAGATGATCAAAGACAGGCAATGTCATCAGTGATTTTAGGACATGCAAATTTGTGGACTTCATTGAGAATTTAATGAGATTGCATGGTAGATCAAGCTTTAATCTGGTACACAATATATCACATCTAGATATCTATCTAGATATCTATAGTGAACTAAACAGTTAAATTTTCTGCATATCCTATACTGCCTTCATAAAACAACCCCCAGGTTTGATTTAATTTCTTATTCTGTTTCTTCATTGTCTGTGCTACAGTCAGCAGAATAGAAACTACACCAAAGTGAAAAGCATCTTAAAAAGTTAAACTCCATTTTAGTGTCTGTAGTATTACAGACTGATTATGAAACTTGCTAGTGAGCACAGTAATAGATTACATAGGCACAAAAATATCTTTAGGAAGCTCCTTAGGCAATGCCAGTTCCCTATGTTTCCGCCTTTGCACAAACAACACTTACTCCTTTTGTTTCCTGCCCACTTTTCTAGGAGAGTCAGTATACGTCTATTGCAGAACTCCAGCAGCGCCAACTGCTTTGCTATGGCTCTGTGATTTTAACAATGTCATTGATCTCTGATCATATGTGGAGTTGCAGTCCTTGGGCTTCCCATGTCATGTTTGTTTGTGTACAGACACTTGAGAGCTGTTTCTGGTCACCCCACTTCATCAAAGAGTACAAGAAAAGCGTGTACTCTGCCTGATCCTCTGTTCCTCAATAAACCTTCAAGCTTTGGTAACCAACCACAAAAGCCCAGTGGACCTGGTTCAAAGACTTTCTCATTAGGTCAGCAAGATCTCGCTCCACTAAATAAAAACTAGCCCTTCAATTTAGTCTCAATAATGTAATGTTCAGAGTTAGAGAATAAAAGAATGGATCTGCACAGTATAGAGAGCAGTGTCTGTAGTATAATGCATATTATATTTATTTTATATAATATTCTGATGCATTCTAAAAACTCCAAATATAAGTCAAAATAGATATAAAATATATAATATCTAAGAAATATTTATATGTTGACTTTTTCTACAAACCTATAGCAATGAAAAAATTTCAGCCTTTCCCCGTAATTTATGCACAAGAATAACCTTACCGATTTCAGAAATTGAAATATAAAGACTGCAAAACATCCATCAACTGAAAATCTTTCAGGATAGCTTTGCAGAAGATTTTTCATCTTTGACTTACATAAAGTTCATCCAGCTTTTGAGGAGAGGGACATAAAACAGTTCTTGAGGACAAATGGAAGTCTTATTTTCTGTATTGATTCATAAAACTCAGATTTTAAATTACAAATAAACCCAGTGATGACTATAAATTGACATGATTCACATCCTCACTTTGCACTTGTGTGCTGTATACCAGTGAAATTGATACAGATTTGACAGCCAGCAAAAAATAAAAAAATCAAATAATGCACCTGTAGCTAAGGAGGTGAGGAGTTTAATGGCGGTTGAACATAAGTTAAACAGAATAAATTGCCTTCCCACCTCCCACCTTTGAGATAGAACCACAAAAATTACCTGTGCCAGGGGAAAACACTACAATACCCACACAGCCTGTGCCTGCATGGAGGCCTGTATTGGGTAATGCGGGCTGACCCGTGAGGAAGGCGGCCGCGCACCGCCCGGGCCGCGGCTGAGGCTCGGCGGGCATGAGGGGCACGGAGGGCAGCAGGGGAGACACGGGGGGCATGAGGGGCTCGGAGGGCAGCAGGGGAGACACGGGGGGCGTGAGGAGCTCGGAGGGCAGCAGGGGAGACACAGGGGGCGTGAAGGGCACAGAGAGCAGCAGGGCAGACACAGGGGGCATGAGGGGCACGGAGGGCAGCAGGGGAGACACAGGGGGCATGAGGGGCTCGGAGGGGAGGCTCAGGGGGCCAGGCAGGCACGAGGGGATGCAGGGGAGGCACAGCTGGGCCGAGCGGGCACGAAGAGCAGCAGGGGAGGACACGAGCAGTTGAGGACACAGCGAAGGGTGACGGACAAAGGTGTGAAGGACAAAGGGTGCTGTCCCCTCGCCGCCGGGCCATGGCCCACTGAAGGTGAGGTGCGGCAGGAGCGAGGGGACGGGAGAGATTGAGCCCAGGTGAAGGCAGAGGAAATCTCTGTCCTCTGTATTTTAAGATTCTGTCTTCTTTGGGTTCTTTTTGGTTGTTTTTTTGAGGTTTTTTTGGGGTTTTTTTTGTGTTTTTTGTTTTTTTTTCCCCCGCAAATCCTGACTCAGTAACTGAACGTTTATGTTACTTGGCAATAAATTAAATTTCAGAGATATTCTCTGAGTTGTCCCTTTTTTCTCCAATGAAACTTCATGTTGTGGACGTGACTTAGGTGAGTTGGACGTTCCTGTACTGATAGAAGTAACTGTTTTCTAATAAATGGTGCACAGAGGTCTCATTTATTGTTCTTTATTCTATATAAAGACCGAAGGAAATTTTTAAACACAAGTAAAATCTTGGCACATAAAGCCAATACCTTGCCTTTTTTACAAAACAAAACAAAACAAAACAAAACAAAACAAAACAAAACAAAACAAAACAAACAAACAGAAAAACACGAAAAAAACCCCAAAACAAAAAAAAACCCACCAAAACAAAGGAAAGAAACCGAAAAACAAAAAAACAACAAAACAAGAAAACACAAAGGATGCAGCCTCCTAAACTCTCACCTATACGTTTGGTTAAAAATGTGCATAGATTATTTATTTTTTAAAAAAATTTTCTGTTTTGGTAGACCAGGACTTGAAATTGATGGGTTAACTCACAAGATTTTTTTAACAAAAATAATCAGTCTATAGAACAGTCAGCTGCCTTTACTGTTGTCTTCCAACAGAAAAAAAAAAAAAAACCAAACATATTTTTCTCACATGAAAATGAACTTTGGGAAAGGGTTAGTGCTTTTATTGCTTACAAACCAAGGTAATTTAAATTAAAATATTTGGACAAGCCTTGTATGAATATAAGCACAACAGAAAAATATATAAAGATTTTTTGATGATCAAGGTGTTTCCTACTGCTCTGTGAAACAATAAAGCTTAAAAGCTTTGCAGTGTTAAGATACTCATTTAGATTTCCTGGTTCTCAAGCCTGATATTTACTGTTTGAGTTGCTGAGGGGCAGAAGACATAAGAGTAAATTCATTAAAAATGGAATACAGAGAAAAGCAGAAATTATTTTAATTGATTGCTTCAACAAAGAAAAGGAAAAAAATACCTAGAAGTAAATATATCAATTTATCAACTTGAAATTCGGCTATATTTTCTTTCTCATTATTTTTAATACCTACAAGGAAGAATGGTTTTTACTATGATTTATAAAAGTAATTTTGTCTTTAAAACTTGTCTTTAAACCAAGCATGAAAAATGTGAAAGATGATAAATAACATTTATCATTTTGAGATATTGAGATAGATATTGAGATATATAGATTTTAGAAATTACTAGGGATCTCGTGGATTTTGTTGGGTTTTTTTTTTATTTCTCAAGAGAAAGACTACATCAAAGTATTAATATGGCAGTGGCTGGTTTTTCCACCTGTTTTTCCAGTTTTGCCTCTGAACCACAAAGAAATTATAATTAAATTATTGTAATGGAGACACTGTTCTATGAAAAAGAAGTGTTTACTGAAATTTATAAAAGAATGACAATGTCATGTTTTAACCCAACTAGCAACAAAGCACACACTTCCGCTCACTCCAAATGAGTCACTTATTGGCACTTGAGTCACAAAGTGGCACTTGTTTTATTTATCTGTTGATATTTTACTGTATAAAATAAGTTTATTTCTGTTCTGTAAAAATCAAATGGTGATAGTCAGGAAGAAGGCTGAATCCTAACCAGAGCACCCAGTGTCACTTGGCAGATACTGCTTGCAGACAGGAAGAGTTAGCAATTCCTTTGGGATCAGTTTACACCCCTTAGTTTGAATGACCTTCTCAGAAGAGTGTAGCAGGGAGGATGTGAAAGCCACCAAGAAAAAAGCTTGCACAAATGAAGATTGTACTGGCTTAGTGTGGCAAGGTTTTGGTATCAGGGGCTGCAGGAGTGGCCTCTGTAGATGTCAGGGGCTGCCCTCATGGAGCCAATTCTAGGATGCTCCAAGGTGGAGCTCCACCACTGACTAAAGCTGATGCAATTAGTAATATTGGTGGTGCCTCTGTGGTAACATATCTAAGAAGAGGGGAAAATGCTGTGCAGCAGCAGAAAGTGGGAGATAGCGCAGGAGAGAGAGAGAGAGAGAGAGAGAGAGAGAGAGAGGTGTAAGAAAAATAAGAGATGCAAACCTGAAGACACCAAGTCCAGTGAAGAAAAAGGTACTACAGACTACAGGTGCAGAAGTTCCCCTGTAGCTGGTGAAGAAGACCATGGTGATGAAGGTTATGCCCTGGGAGTTTATGTTTGCCTGGAGAGGCTGTAGAATTTACAGCCTGGGAAATTTACAAAATGAGATGCATAAGACCCAGAGAAAATATAACTACCTTTAAAGTCAGATTTGAAAGGTGTGTGATAACCTATTGTGGTCCCCAAATAAGTTCTCCTATCATTCAATATAGTTATCCTATGATAGCTTAGAGATAGAAAAGAAAGATAACGTCCAAGAAAATTGAAAAACAAAAGCAGGGA
This sequence comes from Poecile atricapillus, assembly GCF_030490865.1. Classification (NCBI taxonomy): domain Eukaryota; kingdom Metazoa; phylum Chordata; class Aves; order Passeriformes; family Paridae; genus Poecile; species Poecile atricapillus. The sequence continues at coordinate 137,895,688 of NC_081250.1, forward strand.
AGAACTTGTATTGTTTGAATTCACCTAAAATTTTTTAAATTTTCCTGCTACGTGCAGGATACCTAGAGATAGTAGAATACCTAGAGCAAGATCAAAAAAATAAATGAGGGGAAAAAATAATACTTCCTTTGTTTTATTTTCAACTATTTTGACCTGATTAAAAGTTGTGTTTTTTTCTTCCTCAGAACAGGTGCACTGTTTTAAATTCTACACCATTCAGTGGAGAATGGATTTCAATGCATACATCTTTAGTTATTTTTATCTTAGCTTCAAAAATGTTGGAATGAGACCATTTCAGTGTGTAAGCCATCAAGCAAGATTTCTTCTAATTTTCTATATTATATTCAGTATAGGACTTTAGAGGTGTAAGAGGCTATCATAACTTTCATTGTGTAGTCCTTTTAACCTTCTGGCCTAAGACAACTGGATTACAAGGAGCATGCAGCTTAAAATAATTTACTTCTATGAACTGAAAGAAATTGCAAATGTTCATCAAAATTTCTTCCTAAAATGTGCAATTCCATATGCTTATTTTTGTAAAACCTCTAAACAGGGTGTAATCTTACTCTTTACTATGCAAAAACAAGAATCACAATTTCTGTGGCATATCTGTGATCTCTTTACTTCTGCAGTGTTACATTTCTACAAGAATTTGTGTTTTATTGCATCACAAAATGCCTAAATGATGACAAAATGTTTTCACTATTTCAGAGTCAAGATTTCTGTAGTTGCTTAATTATGGAGACTTTAGAATTCAGCACTCCTGAACTGTGACTACTGCTTCACCAGAAGAAAGAAGCAGGACTTAACCTCTTCTGAAGACATTTTCTCAGCCAATTTATGAGTGCTTTGGCAGATCTGTTACCTTATTTGCCAAAATTTATCAAACTTAAATTAAGTCTGCCTGCATTTGAAAAGTTCACAGAGACATTCAAATTTGGAAAACTAAAATCAGAACTGGAAGGAAAAGATTTTTACACCACAGAAGAATTTAGAAATAGAAGTTTCAGTGTTCTGCTTGAGTGATGAACAAAGTTTTTCAAGTAGAAGTTGAATATATCTTCTTCACTTTAGCCAGTAACACTCTCATAGACAAACTGATAAAGTATGGGGTAGATGACGAGTCTGTGATGTGTGTTGAAAAGTGACTGAAGAGCTGGGAGGTGAAGTGCATGAAGGGTGGTGAAATGTGAGAAGCAGCATAAAGTCCAGACCAGTTCCCTTGCACCCAGAGTACTGTGTCCAGTGATGGCTCCCCAGTATGAGAACGTGGACAGAGAGAGTCCCACAAAGAGCCACAAATTATTCAGGGACTGGAGCTGCAGACATACCAGGGAATCTGAGTGAGTGCATGTTCACCTTGGGGTAGAGAAGGTTCAAGGGGAATCATCAGTGCTTATAAATACTTGACAGGGAAGTAAAGATCAACACAGACTCTTCTCAACGGTACCAAGAGAAATAACAAGAAAATTTGGCATGAATTGAAATAGAAGTAATACAGTTCAAACATATTTTTCCCCACTGTAAGACTGATTGAACATTCAAACAGTTTGTTCAGGGAGGCTGTGGGGGTCTCTATCCTACAGATACTCCAAACTGAACTGGACATGGCCTTGATCACCCCACTCCAGGTGGCCTTGCTCTCAGTGGGGACATTTGAACTAGATTTGATTCAGAGGTGCCTTCCAGCCTCAGATACTGTCTATTTCTGTGATTCTGGGAATATTGTGCCCTCTCCTAGGTCAAGAACTGAGTATAGTGCAGACTGTGGAGAGCCACATAAACTAGGATACTGTAAACACAAATTGAGTGTCACAAGTCTTGACACTAGCCACAGATCAACAACTGTCAGAACAATAACAGAGAACAACGGAAGGGCACATAATGTGCATTGTTGTGGACTGATCTGATTTCCTACAAGGACCCTTGTCTGTAGAGATCTGCTGGAAATGTTTTGATACAGCCATACAAAGTCACATAGAAGCAAAGTGGAGCTGCTGTGTGTTGTAGCCCAGCCACTGCATGAACATCAGCACTGAAAGTGGCTGGAACAAGCATTGACTTCTTTGACTCAATGCATTGACTCTGGACTGGTGATCACAGTGTACATCAGTGCAAGTAAGGTAAAAGCTTTACCCTGACACATCTATTTCCTCAGATATTCTACTTAAAAGATTGAGCTCTGGCAAGTACATTTTTCGGTATTCCTTTCCCCTCATGATAAATTTCACAGTGAATACATCCACATCCACATCCATATCCACATCTATTTTTAATACCTGTGCTTTTTGTCCCTTCAACATTAATCAAAAAAGTTATACAGAACAAGTCCTTTAAAAAGCCTTGCCTTTAGAGCTGCTGAAGCCTACAATATACATCCTTCTTATTTCACACATCATTGAGTCAACAGCATTGAGTCATGGCATCTTTGGAGCCATTCTGGTTTATAATTGAAATCCAAAATATTAAAGATATGTGCCACAAGTCATTATAGATTTTTTCCTGGAAAATAACAATGAGTGTCTAATAGTCAACTTAAAGTTGGTGTCCATTTTACTATTTCAGATTTTAAAAGTGATTGGAATCATGGTCCAAATGTTCATGATTTGTTTTCATTATCTTGGTCTCAGCTATTGAAAATTTCAAAGATTCAATTGCAGGACTTAAACATATGCCAAAACTTGTAATAATGACCTTGTGAAAAAAGTAATGATAGCAGAACTGAGCTGATCATAAATTATAAAACCCATATACATATTTTTAGTGCTGTTTTCAAATAAGGATGTTGCAATATTTTTGTTGATATTAAGAGCCACAACACTGCATGACTGCAGCTGTTACAGATGTTTCCCAAAATGAAACAGGGCTGAGTTGAAGATCTGGTATTTAGAAAGGCAGCAATCTTGCAATTAAAACTCTGAGGTCCCTGATGCCAGACCTGGTAGTAGACCACCCTGCTGAACTCAGAATTCTGAATTCTGATAAAGGTTCTCTTTACTGCCATATTCATCCTTTATTGCCCTATTAACCCTCTAGCGGGATACAGAATCAAGTGATTGTTTCAGTTGGAAGGGGCCTTAATCATCATCTAGTTGCAGCCATTTACCACTGGCAGGGACACCTTCAAAATACAAGATATGGAAATACTTTGTTTTATAAATTCTTGTGAAGTACACTTCATCTTATTAAGTTTAAAACCTTTCCAGGGTATTAAAAAGGCCAAATAATATGGTTGCTGTCAAACTGCTCTCCTGATAAAGGTAATTAAAATCAGTATCCTGGTATTATTTGTGATAAATATTTATTGATAACGTTGAAAATTAAATATCATATTGCAATAAAGTCATGCTATCAAAGTGCCTAGATGAAATAAATATCAAATGGGAAGCAGTATGGACATCTTATCTCAGTATAACCAACTTCATACTCTGACTCCTGTAGTTTGAGCTGAGGTCTACTATGTGCATAAATTAAAGTGCATTAATCAAGATCTAATTAATATTTGTTTACCTTGACCCCCAAAATAAATGCACTGGAACTGTGTAGCCAATATAACAGCATAACTAGTAGTACCTAAGAATTTTTGTGATGTTGTATCGCCACAGAGAGACACAATAGACAAGGAGCTTTGAGAAGTGTGTGAGTGATTCACAAAAGAGACAAGGATGTTTGTAGCTGCTCATAGGAGACATCTATATTAAAAACTTGCAAGGTAAGATAAGCACCAGTATACCAACTGCTGCTATGCCTGTTATATGACAATGGCTGTCAAGGATATGTTTTCAAGACCCAACACCCTGATAAATGCACGTGGCCATATTTATATACATTCAGTTGTAACACTTCTTACCTAATACTTGGTAGATCACATTGTTAATGAAGACGGTGTGATGCTATGTGTACTGATGGATAGATTTGCAATTCCATCTGGACCAGTGGCATTACACAGGATTTACTAAAGCAATATTTTTACTCAGTAAAGGAAGGTATTTAGAGATACATGAGGAAAAAAAACTTGAGTTCAGCAGACTAAATTTCTGTCAAAAGAATTTTAAAAGATTAATTCTAAAATTAGTTGGCTTTTAGTGTCATGCTGACACAATGCAAATACTGTTTATGTGTCTGGGCACCTCCAGTGAAGGAACAGAAAAGAAAATCAACAAGAAAATACAAATTGGCTGATGAACCTCATACAATTAATTGGCTGCTAAAGTATTTGCATCAACTGACAATTCTAAAAGCATACAATGTAATAATACAGTAATAAAATGCATAATGTGCTATTTTCACCAGGATGACAGTGTAATAGTTAGAATCAAAGAAAAACACATTCCTTACATTATAGCATAGACTACCTGAAAGCTAAATAATTCAACAACAGCATAAATTATTGTCATATAAATTAAACATTATGCTTAGGAGAACACAGTGCATGTGATTTCTTGTATAGCAAAATGCAAAAGAAGCCCCAAACTGCACGGTTGAAACTTGATGCTGAATTGACTATGCAATCACTAAGATTTTCAGTTTGTCTTCCTTCTCCAGCACCTCTTGAATCTATAGCTGAGCTTTTAGCAAATTCAGCAGTAGTGACACATTTTGAAAAACACTGACAAAATTTTCATGAAAATAGGCAACAAGATAGATGAAAATTACTAATCCCATTGCAGTATTCACGCACCAGAGAGAAAATACAATCATACTATTAGACAATGAAAATTCACAGAAGGGAAAGTACTAGAAAGCCAGTAGGTTGTCAATAGGTGGTCAGCTACAGCTCACCACCACAGAAAATTAATGTTTTCACTGTGTTTTTTTTTTTTTTCTTTGCTTGTTTTTTAAGGACTAGATAAGAGTCTGAAGATAGCTAAGTAATTTTCTTACTTTAGATGTTAAATGTTGAAAAAAACCTTGATAATTATGACTCTACGAATTACTTTTTTCATATATTCTAAACCAGAGTTGTTTCTACAAGTGATTATATTTCTCTGCATCTACAGCTAAATGAGGATCAGTCATAGAATCACAGAGTGGTTGGGTTTGAAAAGATCTTAAGAATAATCTAGTTCCAACCCCCTTGCCATAAGCAGGGACACCTTCCATTAGACCAGGTTACTCAGGGCCCCATCCAGCTCGGGCTTGTACCTCCAGGGATGGGACATCCAAAGGTTCTCTGAGCAACCTGTTGCAGTGCCTCACCACTCTCATAGGAAAGAATTTCTTCCTAATATCTCATCTAAGCCTACCATCGTTCAGCTTAATGCCATCCCCTGTTGTCCTACCACTACACTCCCTTGTGGAAAGTCTCTCTCTAGCTTTCTTTTAGTACGCTCCTCCTAGGAACTGAGGGCCTACAAAAATTAATACTATGTGTGAAGCCATGTTTTATTTACTTCTACCCTGCTCTCTATTGCAGAAATTCCCTATACTTCTGAAGAAAAAATTAAAAATAAAGATCAGAAAGTTACACTTTTAAAATATTAAGACTTGCAGAAAATCAGAAATACAGTTCTCAGCCTGTGGTATACAATTTCAAAAATATGACTAAAATAAATTACCTCAAAAATACTATCACAAGACATATACATATAGCAGGTCACTTCATTATAGTGTTTATATAAATATATATTTATGTACTTTATTAATAAATGTGTTTATATAATATGTATAAATAATATATTCAGTAAAAATATCTTTATGAATATTATTTGAAGTACACATATGAAAAATGTATAAGACTATTGTTATATTTTTTTAGCAAATATATAATATTCATGCAAAATGCAGCAGATTTATGAGGTTTATCTTTTTGGATTTTTTTTTTCATTTCTTTCTGAGAAAGTGCTATAATGAATGTATTATTCCTTTGCCTCTTTGATGAAATTAGATTATTTGCCATTCAAGCTGTTAATTTGTGGTCAAGATAATGCTCATATTTGTCTTCCTGATGTGGTAAAAATATCTCAGTTCAGCAGAGGGAAATGTACCATTTTTGGCAGCACATATTACAGTGGTTATTGACAAATAAAACGCAGCAGCCTCTAAATATGATCATATGTTTGATTAGGAAAGAAAAAAGAGAAAATAAAATGTAGACTAATTCGTATTCAAAGGTTTGGTTTTTTATTCTCAAAACAGACTCAATGCGTTCAAGGAAATATACAACTTGTTGCCCTGGAAAATTTTGTTTCCAGTTGTATATATTTATGTTCCTTTGTGTACCCTCTTCATTCCCCCAGCTTTGACCTTCTCATCTTGTCTTTTAACAATACCCTATATTCACTGTATTTTTCTTACTTATTATTTTATCTTCTTTCTCATCTTTGAATTGTGGTGATTTTTTTTTTTCCATTAACAGTTTCAAAATTGCCTGTTACATTTCTCAGAATCTTCTTGCCTACTGTATCATGTCTTCTCTCATACTTCTTATTCATGGTCTGGTACTTCAAGATAGGTTTTTTTCCAGAAATTTCTTTCACTCTGCATTTGCATGATCCACTTAACATATGGAACTGGAAATCTCACCTAACATTTCGTATATGTACACACTAGACTTCTGTATTTGAGCTAGTCGCCTTAGGCTCTTTCATAATCATTTATAATAAATACAAACTTTTACAGTACATCATATTAAAAGTCCAGTATGAGTGTAAAGGTTTTAATGACAAGGTTTTAGAGCAAGGTGGGCTACAGGGGTAGCTTCTGTGAGAAGCTCCTGGAAACCTCTCCAAATCTAAGAGCCAAAGCCTGCTGGCTCCAAGATGAACCCACAACTGGCCAAGGATGAGCCCATCAGTGGCAGTGATAGCACCTTTGGGGATAATGTTTTAGAGAAAGGCATAAAAACTGCAGTTTTAGCTGGAGAGAAGTATGAGACCATGCGGGAAACGGCACTGCAGACACCAAGGTCAGTGAAAAAGGAGGGGGAGAAAGCACTTCAGACACCACAGCAGAGCATCCCTGCAATCTGTGGTGAAGACCATGATCAGGCAGGCTGGGCTTCATGGAGGTCCACCATGGAGCAGATATTTACCTTCAGCCTTTGGAGAATATCATATATCCAGTCATACTGGAGCAGGTGGATGCACCTGAAGGAGACTTGGCTCATGGGAACCCTGTACTGAAGTAGGCTCCTGGCAGAACCTGTCCCACATTGAAAGAGAAGACCACACTGGAGCAGATTTGCTGTTAGGACTTGTGACCCCATAGGATATCCCACACTGAAGCAGTCTGTTCCTGAAGAACTGCATCCCATGGGAGAGATTCATAGTGAAACTGTTCATCAAGAACTTCAGCCTGTGTGAATGACTTAATCTGGAGAAGTTTTTTGAGGACTCTTTCCCGTGGGAGAGACCTCACCCTGGAGCAGAGGAAGACTCTGAGGAGTCCTGCCCATGAGGAGGAAGGAATGGCAGAGACAGTGTGTGATGAACTGTCATCAAGCCCCCATTCTGTGTCATCCCTGCACTGTTTTTGTGGAGGAGGCAGAGAAAATAATGAGTAAAGCTAGGCCCAGAAAGAAGGGGTGTGTAGGGGGAAAGTATTTTAACATTCGATTTTATTTCTCATTATCCTACTCAGATTTCATTGGTAATAAATTAATTTCCCCAAGTTTAGTCTGTTTTGCCAGTGACAGTAATCCTGAGTGATCTGTCCCTGTTCTGGATCCATAAGCTTTTTGTTAGATTTCCTCTTACCTGCCCAGCTGAGAAGGGAGAGTGACAGAGCAGCTTGGACTGGCATCCAGCCAAGGTCAGCCCACCACAACAGGAAAGACAAGGGTGTACTGGACTGAGTCAAGCTGAAGATTGCCACAGTGATGTGGGAACTGGAGCATGTGACTAGTTGGAGAAGATATATGGGACACCTTACTGTTGTCTTCAACTACCTAATGGGAAGGTACTGAGAACATTAATCCAGTTTCTTCTAAAAGGTAAATACCGAAAGGACAAGGGAGAATGAACATAAACTGAAACATGTGAAATTCAGATTCAATGTAAGGAAAAATAAATTTTCCATGATTGAGATCAGACACTGGAATAGGGGCCCAGAGATAGTCTCTAGAGACAGCATCTCCATCTTTGAAGATATGAAAATAGACATGGGCCCAAGAAAATCACTGTAGTTGACCTTGCTGTGGACAGAAGGCTTCCTGAGCCCCTTCCAACCTACATGATATCACAAATCTATAATTTCTTTTAGCAGAGAACATAAGATGGATCATGTTTTATTCTCTGTTGTGGCCTTAAAAATATAGAAATGTAGACTTTTAGACTTCTATATTGAAGATGCTTGGAGGAATACCTCTCATCCTATTCCAAATCCAGCTAAAGCTAAACACCATTCTACTTTGTAACTTCAGCTGATAATACAGGAGGCTGTTTAACTCTTCAGCCATCTAACAGTATTCCTAGATACTAAAAATTTTGAGAGCTGCCATGAAATTAATAAAAAATTTTATATGGTTTTCATGTGAATTAGTCATACAATATAGAAATGAATTAACATGAGAAGAAAGGGAGATTTGAGAAATGAAAGAAAAAAAAAAACCAAACCAGTCTTACTTAAGCTCCATTTTTCAAAGATCCCAGAACAGAACATGATACTTCTATTAGTAAGACAGTTTCATTTCCATTACAAAGATAGATTTAACAATGCATTTACTGCTGTCCTGTGGAATGAATCTTTCATTAAAATGTTTTCTCAACTAAATGTTGTATTTTTTCAAGTATGATTTCTCTGCAGTTGTCAAGGAACTCCTCTATTGCATACACAATTCAGAGCCCAGAAAAAATGTTTAAATACAAACATTTCAGCCCAAGAAAGAAATACCATACTCCTAGTGTTGGTATTCTTTAAGAACTATGGAAATTCAGATATGGAGGAAGCAAATTAGTAGGCTGATGTAAGTCATGTGCCCATACCACATTCTTCTTGCTTTTCTTTTTTAATTTATTCTTAAAGCTACTAGAAAAAATAAGCATGACAGATAAATAGCAGTCTAGGTCACATTTCTCATTCACTCTCAGTAAATGAATACTCATATCCTTTTAATGTAAAACTGCCTAAAATTAAGACAGCAGCTCAAGATCCACAGAATCTCAGAGCTTATTATAGAAATGAATATATTCCATTTAATGAGAGGATTAAATCCTTTCATTTATTGCACCATTTGAAATGAAATGCTTATGTACAACACAAACTACTTAAAAAAAGAGGAAAGGGGACAAACCAGAGAAATACAGGACTTTTTGGAGTATTTAATAATGTTCTTGTTTCCATGGAAACCCTGACAGTGTGCTGGATAGAATCCTCTAGGGAGCTGGTGATCACATAATGCTTTCTAATTGTTTAGCATAAACTTGTTTCATTTTTCAAGTATAGATCTCCACTTAATACCACATGTATATTATCAAAGAAGGACACAGGATAAATTTCATGAAAAGAACAATACATGAAAGTATCCTACACAGAAAGATAAAATAATGTTTTTGGTTGACTTACACCAAGTCTACTGTTTCACATTTTCAACAGATAAAAATATATTTTAAATATAAATATATATATTTATAAATGTATATATATATTTAAAAAATAAGAAATTAAGTAACATAGATAGAAAGAAATCCAATTTTAAAGATGCATTAGAATATAAAATGTTCCAAGTGACCCTGTTAAAAACCTCCTAAATCTATTCAAGCTGAATTTCACCCAGCCATCTGACACATTTGGTATCAAGACAATCTATTCAAACACTGCACCTTCTTTTTAATAGAACCTCAGTGAGAATACTCTCATTCATACGTCTGAATATTTAGTAGAATAAATAATCTGCATATACACATATGTATGTACAAAATTTTAGATTTGCTTCCTGTATGAAAAATACTGCATCATACACACTGAAGCTAAATTTGCTGTAAGTGGATTTGAGTCTGAAACACAGCACATACCACCTCTCCAGGCACTTATAAATAAATGTCTGAGGCCTATGCCTTGAGACAGGGCTGTCCTGAGTTCCTTTCTTTATTTCTTTCTTTCTTTGGGGTAGCCTGTGCATCAGTCTTATTCTTAGATAAACTTTCATACTTGTCTTCATTAGCCAGGTCTGCAAAGCAGTCTTTACAGGCTCCTCATTTTTGGATTCTGCATAAGGCTTCAGTTTGCATAGGCCTACTTTGCTTGTCAAATATTTCTTCACATTAAATACTGTCAGTTGTTTTCAGGGTTTCTAATCTATAGTTACAAAATAAATTTCACCAAGGTTTGCAGCCTCTGGACAGGGGCTGTTACAAGACCTTGAAAATTATGTATTGACTGTTTATATACCTGCTAGAAGTGTCTGTGACTTAATCAGTTCATTTATCTTCATTTGCTATTTCAGTTTGCTTTAGATTTTGATACAAAGATGAAATGGTAGTTTAAAAACATAGCTATGACAAATGTTATAATTAGACATGAACAGTTTATCTTCAGAACTCCCTAAATAAATAGATGACAGGGAGAGGAACAAATGCATTTTTGTCCCAGAATTCCATATTCTTTCCTAAATATACAATTTATATTATAGACATCATTAACTTCATGAAGTTTGTTTTTTTGTAGGATCTCAATGCTTGTATTTACATATTCAGTTTTTAGATTTTTTTATAAATGCATGTAATATTTAACCACGAACTGAAAGCTTTAACCAAACAGAGATATCTGATCAGTGTCCAGAAATAAATGTGTTCTCCTAGCATGCTAGAGTTGCTTATCAATTTCAAGCTATTCTTCAAGTGTATCTAAATATTGATGGCAAAGCTCTTTGCTAGCAGCTTCTTGATTTGGACCGTAGATCTTTCAGACTGTTAATGCAAATGATCGTACAACATTAAGAAAAAAGTTGGATCTTTAGAAAGATTGGAAGAGTGAAATACTGGGGATGATGGAAAAGGGAGCTGTTAGTGTAATTATTTGCACACATTTAGAAAATCTCTTAATTGGACTTTCTATGTACTACCTTAGCCAGAAAATAGCTGAAACACAGCAGAATCTACTAAGCCTGCCAATTCCTGTACTGACATTGTGCAGATTATGCATTAATTTATTCTTGGACCAGAGGGCTACAAAATCACTATTGTCTGTAAACCATTTCCAGAATGCTGGCACAAAACAGATAATATGCAACATTGGAATTTATGTCTGAGAGGTAATTATTTGGCTAATAGCAAGATCATTATAACATCCTTGTTCAAAATGGCAGGTAGTCTTACAAATAGCAGGGTAGACATGAGACAAAACAAATACAATCCAAAGATACTTGAAATTAGAATGGTTGTAAGGCTATATGCAACAGCAGAAAACAAACAAAATTAACATGCAGTGTCAGACTTAGCAATTCATGATATATGATGCATATTTCTGGCTCTTCTATGTCCATATGAACCTTTGGTTCAAGCAATTTGTCTAAGGTTCTAGGTGGTGAGCAGAGGTAGTATTCATAATGGAGAAACAAGGCATGGAAACGGCAATGTGCTATCACAGACTGAAGAAGATATTGAAAAAGCAGATTACTCTGTAGCTTTTCCAGTAAACAGAGCCTGTAAAAACTGTAAAATAATTGCCCTCACTGACCAAACTTAGAAATTATATCTGGAATATTAAGAATTAGATTACTGCTATTGAAGAAATATTGTTTCTAAAGCAACATTAGCTTATGATAATTGAAGCAATTTCTTGCGTTCCTTGTGGATACCTCCAGAGTTGAGAGGCAGAAATTGGATAGAATGAGTGCTTGAAAACTACACTTCTGAAAAACGGATTTGTGTGCAGATGCATATCATCCTGGATTTACATATACTTTTCCAGAATCATCTTAGGAGTTCTGTAAAAGGTGGGATGGAAGAAGGGACCATGGATCCAACACACAAAATTAATATAGATTTGTACTAAAAGGAAAGTCAGGTAGTGGGCTTCCTAGATAAAGTCTTTTTATACCAAAATAACATATATATTACCCTTCCCAATAGCACAGTATCTCTGTTGTAGCATAATCCTTTAAATACGTTCATCTTGCCTATTTCCTTTGTTATTTTTTTGCCTCTTACCATCACCATTTAGTTCACTGGAACTTGGGGGAGTGGCTGTAAAGGTTCCTGGTGGAAAAGGACCTGGGAGTGTTGGTTGGACAGTGGCTGAACACAATCTTGCAGTGAGTCCAGGTGACCAAGAAGGTCAGTGACATTCTGGCCTGTGTCAGGGATTGTGTAGCCAGCAGGACCAGGACAGTGATTGTACCTCTGCACTCAGCTGTGGTGAGGCCACACCTTGAGTCCTGTGTTAAGTTCCGGGCCTCTCACTACAATAAGGACATTGAGGGGTGGGAGTGTCTCCAGAGAAGGGCTGGGGAAGGGACAGGAGCACAAATCTGACGGGGAGCAGCTGATAGAACAGGGGGTGTTTAGCCTGGAGAAAAGGAGGCTTAAGGGAGACATCAGCCTCTACAGTTGACTGAAACGAAGTGTAGAGAGGAGGCTGTTGGTCTCTTCTCCCAGGTAACAAAAGATAGGACAAGAGGGAATTGTCTCAAGATGCACCAGAGGAGGTTTAGATTGGATATTAGGAAAAATTTCTTCATGTGAGCGGTTGTCAAGCTTTGGAATAAGCTTCCCAGGGAGGTGGTGGAGGGACGCAGACAGAAAGGCTTTACGCTTCCTAGGTACTGATAGAAGTTTCTTTCAGGATAGGTCAGAAGGATAAATCTCTGCTCCAAATACTGTGTCAATGTATTGAAGCAAAGAAAATGATATTCTGAATAATCCTTATTCACTCAATAACTCCTTACCCCCTCAACACATCTATGTTACATGGAAATTTCACCTTACGCTGATTTTAACTGATTTGTAACTGCAGGTTTTTATGTAATGTCCTGGTAGCTTATGTACTATTTAAAAATGTTTGGAAAATAATGATGCAGAAGGAATGAACAGTCAAAACTAAAGGCAATCAGGAAGCTTGGCATGGCAAGAACATGACTATTCCCTTACATACCTATAAGATTGCTTTAAGGAGAGTCACGAATCAAAGAAAAAGTCAAATATTATGTTTGGAACATGCTAACACTGTTTTTAACAGTAACAGAACACTGAAAGACCAGCTAAGCATAACTTAGTAAGAAGCATAGTCAGTGGATAGTCTAATATGGAAACCTCCAAGCCCCCTGAAAAAATTAATATGCTTCAGCAAATGCTCCACAGTTATAATCTATTTTTACAATGTATACTCATTAAACATCACTAAAATAATTATATCTTTTCTTGTTTTGGAAATGAAAACAAAAAATCCTTGAGTGTTCAAGGTTTTTAATATCACCTTCCTTTAAAAAAAATTAAAAAAAAAAACCCACAAAAATGCAGAAAAAGTTTGGTTAAAAAATATATTCCTACAATGGTTCTTAGACTCTAAGATATATTAAACCTATTTCTTAGTTTCTTTAAAACTTTGTAGAACAGATACTACACTCGATGTCTGTCCAAGGAAACTACTTGCATAGTTAAACTTTGTGGAAATCAAAATTCATACACTTACCCACTACATTGTTTAAATGTAATATGGTAGTTTAATTTCCAAATACAAATAACTGGGGGTGAAGGGAAAAATTCTTACTGATGAATAGAAATAACTTGCTTACAAATGTCTTAAGCATCTGTACTTTTAGGAAATTATGAATGGATAGGTTCACCACAGAAAACCATTGAAAACTATAATAAACTTTTCAGAGTGTATAAGATCTCAGGTGCAGTTTCTTTATTCTTACACAAAATGAATGGTTAAATTGTCATCCTGAAATACTTGAAAGTCAGGCCAAGAAGAATGGAGTGTACTCTGGTCTCTGATAACTACAGTTCTTAAAATAACAGTGGGAAATTACTATGCATGCAAAAAGAAACACCTGGTTTACCAAGGCTTTTTGGACAAACAGAAAAATGTGTTACTATCGGAAATGAAGTGAAGAAAAATAATGTAAAAGTCATTAAGATAGTTGGTGGCTTTTCTCTGTTTTGCTAATGAACTGAGTGTATGGTGTGCAAAGAACTGCATCAGTAAAGGAATTGGGGAGAGACTTCCATTTGGTTTAAATTTAAGAGAATTATTCTTAGCACAGAGAAGGAAATGCCTTTAATTGGTACCTACAGAAGTAAAAAGAACAGAATTGTAGTAATTAGGTTGTGTCTCATATTTAATGAAAATATCAAATTTATTATATCTTTCATCTGATAATTATAAGGCTGTTAGAAATTGAAATGAAACCCGCCTTACTTTGTCAACTACACGTGACTGGAATATCCAGCCACTCTACCAGACAGCTCCAGATGAAACAGGATCAAAATGGGAGGACCTTGTTCTACTGATATAGGATGGTCAGAATGAAAAATAAATGAAAGGAACCATGAACGTGTTTACCATATATTGAATCTATATTTTATTTTCTGATTATAGTTGAGTCCATTTCTATTTAAAAAAAAAACAAAAAAACAACAAAACAACATAAAAACAGCAAAAAACTGCCCAAGACTGTGGTCAAATGTCAAACCTGTAATAACATGAGAAATGGTTCCCAAAAGTGTCATCAAACTGTGTCTGAATGTGAGACTGACTTTAATATTGATATGCCTTGATATGAGGCTGTCTTTAATTTAAGGCAAGAGTTTACAGACTCAGAAAGCAAGTCATAAATTTGAAAATTGGGAGATCAAAGGCTCTTTTAAAAGACTTTAAGTAGTAGTAATTTAAATAAAGACCTTAAATAATAGGAATTTTTCTACAGACACACGTATAGCTGTTAGAGATACTTCTTTTTCTTGCACAATTAAAGCTTACTTGAGCAGCTGCAGATACCTGCAAAGGAGGATAATGGAGTGACCATGCACCTGGACATAAAGAATAACTGGACCTGCTGTGGCTGCCGGGAACATTTAGAAAGAGCAAATGGTTGGCAAGTCACTGTGCTGACTTAGCTGTATTTAAAATGCAGCTTGGCAATCAAACACAAAAGATGACAGCACCCTGGAGTTATTCATCTTTTGCTATGACTAATGCATAACTGCATGTTATCTGGAAAGAACTGACCTCCCTGTCAGGGAATTAAGAAAGAGAAAAACTGTCATTGTTGTACTTTGAAAATCCAGAGAGCCAGCTATTGATTATTGTGCTGTCCATTCTTCTGCTTTTTCCCTTTGGTAAAGGAGTGCTCTTAATCCATTTGCTGTAAAATTTATAGGTGATAAATCCTAGCTCAATGATTATCAGTCATTTTAATTTGACTTGCTCAGTTGATAGAAGCCTAGTGTTTGTTAATGATTATAACATTTGACTCCAGTCTTTGGTGTTCCTAGTGGAAACTGAACACTTTATAAATCCTTGGTGTATGGATAATATCCACATGACTTGGATAAATGACAGAAACCCTTTGAGCTTTCATCTCCTATTAAAATAAAATTCCCAAATGTTTGCTCATGAAATAACAATCATTAGTGTTACTAATAAACCTCTGTTTTTAAAGACAATTCAGATAAAAAAATGTAGAAAACAATTTTTGTCATTCTTTCAGTTTGACATGAAGTAACCATTCACCATTTTCACTTGGTTCTCAAAGATGCAGGAGGGTTGAATCTCCAAATATTGCTTTTTTCAGTATTTGTATTAAATGAAACAAGAGTAAATGACAATGAAGAGTTAGACCTCAGCATTTTTCGCATAGATGCATCCACTTTGCTTTTTACTTCAGATAGCTAGAAAATTGGAATTTGACATCATACTTTTTTCCAGCCTAGAGGTTTATAGATTGCAGTAAATAAACACCATATTATTCTGGGAGTTTGGCCAAATTTGTCTATTGAAGCCCTTAAATTTGTGCCTTACCAAAAATGTTTTATTCCATGGACAATACAGAAGGATAAAAGTCTTGCCTATCTACCTGGAATTCAACAATTAATGTTTTGGAAAAAAAAAAAACCCAAACAAACCCAACTAATCAATCAACAGGAAAACTATAACCAAAATATTTTTCATTAAAAATGTTAACATTATTTAAAAAGTGGGACAAGAATTAAAATAAACCTCACAGATTAAGTGGGTGAATAACTGGACACATCCAGAGACCAGAAAGAGCATGTTGTAACTATGAGCTGCAATCCATGAAGCACAAAAATTCTTAGCTATTCTTTGCTAATCAGGGCAATACTTCAAAAGAAAGCATGGATAAATTAAAAACAAAAATCAAGAGGAAATTAGTAAACATTACTAGTGGTGTCATGAGTTGTGAAGTAAGATAGCATTAATATCACAGCAGTTGAAGACCAAAACTAAATATGTAAAAGTAAGTTGCAAGGAGGAAGAAAATAACTGGTTTTTAATGTGCATAGGTGCAAATGTATATATGGGGGGATGGGGAAGGTGGAAGGTATTATGTTTAAATTTTAGCAGGAAAAATACATGTGGATTAAATTATAAAAGTTCTTTCTAATAATATTAAATACCAAATATAGAAAACCATTGCCTTTGGAAAATGGGAAGGTTTTTAAAAACTATCTGGACAATTACCTAGTGGGAATAAATCTTGCTGTGGAATACAGGTATGGATTCTTTAAGATCTGCTGAAAGCTTTACAGTTTTCATCCTGCCCTATTGCCTTTTCAACAAGTAACAGGAAGGTTGAAGTGTATGAGAACTAGTGTGAATTAGAGGCTTCCTTGAGCTCTTTAAAGAACACTTCACACTTTTCCTCAGCCTTATCCACCTGTGTTTAACAGACTGACAATGAGTTCCTTGACCATTCTAGTGTTCTCTGATCCTGATCCACAAACCCTCAACCAGCCCATTCTGCATCCTTGTCTTCTAAGAAGTTTGCATACATCCTTTGTTAACCTCCAGCCATGTGAGCTGTCCTACTATCTGTTATTCCAACAGTGTTGCTCTTCTGTGACTCCAGCTCGTGTTCCAAGCTGACCTGAGGCAGGTATAATTGCCTTATAATTTCTGATTAGACCACATGTGCCCATCATTCTGTGTGATTTTTTTATGACCCCTGTCCACTGCTACCTGACTTAAATGTGTGTCAAAATGTCTGTTTCCCATGGGTCTCAGTTTAAAATTATTTTCAACTTGATTATGTAAGTATTGATACTGAAAAAGATCAGTTTTCCTCATGGTTCTCTAAAGAAGACAAAAGTGGGAACTAGCAGGCATCAAAAACAAAGACCATTTTTTTCACTAACTGTTACACATTTTTTACAGGTTCTAAGATGCATATAAAATTTTTAAATATAATACTTAGAAAGAAGTATGAAATATGGTGGTCTGTCTCTTCTGTCATGTATGAAGAGGAAATGGTCTCAAGTTGGGCCAGAGAAGGCTCAGGTTAGATATTAGGAAAAAACTTCACCAAAAGAGTGTTTAGGGATTTGAACAAATTTCCCCAGGAGCTGATGGAGTCACCATCTCGGGAAGTGTTCAAGAGGCATCTGGATGTGGCACCTGGGGATATGGTTTAGGGGTGGTTATGGTGGTGCTTGGTTGATGGTTGGACTAGATAATCTTGAAGGTCTCTTCCAACCTGCTGATGCTGTGATTATGTGAATTATATAAAGTGATATATAATTGTATAATATATGATTGCAATATATATATAGATGTATACATATTCTATAGGCTTAGCATAGTCTTTAGGTGTTTCTAACAAATAAAGAATTTAGTTTTAAATCAGAAGTGAAAGACTGAGTCTTTGTTGTAACTGACAATTCTAGTATTGTGCTTTGATGATAAACATCATGCTAAACTAATATTTTACTTTTCCAGGTTCCTTCTTCCCATTCACTCATCTTGATTTCTCAGTGATCTTCACCCCTTTCAGTTTCAGGTAAAATTCTCACTGTTATGTTGTCCTCAGTGAAAATTTCGCAACATAATTTCAATAGCATGTGTTAAAATTAGCAATTAGCACAACTTCTATGTCCTTTGTTCTTCACAAAGAAAAAATTTAAGAAAACAGGAGATAAAAGCAGTCCTTCAAGCTTTTCATAAACCATCCATTCAACTTCCACCCATTTGTGTAAGAAGTCCTAATTCCCACCTTTAAAATGGTGGTATTGCAGATGTTGGTATTCAAGACGTTTTATTGTGTTCAAGATTGGGTTAGATTTCTTGAACTTAAAATCTGATCTTTCTTTTTCCTCTTCATTGCCTTTATCAATTGTTATAACAATCTTTCATAATTAAATTCAATCTTACTGGTACTTTTCCTGTGAAAAGTAGCAAGATAAGGCATTGCTATGTCTGTCTTTTCCTTACTTTGGTGTGAACTACAGCTGCTCCCAAACGTTCCCTTCCTGGAATAATGACATATACTTTTTTTTCTTCTTTAAGCAGGATTTAATTTATTTAGAAAGAGTGAATTTCTGCTTCTTTCCCCAGTCCTCTGTATACTGTCTGGAGATGTAGTGTTAGAGGCCTGTTTTTCAAATTAACACGGTTACTGTACTGATGAGTTTAAATTACTTTGATGCATATACCTTTTCATTCTGGACTATATCACACCACCTGAGGGTTAGTCCACTGATAATTTAAGTTTCTAATGGATCGTAGAACTCCCTTCACTACTGATAGGAATTACCGAAATCACGTAAAAATGTGCAAAGCCAAGCTATGTAAACCGAATGGAAGTATGACTCTGATGTTCTGATTAATATTCTGATGTGGAGGTATACATTTTAAAAGAAAGAAAAAATAAGAATAACATTTAAAGATATTCAAAACCTTGAAAATGTAAATCCTGATTAAAAAATTAAGCTAATAAAAATGAATTATTTTCTGTTAGAAAAGTTTCCATAGTTAGATTGTTTTCTGAAAATTTGTAATTTTTTTCCAAGTATCATTGCTACAACAGTAGTACATTATTGCATGCCATAAATTTTCACATGGGAACAATCTTCCATCCAACCTAAGAACTTTGTTATTTGACCATCATTATCATAAATTAAGAAGCACAGGTTCTAGACATGAATTGATTGTATTAAACCCAATTGGAACTCTCATGAATAATGTTGCCTGCTTAAGGAATCCGTACAGTGTTACACCATTATTATTGCTGGTATATTTTCGGAGTTAGGAATGCATTTAACAGACACTATATATAATAGTAATGCTAATATTGTTTTTATTAGTAGTACAGTAAAACTAGTATATTTTAGCATTAGTATTAGGAGTATATAGTAATTCTAATATAGTAAACATTTCTATGTCTGCGCCAATTTCTTGAGTTACAACATATCAATAATGACTTGAAACAGCTTCACGTAATTCAGCAAAGTTTTACCACTATTTACAATGATAAGAAATCCATGATTATGGTCACAAATTAAAATTCACATGGAGATTTTCTATTCTTTAGGCTCAGGTATTTTTTTCACACAAGCAGACTGTGCAATAGGTTAAATATCCCTGATAGTGAGTATCAAGTACTATCCTGAGAATAACGCTAATATAATGAGAAAATACAAGTATGGTAGAGTACAGTAGTGAGCAATTTCAATGCTTTTCATAAATGGAAAAGTTTGATTCTATTGGTGTAAAAAATTACAAATTTTAAAGATGGGTAAAATAAAGAACTCACAAAGCTCTTTTACTGCAAAAATTCAAAGCAACAAAAGGTATTGTACGTTTCAATATTCAAAAAGTAATTTGGGGTATTATTTTGCAGATATTCTCTGCCCCGCTTGAAAGCACACAGCATGGCACTTGAAAACACCCAATATTTCAATAAAATAGTAGATCTTTTTCATCATTTCCTCCCCTAAAGAATCTTAGTTAATGTCTCTAATTCTAAGGAGCAGCATTGGCATTTGTGGACCATTTATATTTTTTTAAATACCAACCATAAGAGTGTTAGCCACTGATTAGTTATATCTCAAAAAGGATCCATGGAATAAACTTTGAAAAATTGCTTTTATATAATTGCATATATATATAAATACATAATTCTAAAAAAAAAAAAAAATTATTTTCTTTTCCATTTTCTCAAATAATCCAACATGTTTCTTATCCAGACGCACACAGCTATACTGGGGCTTTTCCCAAGAATAAGCAAGAATAACTATTTGTATATAAGAAGTAGCTTCAGGCAGAAAACTGTTCATTTCCAGTGAGATGTAATTTATTCCTGCTTTTAAGTTAGTGCACTCTATTTTCCTCTGTGTACATTGTCAGTTCCAGTAGTTAATGCACTACATGGCATCAAGTGCAGTACTTTGACTTTATATCCTGCTTTTTTCTTTCCACAGCCTACAAAGACCAGCTTATAACAAAGATGCAAAGGCAGTAATCTTATTTTACTGCTTATATTACTTGGTCATATTTGACATGATTTCCATCTGCAACCAAATATATCTGTCTGTGAAATGCTTACACTGCCATATGATTATTTGTTGGTAATTATGCGAAGTTTAGTTTTAGTTGTTTTCAAAATTCCATACTATTCTATGCAATATATATACAACCATTAAAGAAAAGTGTATTGGACGGTCCATGAGACACGTTTTTTCTGTTGTATCTGACCTAAAACTTACCTCATGGAGTTGAAATATTTATAGTCATGTAAGTGTGCACTTACACAATTATACCAGTGACTTACAATTAACAAATTTTTCAGCCCAGCGAGTTCTGCATAGACGAAATGGCAAAATATTTAAATAGTGAGCTGAATATTCTAATTCAATTTTGACACCTGTTAGATCACTTTTAAAAATAAAAGCTTATAAGTATCTCAATTCAGTTCATTTGGAATAAATCCACTGAAGAAGAAGAAATTAAGTATACATCTATACAGATGGGTAAAATGAAACATGTCTTTATAAGTACATACATACATATATATATATATATATAGCAGGGGAATTACAGAATTCCCAGACTCAGAATTTAGTATGAACCTTTTCAGCCGTTTACCTGCCATGACAATATATGCAAGAAATTACTTAATATCCTCCCAGATAAAGAAAGCAGAAATGCATTTTGTCAATAGAAAAATGAAGCTAGTCAGTGGGTTGTGCACTTCTTTGATCAGCACTTGTGTATTTAGACAAGTACAAAAACAAAGCCACTCATTGAAAATACAAGCAGAACTTTTATATTGACAGTTATTTTGTAGCTATAAATAAAGGCAATAGTGAAAATATTTTATTAGAACATGCAGAAATTCAAATACAACTGTATTCTGAATTTGAAATTTCTGAATTCTAAAAAAATTAAATTTTAGAATGGAGATTCGTTCAACACCCATTTTAGCATGGAATAAGAAATCTTTAAAATCCATAAAACTCAGAATACTTCCTTGATTATGAAAGTGCCTAATTCTTATAACCTTTATAGAATGAAAATATTATCTATTCTACATATAAATATTATATAATGTTATATAATATTTATATAATATATTTACATTATATTATAAATATTATATAAATACAATGTATTATAATAAATAAAATATATTATAAATATTATCTATTTTATACATTTATATAAATGTAGAATTATTTATTACCGTCAGTAAATTGTTTCTAGCTCGCTGCATTATGGAGAAACTGCTAGCTGCAACATTAGCTCAGGAATAGGTGATATAATTAAGCTTCTGTCACATTTCATGATTAAAAACAACCTTATCAAAATTCATTTTTCAGGGGAGAAGGCTTTATTTAAAAACTGGTCATGGATTGTGCACAATATAATTCAAAGAATCACAGAACCGGTAAGGTTGGAAGGCAATACAGTGGGTGATCTGATCCAAACTAGCTGCTCAAGCAGGGTCAGCTAGAGCACATGGCACAGGATTGCATCCATCAGGACCCCCTCATCTTTTTCCACAGAGCTGCTTTCCAGATCAGCCCTCAGCCTTTGCTGGTCCATGGGATTATTCTTCCCCAGGTGTAGGACTCTGCACCTGCCTTTGTTGAATTTCAGACAGTTCTCTGTCCGTATTTCCAGCCTGTCAAGGTCTTTCTGTAGGTCTCACAGCACTCAGGTATTGGCCAGTCATCCCAGCTTTGTGTCATCAGTGAACTTGCATCTGCCCTTTTGTCAAATCATTGATGAGTAAGTTAAACAATACTGGGCCCAGTAAGGAACCTTGGAGGATACTGGTAGTGACAAACCTCCAACTAGACCCCGTGCCACTGATTACAACCTTGCTATTCAGCCAGATCTTAATTGATCTCTCTCCACTCATCCAGTCAACAGTTCCTGATTTTGTCTAAGAGGATTTTGTGAGAAACAGTGTCAAAGCCTTGCTGAAGCCAAGATAGACAATATCCACTGCTCTCCCCTCATTGATCCAGATAGTTGTTACACACTGTAGAAGGCAATCTGTTTGGTCCAGCTGGATTTACCTTTAGTGCATCCATGCTAACTGCTGGTTGCCTTCTTGTCATCCATTTGGATACAGATGGCCTTCAGAATAAAGTGCTCCATCACCTTTCCAGGGATTGAAGTGAGGCTGACTGGTCAATAGTTCCCTGTGTCCTCTTTCTTCCCATTTTTGAAGACCAAGGTGAGATTTGCTTTTTTTTCCAGTCCCAGGGCACCTCTCCTGATCACCATGACCTTGCAAAGATGACTGTGAGTGACCTCATTATGGTGTCCAGACGCTCTCTCATGGACACATCCTGCCAGACCCCATGGACTTGCAGATGTCAAGTTTGCTTAGGTGTTGTCTAACCTGATCCTCCTTCACCAAGGGAGAACTTTCCTTCCAAGACTCCTTCACCCTGTTCTGTGTTAGAGAACCCTGAGGGCTGGTCATATCAGTGACAAAGAAGGCATTTGATAACCCTGCCTTCTCTACATCCATGTTACCAGGGTCACCCTCCATTTACTAATGGGCCCACATTATCCTTTTGCTTTTCTTCTGTTATTGATGTGTTTTAAGAAGCCCTTCTTGTTGTCCTTGACATCCTTGGCCAGATTTAATTACAGATGGGCCTCAGACTTTCTGGTCTCATTTCTACTTACTCTGACAGTTCTCTATATTCATCCCAAGTGGCTTGATGCTGCTTCTAACTCCTGTGTATTTTCTGTTCATGCTTGAGTAATGACAGACGTTCTTTGTTCATCCATGCACGTCTCCCTCTGGCTTTGCCTGATTTCTTGCTCATTGATATGCATCATTATTGGTTCTGGAGGAAGTCATCTTTGGATATCACCTCTCTTGGACTCCTCTTCCCTGCAGGGCCTGTTTCCATGGGATTCTTCCAAGACCATCCCTGAAGCAGCTTACATCAGCTCTCCTGAAGTCCATGGTTGTAGTCTTACTTACTGTCTTGCTTCCTCCTTTCCTGATACATAGTTCCACATTTTCATGGTCACTGCAGTCAAGGCTGCCCTCAACCTTCACATCTCCAAGAAGGAGATGGTGTTAATATGAGTTTGAGCAGCTCACCATTCCTTGTGGGATCCTCTACTACCATCACAGGAGATTTTAATCAAGGCTTTCAAAGGAACACCCTAGACTATTTGTGCTTTGCTGTGTTGCTTCTCCAGCAGATGGCAGGGTAGATAAAGTCCCTCTTAAGAACCTGTGCCTGTGACCTTGAGGCTGCTTCAGGCTGCCTGGAGAAAGCCTCTTCCTCATCCAGCTGATCAGGCAGCCTGTAGTAAGCACCCACAGCAGTGTCACCTTTATTAATCTGCTCTTTGATCTGAGCCCATAAACTCTCAACTCGTTTGCCATCCATCTCAAGGCAGATGTCAGTACATTTCAAGTGTTTTCTCATATAGAGAGCAACTCTACTACATAGTTGACCACAAAAAATAGATACAATTTAGCTTTCTTATAATACGGGTATTTTTTTCACTTCTAATAAATCTAATAAAGTAACAATATTTTAATGAATATCAAATCATGCAGGTAAAAAACTTTGTGCATTCAGTGTTCAGTTAGAAAGAGGATATGAATTAAAGCAATCATTAAATGTCTGCTGATTTTTCAATGAAATCCTATGGAGACAAGCAAAGGAATAAGACCCTATTTGAGGAACAATTCTTTTCTTCATGAACAAAATTTGCCCCAAAAATATATAACTTTAAAACTGCAAATATTGGTATAATTTAACAAATTAAAAATTAAAGCATTTAGTAGGGTATCCTATATATACGTTTGTGACATTACAAAACTGCTGTTTCCAATGAAATTCCCCATTTTGAGACATCAATCCATAAAAATCATATTGCTAAAGCACAAGCATGAACTCTTCACCATCTCTTCATTTAAAGTGAAGGCAATGTAAGAGGAATTATCTAAAATACTAAGAAAAAAAAAAAACTTCCTCAAATTGTTCTGATTTACAAGAGGCAGATAAGAATGATATTTACACACAGATGATCTACAGACATCTATGATCTTAAGTCTGCTGACTTCTAAGTGTGCCTCAAATTCAATTTTTTTTTCGGAAATGTTAAAATAAACAAGCAAACAAACAACCCTCCAATTAATGTTGAATAAAATATACTTTTCTTCTGTTCTTGGGGTTTTTCTTGCTTATGTCAGGATCCTCTGTGTTAGATGCAATAACCATTGGTAGGGAACCATAAGACAATTATCACAGGACATCTTTAAAGATGAGTGTTTAATCAGAGTTTCCATGGCAAACCGTAAGAAAGAGATAAGCTCATTAGTCCATAATCACCCTTAGCAACTTTTTGCAGAATTCTGTGTTGGATAATTGTATTAGGCAAAAGTAGGAGAGATTTATTTTAATGGAATCACAAGGGTCTGTTTTATATGTAAAGTTAGATATTTCTGATATAAATATTGATTCATAGAAGGAACTCTTGAAAGTAATTGGTTATTTTTCTTTTATTGGACGTGGCCCAAAAAAAGAAACAACAATTTGTGCTTTGAGGCTTTAAGCCATTATGTTAAGATTTAAATCAATAATCTGTCACATTCCTAGGTTATTTTTCTGTAATTTGTAACCACCACTATTAAAATATATACCTTGTTTTGGTTTTTTTTTAATTTTTGTTCATCAAACTTTTACCCGTTAAGTTCCTCAATGCTATTGATTAAAGAATTGTCTTCTCAAAAAAAAATTTTTTCTTCTGAATGGGATTCTGCAGTAAATCAAGCTGTTGTCTTAATCCTCTTTCACATACATGCAAAAGTTTGAGTCCTTCAGTCTCTAGACAAAATGACAATTTTGGAACCTAACACAACTTGTTTTCTCTTTTTCTGAATAATTTCCAATTTTTAAACTTTATTTTGCTTTAAGAAATAACACTATGCAGATAATGACATCTCTTATTAGGAGTTTAAAAAATTTGTTTTCATATTCTCATGTAGTAGTCTTCTTAGAAACTAGTAATGTCTAACTACAGGGCTACTTTGGGAGTTTGTCATACCAGTTCAGATTTACACAGTATATTTTCATCTCCCCTTGGAGCAAAACCAAAATATATGCAAAGATCTCCTGAAAAATGTTGTATCAAAAAGAAGAAGATGTAACTCATTCAAGAGTACAATTTTTTATGCCATTCATTTAAAAATTGACAGATTGAGAATTTGAACAATGGAGCCCATTAGACTTCAATTTTGTTACAAATGCAAGTCTTTTGCAAGTTAATATATTCTCATCATATCTTTTGCATTCTCATCTCCAGAAACAAAATTTGTATATATGCCTTGATTTTATATCTCCTTCATTATTAGCTAGTAGTTTTCTGGGAAGTAGAAGATTCATAAGTTATAAATATTTTTTCTGGAAAATAGTGTTATTAAAAATAAATTTTAAGTTTTTCAAGAGCATGGATGACATATTAAATAGCTCTAATCCAGGACTAGGAAATGAAAGTACAGTATTTCCAATGACAAAATTTTCTCATACATAATCAATTTTTTGTAGTGCTGGTTAACCATATTTTAACCAATCTGTATTTATTAGAGCGGCAATTTCAGCTGGAATATTTTTGTAGCCTCTGCAATGCCTCATCCATGTTTTTAGACAAATATAAATGTTGCATTTGTAAAATTAACCTGTCAATCTATAATCCCAAGATTACCTGACATATTGTCTTTGGTTGTGTATAGCAGTGATACTGCTTTCATTTTATTGGCATAACCTCCATTTGCTGCTCTACAAACATTATTTATCTTTAAAAATATTTCTCTCAGCAAATAAGATTTACCCATAACACCAGGTTCCCTACTGCTGCTATATTTCTAATATGAGCAAAAGAAAAGAATTTGACCTACAATATTTGTTGAAACACAAGGGATATCCTATATAGGAATCTTTAGATGATGTAGCCTGACTGACAATGAGGTAAGACCCTGTAACTCAATTTTTTTGGTAGTTTCATATTTCTGTTTGCTCAATAGCCAAGTTACTACTAGACAAAAAGTCAGTTCTTAGGAAGCACTAACAGATCCCAAATGTAAATTCCCATAGTTGCACATATGTTGTACACAGACATTTATGTTCTACTTACTACTAGGTATCTAGATCTTATATCATATATATATATATATATTTAAATGATGACTATAATTTTAGTAGAATATTGACCTAAAAATTAGTAGGTATATATGTTGAGATACATCATATATGTGAGCAAGAGATTAAAATATTCAAAAGAGGGGTTCTTTAATCAAAATTTAAAACTTAAGTATTAATACAGAGATTAAAAATTTTTAATACTAATATATATATTCAAGAACATTACTGTAGGATTTGTCTTACCTCTACAGATAGGAACAGGAAAGTCCCACGACGCTGTATTGACAGAGTTGGCTATGCAAGTAAGCTGTGGGTGTCCATCCAAAATATATCCAGTTACACAGCTGTATCGGATTTTGTCACCAACATCAAATCTTGTACCATACAAAATACCTTTGGGTGGAACTCCTGGATTGCCACAGGAACTACTCTGTAATTCTGGAAAATATATATATTTATGACTTTAAATATTTTTATAGTTAAAATGTTGTTATAAATATATATTTCATTTTGCTTAGGAATATAGAACACAAATTAAGGCAGCTTTGGACAGATTGTGTGTTTTTATGGATATTATGCAACACTCAACTTTGAAAATCCGTTAGTGACTTAGTGTAATTAACATTTGCTTAAGTACCCACATATCCAAAGGTAGATAGAAATAAGCATCAAGTTTTCCTTAAGCTCCAGCTATCAATATATTCATGCAATTTTTTTACTAAATTGATACAAAATAAATCATTACGTATGAACAGGAAACAAAGGAACTTGATATATTTCTGACTTTCAAGTTATACAAATGTGAAACAATAAACAAAATTGTAATGCAAACATGAAAGAACATCAGATTCAAATTGAACAAAATTTGGAAGAAAAAATAAAATTATTCAGGACAAGAGAAAATTGTAACATGCATAAGCCTGAGCATGATCAGGAAGCTGTTTAAGGACTTAATAGATTTTAGATAATGAGGAAAACAGATGAGGTACTGTGGGTAGCTGATTTCTGAGCAAAGAATTAGTTAATTTAATCATGTGAAATACCACAGGCCTGGTAACTTCTATAATACAGAGCTTTAAACCAGTAAGAATCCAAAATGACTCATGGCTGCTCTCAGTCTGATCTCTGAGGCCATTAATTAGAGTTCAGTTTCAGTAACTGGCACTCACACTTCAGCCATGTACCCTTTTGACTGGTGTTTCAGCATCATAAATAGCTTGATTACAACATTTTCAGTCATTTACTACCAAAGTCCTTTAGTTAATGGACATTAAAACATAGATTTTGTGCAAGTGTGAACAAAAGATGTTTCATAATCTCATCCTGAGCTCTTCAAAGCTTGTACCAAGTATAATTATCAGCCTAATGCTGAAGGGGAAGAGGCAAATCAGGTAAACTTGTTTTTGGATTCATACCAAATTTCCTTAATCTAAAAAGGAAAATGATGGAAGAAGAGAGGGTTGTGTATGTATTGTTTTAATTTCTTTTCCTGAATTTCATGTGACTAAAACATTTTTCAGTAGCCCTGATGTGCTCATGAGTGTGTGCACAACATATTTAAATATCTAATCTGCTATAGGTTTCAGTTAAAGAAAAAAAATATAAACACTTATTAAAACAATCAATATGTTTCCCAAAGTTCATTACATTCTCAAACTTCAATGCCCAGAACTAAAGAACTAGGATATACTGCTAGATTTCTTATATCAGCCATTAAACAAAATTATGTAACAGTTATTAAGAGGCAGAATCCACTATAATCATAAGTATATATAAACACTATATAAAACATATATGCTAACAATGAGTTAATTTGTATGATTTTATTTACCAATCATGTTTTGATGTGAATATGTTAAATAGGCATATTAGTTGCTGATGTCATTGCTGCTATTTCCTGCTTTCTCTTGCACAATAAACTGTGGGTTTGGATTTGACTTTCATTACCTTGCACAATGACAAAACACAGAAGTAAGAAAGTAGCTTATCTCACCATGGTCACTTCAAAGCTCACCTAAAGAATTCTTATATTCTTATATTCTGATACTCTTACCACTGTTTTAATGAAGTGTTCTGTGCTGAAACAACGCTCCCCTGCCCTCAAATCTGCTTGCAAGCTTTATGAAGAAGGAAATGCTACAGCTACTCTTGCATATTTGTGCAAAAGAATTTCTTTTAAATCCTCTAACAGTTTTCAAGGCTATTCAATTTGTTATTTATCATCACAGCATGTCAAAATGAAGGTAAGAATATCATCCTGTGGATTTAGGTTATCATATGAATCATATTATTATAACTTGAAAACTCAGCCTGTACAGTGTTTTCATTTTCAACTTCTCCCAAAAGATGAAGTCTTTCAGAAGCCTGTATGTCCTAGGGATTTGTAAAAAGGCCACAGAAAGATTCCCTGTCCTTTGAAATAAAAAAAAATATAAAGATTAGCAATGTCACTACCTAAAATTGCTTCCTTTACTTTTACTGCTGTCTCACCAAGAATTACCCACAGAAGGCAATTTATTCTTGTGAAATTACATTTTATTTTAATGCACTAATTAAAAATCATGCTCCTTCTAAAATAAAACTAATTTTCAAGTTGCAATTCTATATGACTCATGTAAAAGGAATTCTTGGCATTTTTCATTAACTTTTTAAATTTATGAAAGCGGCCTGGGAGTATGTTACTACTTCTAACCTTTCAAGCCATTTTGTTCCTGATTCTAGATAAGAGAGTAGAAAAGATAAATTGTACACTTTTATGTATATTAATTTATTCTGAGAGTATTTTCATTTTGAACATCTACAAGTTCCTTATATGGGGACAAGAGGGAGAAAATTTATCCAGTAACTGCATTTGTCTTTGAGAGGTAGTATTTTTTTTCAAACTGAATGTGAGACTGTACTACCAACTCCCTGACATTTAAAGCTATGGATTGTTACCTAAAGATTGTCATCTGTCAGGGTACACAGGAGTTGCCAAACAAGGTTGTAATTTTTATTCAGCTCTGCACAGATTCTTGACTTCAGTGACATTTTGATAATCACTAATGATATGAAGAGTGGGAAATTATTTCCTTTTAAATTTGCCGTCTTGTAGTTTGGTTGAACTTCTCCTTGTTCATGTAGTCTGAAAGCAAGCATATTTGAATTTTTTACACCTTCCCACTTTTTTTCATTTTTGTGTATGATTTCTCATCTCCTTTTCAAAGCAAGCTGCCCCAATTGTTTCAATCTCTCTCCAAGCAGGAATTTTCTTTGTCCTAGATTTAATTTTGTAAACAAGGTATGTATGAACATATTTGTCTTCCTTTTTTTTTTTTTAACATAATTTTAAAACAGGAAGCTTAAAATATCCTTCAATGCTGTTCAATAAGTCTCTATTGATTTAATTCTTATTAATGCCAATGTAAATTCTATTACAAAGTTGTGGGTAAAATGTATCTGGGAGAGTTCTGCTTAACAGAAGTGGACTGACTCCTTTAAAAACTTTAATTAGCATAAATTCAGCCCCTTATGGATACTAATTAATAAGATATTCTAATTAAATGACATTAAACATAATTTATTTCATTATGATCCCATTTTTCCCAAAATAAAGTGAGAAGTACCTGTCCATACATGTATACTGTACATACTCATCTTCATGAGTACTCACTTACTGAAAGACCTATGTAATATCCCAATACAGGCTAATACTGGTGTAGTACTTTTGAAATTAAATACTCCTGGTATCCCTACATTCCCAGTGTGGATAACGCCCCCTATTTCTGCATGGTACCAGTTGTAGACAGTTCACTTGTGTTGATTAATCCAAACACTAATTCCTCTGCCATGCAAACATGAATATGAATATGTTATTCTAGGGACCACTCCAGTGGTCATGACACGTCAACAACATGTTGAGAGGATGTGGTATACTGGAAATATTAGAATATGTCGTACATGGATGTCCTTGGAAAAGCCATGCATATGTACTTTTACTTACTGACAAGCAAGAATGCTTTGGTATTGAAGACTCAAGGCTGATTTCAGTCCTGCATGTACATGCTGCACATGTGTGGCTATAGGGAGAGCTATACATTCTAAAGGTCCCAAATACTAGGACAAATGATGTCTTCGTTAAAATAAGAAGTAGCCTGAAATTCCCTTGTTCAAAATTAATCTATATTGGGTCTTATAATAGTTTGTTTTAGTTGTCCATTGTTATCCAAAGGTTTTATAAACTAAAAAGGTAACTTAAATACATAGCTTCTAACTCATAATATTTTGCTCTTTATCTTAAAACTTATATTTTGCTTACTTTCTATTCTGTCCTCATTCACATGGCTCTGAATATATGAGTAAGCATTGTCTAGATTCAAATCTAATAAGGACCAGAAGAATTAACTGATGAGTTAATTAGATAATAATTAATAAGAATATGTTGTCTTTCTACACACATATTGAAACATACATATACGTGCATGTTTCACTTGAGATTACTGAGTGAAGGAAACCATAAGAAAAATTTGGAGCAAGCAATATAAGTGTTGTGAAGGAAAAAAAATGAAAAACTTAATATAAAAATGTCAATTTAACTGCATAAAAATGAAAAATTCAGAGAGCAAATATACATAATAAATGAATTCTTTGAAAAATCTATAATAAACACCACAGATATATTAAAACAGTTACTGAATTTTAAAATTCCCCTCCCCCAAAATCCAGGTCTTTCCTTCATAGAAGTTCAACAACAAAAATGCTTATCCCTTGATTCCAAATCTGTCAACTTAAGATGCAAATACAGAATGAAGAGTCACTATTCTGGAATTCACTTTTGTTTACAACAATGACAGAAACTGTTTTTCTGACAATCTAAACTTCTCTGAAGTTTTTATTTTAATTTCTGCATTTTCTGTGGATCAGTCAAAACAGACTGTCACATTCTGGTGTCTAACTTCTTAAATACTCAAACAAGAGAAAGTGTGAGAAGTTTTTGGGTTTTTTCCCCAAAGGAAAATAATGGCTTTTTCTTTTCCTGTTCTAATTTCTCTTTCTTGAGTAATAGATGCAATAGTAACCTCACTGAGGGTCTCTACTGTTCACTAAAGATCATGCTTCTAATTACATTGCAGTCTCCTGCCTATTTTTTCATGAATAACGCAATTTTGCTTTTTTCTTCCTTTTGAGATTATTTTCATGTCAAAAGCTGTCAGAGAAGCCTGTCTTGAGGGAACTTTAATTGTAGATTTTTTTTATACTGAATTTGATTTTGTTTCTAAACACATTGAAACAATCACTGGATTTGTCTTCCTTGCCCGTAAGACAAGAATGCTTCTATTTATAGCATAAAGTCATATGCTATTTTAATAGGAACAAACTTGTTTCAGCATTCAGGTAGAACTGCATTAACATAATTTTTCTACAATCAAGGGAAAAGCAAGAAGCAGTGCCGAAAAAAACCCCCTCTGGCATATGTGAGGGAAACAAGGGATAATTACAATACTGTAGTCACTTTAATACAGTGAGCATTAAAAATGTCCCGGGTTTGCAATGTATTCCCTTCACATGCAATACAGTGTTCAGGATATCTATTTAAATTAGCTGCAGATGCAGAGCAGCACTAGAGGATTAGAGCTGAAGGACCATACAAAAAAAAAGTAGTGGCAGTCACTAATTTAACCACAGGGCAGCATAACCTGGAACCAAATGAAACTGATAGAAAGATGACTACATGCTTCAGTACATATGGTTAAATCTGATATTTCCCCATCAGACACACTTCTGAAATGCTACCTGAAGGGAATGACGAGCAGGCAAATACCAGATAGTTATCAAAGCTGTACAGTTAACAGCACCGGCCACACTTCACCTTTACCAAATTCCACTTGAATAGAGCTTTATCTGCAGCAAATTCCTGCACAGCTGCTGAGGGCACCAGTTAAATCCCGAGTATGGTTGGGAGGTAGATGAACACAGTCCATGGACTGAGGAAGACCATTGGAAACAACATGAAGTTTTGGCTGGGATGTAGAGTTGCAAGTATCACAGAGATTGCTGCATCCACATTGTTATGAAACTATTCAACCAAATCAGTGTAATTTGAAGCCTGGGAACACTGTCTCTGCCACAGGTGATGGTTTTCAGCTTCTCAGGTGGATAAAGCCCAGATAGATGCACCCTGCCTGCCATAAAAAAGGCTGTGAAGATGTGTGTGTTAAAATGGGATGGTTCTAGTTAGATTGCAGTGTTTTCTGAGTACTTATTTTAATAACTGTATTCTGGAGGCAGCTGGGAAGAGGCTATTGGAATTACCAAGACAATTATTTCAGAGCCCAGGACAATCTAAGGTAAAAAATAATCCTAAAATGTATACTTTATTGATAATCCTTCTGAAATATATATTTCTTACTAGATATTTTAGAGTTATATAAAATAATTTAATTTTCAGTTTCTGAAATATGGTATCAAATATCACACTGTGTTACCTCTTTTCACTCCACCTTCAATTCAATGCCTCGTCTTATTTTACCTCATGCTAGGTAATATAAATGTTGCATTGTTACTCACTGGCTGTTCTTACCTGAAGAATTTACAGTAACCAAATATGTAAAAAAGCTAATGAATATAGAAAAAAATCAGTTTAGCCACTGAAGGAGGATATCATAGCACAAATAGTGTGTTATTATGTAGGCAGCATCTCCGCACAAATTTTACAAGCAGTAATAGCAACATATGTCGAATAAATGCAATGAATTTTATATATTTATTGTACTAGCATATCTAGTTTCCTACTGAAATTAGAGTTCCATTTTTTGTTCCAAGGTGTAACAAAAATACTAGGAAGATGCATAGGTTTTATATGCAACATGGTAGAATTTCTGAAATTAGAGAACAGAATATAATATCACACTTAATGTAAAAGTACTGGGATTTCTAAAAGAAAAAAAGAAGAAATAGAAGTTTCAGTGAGCACTGATAGACATTGCTACTTATAGCATTGACTCTTCAATCTTACAAAGGATAACTTGAAATATTTATGCTTTAAATTATTATAAATTAGAGACTGGCTAGCCTTAAAATACTGTATCTTCTCTTGGACCTTCCTGTTGGCCGAGGTCAGCTGAACTGACCAGTGTGTAGTCTGAGGAGACAACCACATGGCTAATCAATCATGCTTCATGTCTGACTTATTAGTCAAGGTTTCCCTGCTATAGGCCTTCTTCACAAATCGTGTCCTAACACAAAGGAAGTACTCATGGTATGTTGTTGAACTCTTCAACTTGTTTTTAAAAAAGAAAGACAGAAAAAAAAAAAAAGAGAAAGTTATTTCTATTACTGTGAATCACTCAGAGTTTAAAAGTGGAATTTAATGCATAAGATGTGGATATGGGATGTCATTGACATGTTGCCGGACAGTAAAAGGGCACAAGGAAAAAACCAGTTTTCTCCTGAAGGGAACTTTGACACATGATAACTGGGCACTAGGTGGCATCTGAAACGTTCAAAGCTATTCTATGACCTGGCAGAGTAGCAAGCATTCCTTACTGTATATCTCAGAGGTAAGACTATTTCGATTTTTCATATCTATTCCATATGCATTGTATATATCTGTAACATATATGCTTATGTGCAGAATTGCTATTTGGAGACACTGTGGTGCCCTGTTAGGAGGCCACACATTTGGGGTAATTCTATCGCTTCATCGACTACCTGCTTCATTTACTCAAAGTCCATGGTGTCTCTTACA
This sequence comes from Poecile atricapillus, assembly GCF_030490865.1. Classification (NCBI taxonomy): domain Eukaryota; kingdom Metazoa; phylum Chordata; class Aves; order Passeriformes; family Paridae; genus Poecile; species Poecile atricapillus. The sequence continues at coordinate 137,929,939 of NC_081250.1, forward strand.
GTGAAATTTCAGTCTGGCTTCCACCATTACTGCTGGTATGAAAAACATGTGACAACATTGGTTACAGGAGACATGTTAACATATTTAGACCTATATTCCTTTGCTTATGTCCTAAATGCTTCTGGTTTAGAAGAAGGAAAAAAAAAAGCCACTAGGTAATTTTTCTGAATGTTCTTATTTTTACAAATCATCTTTATAGAAGACATAAACTCTTTATCCTTTTATGTGTCAAGGTCTCAGAATATCAACTGAAATGTAAAATCCTTACTCCAAACTTCCATTTAAAGCATTTTTGTGAATGCTTCATGGTGCACCAGCATATCTTTCAGGCTATATATGGCTGTCATATAGTTTATTCAGTTAGACATGTTTTATTACATTGTATATCTGCCATTAGTATTTATTCATACTCTGAAGAATGCATATTTGTGGTAATGTAGAAAAATAGTTAGCTAAAAGATTTTCATTCTAAAATACATCTTACTGTTTATAAAAAAAATTATCAACATACTGAAATAAAATTTCTACTCTAGATTAGGATGGAAGTATAATCTCTTTTGTTTACATCAGACTGTATGTATTAAAGATGGTGCATTCAGAATACAGATGAAAACAGTGTTGATACATTAAGCAAGAGAATTTATGAATAATAGTGTGCAACTAATAGTAGCAAAGGTCCTTTTTTTTGATAAATTTTTAAGTGTTTATGAAAAAACTCAGAAATGTATCCAAAACCTTGTATAATAAAGTGCTATTCTCAGAGTAATTTTTCTAAACACAATCATACATTCAAGGTCTGAAACAGATGGCTACCTAATGAAGTCCTATTTACTAGAAAAGGTCTCTCTGGTTAATGCTCATCTCAGGTATAAAATGAATTTTTCATTAAAATTGTCCAGATGAGAGAACATTTAAAAATATTAGATCAAGGATATTTGCATTATTCTGCTTTTAATGGTACTTACCCTGATAATTTCACAGGGCTAAAATGCATTATGGCTTATTGACTCCATTTCATAAGGTGAAATAATAGAATATTACTGATCTTGTCCAAATTACTTACATAATGATTCATTAACCAAGAAAGACGGTGTGATCAAATTAATGAATAGCAATGTGAATAAACATCTGCCAAAGGCCACTCATCAAGATCATACGCAAAACCTTTGAATAACTTACATTCCATAAAAATCTTGTTTAATGAATCAGTGCTGAGATGTGTACCCGCAATACTGTACCTTCCAAAAGCCATCTTTCCCCATGGGAGAAAAGGTACATTATACTGCAAACATGAAAAATTATTTCTACCTTTCCTACCTATTCTAAATTTCCTTTTCGCTTTTAGTAAGAATATCCAGATGTCCTTCACTTGAGAATAAATTAATTGTAATGGTTGAGTTATTTTAGAATTATGCTATCATTTTCCTATTGCAAGAACTAACATTAGAATCACAGAATCAGAGACTGATTTGGCTGGACCTTACAGATCAAGTTCTAGCACCCCTAACATGGGGAGGGACACCTTCCAGTAGACCAGATTGCTCAAAACCCCATCCAACCTGGTCCTGAGCTCTGCCAAGACTGGGTCATCCATAACTTCTCTGGGTAACCTGTTCCAGTGTCTCACCACCCTCACAGTAAAGAATTTCTTCCTCCTGTTGGTGTTCAGCATCCTATTATCACCTCCGTTGCATGGGCTTGTGCAGTTCTTAGAGAACATCTCTCGAGTCTCAAAATTTGTGTGCTTTGCCTTATGCTGGAGGCAAGTTCTCAAGCTCTCTGGCACATTTAGAAAAATGTTTTCAGAATTCTGAAGCATGGGAGAGTGAAAGTAGTGTATTGTTTGTTGAAACATGATTTTGTTATGCAGAAATTATTTCAAACTTTCTTCTTTTCTGAAGAAAGAAAGAGCTTTCAAGCTGATTGATGTACCAACATTCTTCCACAAGCAAGTCTCTCTTGGCACTGATTTATATAAGCTATCCTTTGTAGATCTCAAGGAAAAATGGCTAATTTACACTTTTTTCTCTTTTTAATAGTGAAAAAGTAAATAACATATCAATGTAAATGTTTCAGGACACTATTGATTCTGGGCTATGAACTATTATGGGTATAACTTTTTTTCCTCCAGACATTTTACTATCAAAAGGTGCTATTTTCAGTTTCTAGTCTGAGTCTTGTATACTAGGATCAGAGATCAAACAACTCTATTTGCTTTTTCCTGCTTTAAAATAACTGGTTTGAGACATAAGTAGTAAAAGGCATTTAATCTTATTTTATAGATGTAATGATGGAGACTAACTGCCGAGTAATTCATGTGATGTAAACATATAAACTTTCTTTCTTCAAAGACTCCTTTTGTAACTAATATAAGCTAGAATTAACATAGACAGTCTTCATATGGGCAGCCAGAGTTAGAGTTGCTTTTATTCCTATCCCTTCATGCTATCTTCTGTGGGTCATTCCTCTTTTGACTAATATGCTATTGGACTGAGTAGAAGTGGTCATAATTTCAGAGAAGAGAAAGGATTATCATTAAAATAACTCAAGATTTGCATTAACTTCACATTACACATCTGTGTAGGCCACTGTTTCTCTGGCTGTCTCTGCAGGACAGGTTAATACTGAAACAGTTGTGATACTCATGTCTCTGAACTTACTGGTATTTCTGTATTGAAAAATGGCTTGAACAACTCCCTGTCAGCTTCTACTTTTAAATACTTTCAATACTCTCTGCTTTTATTGAGAAAAAGAAAAATGTTCTAGGAAAAGCCTGCTGCAGTACTGCACAAATCACTGTTTGACAGAGCTTATGAAGTGTTCGTTGTGGTGCTAACTCACTGAAAGATCATATATCTTATAGAGATCTTTGCAAAACTTCTTTAAAGAGTGACAGATTGGTGTGTTAGAAGAGCTAAACAGCGTCAAAGAAATGTATGTTATACAAGTAGGCTGTTAACACAGTGTGAAATGGTAGGGAATACGCAGAAATCTATCCTCTGGTCTATATCTGACATGCTCAGTCATGTGATATTCTACATTATTACTTTCTACATTAATGTATAAGGAGAAAAAATGTTGCCAGTGTCAATTGACAAATACCCCCTATTTTCAGGTTAATTTTCCATTTTTGTTGGACAGACACTACCAAACTGATGAACATTTCAAGTTTTTCCTCCTTTTTCTCCTGCAAAATAGAGGTGAACAAGAAAAAGAAGAAAAAAACTGTTTTTTAATTTTTTTCAACAAATTTAGAAAGATGTTTTCATTCAGGAAAACAAATCTATTTTCATTAGACACACTTGTAACAATAGAAGCACTTTTGCAATTAACATTGACTGGTTATCAGATGTTATCTGAATTCATGTATGGGCCAAATGTAAACAGAAGGCTATAAAGAAAATAAAAAAAAAAAAATAAGATTGAGTTAGGAAGTTTGCAGATGTCTGGATTTATTTGTGTCTCAGCACCCTGAATGCTCAGTCCAACATTCTGCTGTAATAAGCTTTGCTGAAACAAGTTTGTTATTTGGGGATAACATCTGGAAAGTCTGAAAAACTTTTATTCTTTATCAATTATTCAAATATTTACTAAAAGACATGACACTACATAGACAGGACTACAGTGTTCATGTGATTTCTGGACTATCTACCTTATTTCAAAGAAAATCAAGTAAGGCTTCATTCTAACATATATTTTTCTCTCTACATATAGTTTATATTAAGAACAGATATATATATAACATTTATTATAATAGATCTGTAATGTATATATAAAGTGAAACTTTTGATTATACTTTTGATTCTTTTTTTTTTTCCTAGTAGTTTATTCCTTTTTAAATCTCTTACTTCTTTAATGTAATGCTCTGACGTCTCTTACATTGGCAACTTTTGCAAAAAATATACTGGGAAAATGCTGAGACATAAGCAAAAATGTATAATCTCAACTGCAATGAGTCTGCGTATTTCTGGTTTTCTGTGTTATATTTACAAGAGGATTTAAGTATAAAGTCTACAGTTACAGTAGAGTTGACTACTGGTATAGTCAAGAGTGCTGTTTTAAAAAGGTAACAATACCTAAATTAATCAGATCTACAAACTGGAGATAAATTGCAGATTAGCATGCCAAATTTATACCGTGATCCTCTCTTATTCACAGTTTTAAGGATTATGTTTAATAAAGTTGAGAAAACTTCACTGGTAACTCTGGTACATTATTTCTGTAACATCAAAAATTAGACTGAGAGTAAAGAATAAAAATTCTTATTTGTTTAAATTTTTTCGTATGCTTTTGTGAAATAAAAGGTATTTGGAAACAAAGTGATTTAATAAAATCAGGAATTGCAAACTTTCTTTAGCAGCTGTTTCATTGCATTGCTACATTGCTGATATAAGTATTTTTTCAACAAAATTACAATTTATGAGACTATTTAGCTATTAAAATTGTTATTAAGTTGTGTTTGAAAAAAAGCTTAAATATGTGATTAGATATCAAGCTCTAGATGAATAAGGACTTTCTGTGCTTGGTGATGAAAATTATTATGGCTAAATAAAGAAATAAAACTTTTTATTATTTTCTATATTTCTATGTATATGTTTTACAGGTATTATATTTAGAAAGTCATTTAAATTGTGAAGATAAGAGAAAATGTCTCAGACATAGTTTGCTCCTGAAAATAGATGGGTCAAATATACTTTTGGTTATGCAAAGCTGAACTAGTATAATATCTTTCCTTGAAAAATCATCTACATTCATCACTCTGCACTGCTTTCTGCTTCAATCCTTACTGAGATCTGTCTGGTCATGGTGGTATGAAAGGAAAACAATCCCCAGAACACCTCAAGAGTTTTACTGCAGCATCAAATATTTTTGCTTGCTCTTCAAAAATCAGTGCTCGTTTCAGCATTGCAGTCCTTTGGCTCACAGCCAAAACTCAAATTCGAAGTATCAGCAGTGTCCAGAAATGCCAGTTATTGTTTATAACTACAACTATTTTCTATTTGTACATATCAGAGTATCACACAACACTGAAGTGGCCTTTATCACCACAGCATTGGAATAAAGAATAATATTTTTACAAGGGTGTAGAAACAGATATCAAGGCAACCTCAGATACATATCAATCCACTTATTGAATTCAAGAAATCAAAGTACATCATCTCAGTTCCTGGTGCCTTTCCTAAATGCCATTCCTTTCTGATGTGTAATGGATCCATACTATATATTTTAGTCCTAACTAATCCTGGATACATCTGAATGACCTATTGATAATTACATAATCTTCACTTGAGAATTCAATTAATAACTCTTTTTTCAAATTTCTACATGTTAAAATTCTTTAATTCAGGGGATCCTCATTGCTTCCAGTTTAAGAAGTAGTGTTTTCATTTGAATATCTCCCTACCCTTAACAAGAATGTACCTAGTGTGGAATATATAGTGTGGAATATGTAAGGCATGCTTTACAATACAAGCTTTCCTTTTGAACATGAGCCATCTAGAATTTTTTTCTCAAAAGATAAACTCTGTAAGAAGAACAATAAAAGAACCCCTAATTTATGAAGTAAATCCATATATCTATATGCTCATATCAGCTCTTTCTGATATTATGCTTTTTGGTTATCTGTTTTTTTGTGTCAAAACCACACTGGCTTCAGGTCACTTTAGAGGACTTTACATTGTCTGAGTCAACAGTTTCCAAGATATACAGTAGAAGATGGTGGTACAATTACCAGAATGTCTAGAGGGCTCACATAGTGAATTTTTTCTAAAAGACCTTTCATATTTTAATTGCTCAAGAATGATGCTGCTTATTTAATGACTAGATAAGATCTGTAGTGCTAATCATACTATCAGTAGATAATAGACATTACCCACGTGCTTTTGAAACTGCTATAAAATCATTAGATTTTATAGCTGAAAACCAAAATTACTGGAAGAAAAGTGAAATTTTTATTCAGTTACAAATTTTAGACATTAGGCATGAATGTCATTTTCAAGGAAATAAATTATAAAGGAGAAGTTATTTTTTAGCTATGTAAAGCACAAAGAAGTTGTGATTGCCTGGAAAAAGTATAATTTAAAAAAAAATCTGTCAAAAGAATCTTATTATTTCATTCCTTCTCATTGTGCTGATTGCCTTCCAGTTTTTGTAAGAGAGAAGAAAGTGTTTCTTCAATTACATGCTCTTTTAACCCAGAATCACTTTCTAACATTTAGGACAGGCATAGGCCTTGCAGTGTCTCACATGTCCTTGGAATCAGCAGCAGAATCCTTGTGGGCAAAGGAGAGGAGGGCTCCTCATCTCACTCTCAGTGTTTGGTCTCGCTCAGCTTGAGGAAGCAGTGGAAGCCTTTATCTTATCACTAAAGTACAGAAATTTCTTTCCACAGGTTTGTAAAGGCATAGTCCTTTCTGGTAACTGCCCTTTCCATAACCACAGTCTCTGAAAGGTTGCCTAGACACGCCCACTGAATTTGGCCTCTACAGTTTTTCTGTGTGACAACCATAATTATTCAAGGTAATAAAACACACAAAGTTTAGCTTGTTCAAGTTTTACGATTCTCTTGAGTGTAGAAAAATTACAAAACGTTTCAAGGTTTTCAGACAGGAAGAAAAAATTCCTCACAGAAATGAAAATTTGGAAAATGGGAAAAATTCACTTTAAACATGAAGTTAAGCATTATTAACAACAGAAAATATTACACCCTTTGTTAAATACATCTACATAAAGATAAGAAATCCACTTTGCAATATTTCAAAGGAAATCTGTTTCTCAAGCTAAATGTTACATATAGATACTGTAAATCACCTGGACACAATTTTAAAAAGACTCACTTTTAAAGTCAGTTCTGAAGAAGAATTCCATGAAGTTTGGTAGTAAAAATGGCATACCATGGCAAGTAGGTTCACTTAATCATTTAAATATATCATATGCATGAAAAATATTCAGGTAAGAGCTGTATTGTTAAATAACTTTATCATTATGTTTCATGCATTGATATATTATTACCTCAAACTTTTTCATTGCATTAAGTACTTATCTGTCCTTAAACATTTCTTAAAGAGATTACTATTTTGATTGAAGTAACATTATTTTGAGACGATTTTCATTTGAATAATGTTTACTTGGTGAAATTAATTAGCTTTTAGTTTGCTAAATGTTCTTTGGTATTTATACTATTACATCTTCCTAGAATTCAGAGTTACTTTTCCCTCAGTACTGAGTTTACTTGTGGTTTAGTCTATTTGCATTTTGGCTTTCAACAGTCTTGCTTTCAGCAGCCTTTCCTGGTCAAAACCGACTGCCTTGTCGTTCTGGAAATATAATTCAATTTCTCTTTTGAAATCACATTATAGCATATGCTGCACTACTTAGATACTGTTTTGGATTAAGTAATTACCTAAATGTTTTTTTTTTATGAATCTGATAAATCCCATTTTTTCCTCATCTGTCTGTTTTCAAAGTGTCTTTACTCAGAATAATATCTTGAAATCACAGATAAAACCTAGTATTTAAAATTAAGACTATTATCAGGATATCGTGTCTTGGGTTAGAAAATATCTTTATGTTCAAAACAGTTCAGAAGAATGAATTACTCCTACTGTAATTGGCTGGGATAAAGGATTTAATGTTGGTATTGGCATGAAGGTATCATGACATTTTGAAAGGTTTTCTTGGAATCTGTATTCTACTTCTATTTTTCTGATTATAACATTAATTTAGCAATCCCATAATTTAGTGCTATCTCTAAGGAAAAATTACAGCTGAGGAGAACTATTGCAAATGGATCTTTGAGCAGCAATCTGGAGAATATAGGGATTTTGCATATAAATTGAGACATACAAAGGCTTGCTGTAGCTCTCTCATTATCATCAGGCCACGCTATTCATTGCAACTTGCTGCTACAGACATGAAGCTTCTACAGGCAACAGCAAGGGATTTTGAGGGCACAAAATGTTTTGATTCTTTTAATGTAGGGACTATTTCAATTACAAAATGCACATACTGCCATGTTCCAAGCATGGTAAATAGGATGCAAAATAGAATCTAAACAGAAGAGGGTCTGTTACAGAAGGAGTAGAACTGAAAATTTCTTTATCACTACAACCTTTATGTCTGTCTTCCTGTATTTTTTCTTTGATGTTCATTAGAACTTGTCCCTGTTTTTAACTATCAGTTAGCTCTACTACACGGAAAGTTGGTAAAGTACTCTCAAGGGTAGGAAGGTGGCATAGGAGTGAAAGGAGTGACAATGTCCTCTTTACCACAAGGAGCAGAGGAAGGGTAATAAGTTACATATATTTGTTGGTATTTTGTGATATCTTAATGATGAACTTTGGTAATGGAGCCATGGTGTCCTACTGTGCAAATTTCCTTTATCTTTTTTTTTTTCTTCCATTTTCTGCAATGCCAGAGATTTGCAATATTAGTGATATTGCAGATCTTTATATATTTCAGTATATTGATTGCTATGTACTTCATAATCATATTATTCATAATGTTGAACGGCAAAGCAAAGATCTCATCAATGCTGCCGTAAAGTTGGAATTATGCAGATGTATTGATTTCAAAGTGGGACAATTGCCCCAAGGCATAGTTTAAATTAATATCAACAGCATCACTAACTTGTAAAGTATTTTGCATTTATATCAATTTCAAATTAAACCAGATTTAGCCTGATATATTTTATAAACTAAAAGAAGCTAGTAGGTTAATATAATATTCAGTTATTTCTCTGAAGTTAGCATATAATTTGCTCTCATCCCATTCATTTACCTCTTTATGTTTCTTAGTTTGTTTCTTTTTATATGTCTGCCAGAACAGTCATCTCTTGAATGACTTGAGAAATCAGAGTCTAAGGTTAGAAGTGACATGTCACGAACATCCTAAAACTTGGGGTTTTTAAACCTCAGATCAACAGAGTTAGATATATTTTAAGATGCCATCTGGTAGCTTTATACATAACAACACAAATTTTGAAATTAAAGCATCTATTTATTAAACAATGATGGTTATCTTAACACAATTCACTTACTAGTAGTGGTGATTTGCATGAAATGAAAATTGTTAAGCAGCATTCAATTGATTTGTGATACTATACCAGCAATTGTTTGTTCTCTCATGTTTGATGTATAACATGTGAAAATTTATAGACAGAGCAAAGTTTCCAAATGACCTAGAAGCATATTAATTGACTTAAATAGTCAATCAGGATGTCAAACTACATACACCTAACAAACAATCTTTTTTTTTTTTTTTTTTTTTTTTTTTTTCTTTTTCTTTTAAATGACTGTTTCTCAGCTGGACATATACCTGCTCCTTTTTTCCAGCGTGAAGATGCACCTTTCCTAGCTGCTTAAGGACTGCTCCTAAATCTTGAAAGTAATTCATAAAAGCCCTTTATCTTAAGATAAATGATACTTCATTTCATCTCCAATAATATGTACCATGGAGTGATTGGTTTTTTCCAATGCTAACAAACTATGCTAAAAGCGATTCTACCTTTTTCTTGCCGTAATTTTGTAATTGTTAGCTAATTATTTTTAAATGGTTTTGAGCATAAATCCAATGATGATCTAATAGTAAAATAGTTGGCAAATCCTCTGTTGCTTTATCTAGATTTTAAATACCCATCTTCCAAGATAAAAATTTTAAAAGCTGCATTGAATACCAAGGATGTGGTAGTTATGAATGTGATAGCTGTGGATACCAAGGAAAGATAATTCTTAGATATGGGTATTCACCATGGGAATATACCCAATTTGATAGTTGGTGAAACCATGCAAAGCAAGTGCTTTTTATACATTTGTCAAGTGAGAGGTTGAGGCAACATATATACTAGTAATGAAATAGGTCAGCAACCATTCTCTACCCCAAGAGCCAGTGGAAAACCATGGTGATGAAAATCCTTACGTTCTGGTATTTTCACAAACCATGGCAACTTCATCCACACATGAAATCCCCTCATAACATCATGCTTGTGAATTGTATCAAGGTGCTAATTTACAGAAATGGAAAAAATGCTAGGGAATAAATATTTTTACAATTAAGTAGCAGAGATGATCACTTACTAGGGTTGGTGTAGACCAATCCTATAGACATTGGGTTTACTAGCATATATACAACCGCAGTGATTCAGTCAGTGCTGCATAAATGTCTTTCCATCTGCTCTAATCAGGTTTCTTGTTAATTAAAACCATGGAACTATTACAAAGCTCAAGCTGGCAACATTGTTTTATCTTTAACTTTGATGCAGTTGCAAGTGGCAGATGTGATGTGGATGAAGGATATGCATTCCCTGAGCAAGACCTCTGTGTAGGCTCTGGGAATCACTGATAATAGCAGTATTAAGCAGAAAAATGGAAATTTTGGGGGGCAATCACTCCATATGGAGGAAGGACAAACGTATTTATTTGTGTTAACACCATTTGGATGGGAAATAAAATCTGTGTGGCAGCAAAACTGCTGGTAGGGCTGATGAAAGATGCTGGAGGATGATTTTGCATTCCTACTGTAAATGAGTACAGACATCAACATACAAAATGAGTACAGAGGATAAATTGTATTCTTGAAACACACATCATTTTCCTCCAACGTTGAAAAAAGCATACGATGTCTAGGTCATATGTACACCATAGATGCCTTAAGACAGGTGACATGGTATTTGTCTGTTTCATTAGAATTTAACCAGACCATTTAAGTTTCTATGCAACTTTACAGACAACTGAAATAGAAAAAAGTGTGGAGTTGAGCATTTTCTTCCTCAGATTAAGTAAACACAATATTTTCTGACTTGGTATTTGTTTGGGGGGATTTTTTGTTGTGTTTTGTTTTGGTTTGTTTTTAATTTGAATTAAAACATTGTTTTTTCCCCAACTGTTTATTCAACATATTTATTCCAGGTGCTTTGCTGAATTTTAATTTTCTAAATTACATCAGCATTTATATCCAGATCCTCTATTTAATAAAAAAATACAAAAAGACATTACCAAAAAAGAGTTCTACCAATCAAAACTATAAAACTAAAATTTCTTTTAATCTTATACCCTCTGCCATACAAATTCAGAACTTGAAAAGCCTAAGACTACTCAGAATGCTTCCAGAACCAGTTTTATTGGACAAAGAAACAACATAGCTAGTGAACAATAAGATTTCCCATGACCAAAACCCAACTTGTTTCAAATAAACAAAGTTATTTTTTTCCTCAAAGTGCCATACTATGCATCCTTTCAAGTCTCACAAAGTATCAGAGAGAGGAGAAACAATAAAGAATGCATCCGGTTTGGGAAAAAAACCATAGTGCAATGAACACTAACACATGCATATTATTTGCAGAAGAAGCTGAAAGCATTTATAATTAGTATCTATGGTTATGGTAACCCAAATAGATCTTTCCTAGTTTAAACATTAAAGAACGTTCAGGTGAAATCTGTGCTCAGAATTTTTATTTCTTTCACTGTAATAATTTTAGTTCAGTTACACTTCTGGACCTTGACTGTGTCAGCATGACTTGAGTTACAGAGATGATACACAAATCATGGTTAACCCCAAAGAACCCTGTAGAAAGATTGGCAAATACAATTCTTTTAGTATAGTCAAAGGTGACCATGCAACAAGAGTTCTCCTTAACTCAAGTTTGTTTCCAAGAAATGATTAATAAAGCTGATAGTAGTCCTGCTCAGCAGACAGGAAAGCACAACAGATGAAAAATCTTCTCCTACTCCATAGCCCTATGCATCAGTTGTCATTTGTGATAGGAAGTGCCTAAATGTTGCTTTTTAGTGAAAGCAAATAAAGCTAACAAATACAGCGACAAGATGCAAAAAAAGACTTTCCAGGACAACAGATGATTATAATAAATGCAGACATATATAGTGTTCTTACTTATGAACTGTTCATCTGCATTAATTAGTTGTAAGCAGCATCTTTAAAGAATAGTTAATCAGCTTAATGAATGGCATTAGTGTTATACCAAGTTGGGTGGCTCATGCTTTATTTCCTGTCACTTAAGAAAAAGAACAGTAATTAGCTCACCTCCAGACATCAATATTGTTAATGATTGTGAATAAATAAAATTAACCCAACCGGTAAACGATTCTGTAATAACAGTCCTTAACATCATTTACCTAAACTAGAATATAAAATAAGTCTTGTCCATGTTATTTTGTCCTTTATTCTCACATGTAAAACTTTTAGTTATGCTTTAAGTTTTTCTGCATATACCATAGCTTTTAAATTTCTTACAGGTGAAATCAAAGGAACTGCTCTAGCCACACACACAGTAGAACAGATGTTCTCAACTCAAAATGATTCCATCTGTGAGAATAACTAGTACAGATATACTCTCACTACTACTACTACCACCACTACCACAGATAGTGCAGATAGGATTTTCTGTTTAATCTACAATAAATTAAAAGCAGCTGTAGAGTGTCCTATAGAAAAAGATATAGAGTCTCTATCTGTACCAGATACACCTGTTGGAAGCTGATTTTATTTGCCATGTATAAAAATTCATTTTGAACTTTATAATGTTTGACAGAGAGGTCAGGGTTGGATATCTAGATAGAAGAATATATTTAATGGATTTATAAACACTACAAGACACATGTAGAATCATGACATAAATAGGGACTTCAGAGGCCAAAATAAACACAGGTTTTAGGCATAACTGCCTTTTATTGAAGCTGGAAAAAACCTTTTGATTTCAGTGCACAAGCAATGAATTTTTAACATATACAATAATAAGAAATTATTGATTCACTATGAAAAAGACCCAACAAAATTATGAAAAAAATAATAAAACTAATAATTACAACTGTGGAAACATGCAAAATGCAATATGTGCCTTGCAGTTGTCTCTGTTAATGTTATATTTAAAGAACAGAAAATTGAAGCTGAAACCAGGAATAAGCAAGAAATGTAATCTAGCTTGTTTTTTGTCCCCTTTCCTGTAAAGAGCTGAATTACATGCAAAATGCCTGTTTGTACATTATATATGCATTTATTATTTTTAATATACATTTAACTAACTCTATTGGTGTGGTTTCTGTGCAACAGAAGTTATACACAATGCATTTGTCAGGATAATTAGGCTATAACTATACCTTTAATTCACCCATACAATTTACATTCATGTAATAGGGAGCTGTACAAATAAACCAGGGGCAAGAAGTCCTGTCTGTGGCTCTTTGGAGGACTATGAAACTGCAGATTTTTATTAGGGGATATTTTATTGCTTTTGGTATTCTGTGAAAGCACTGAAATTTTGAATTATGGAAGCAAAGGGTTTTTTCCACGATACTGACTGCTGAATATTCTGACGTCATTTTCTGTCCAAAAAAAAAATTATAATTTGGTTATCTTAACTTGCAGTCATTTATTCCAAATTAAATGCTAGATTTTATCTTTGCTTTCAGGTAGACTTTGCGGGAAGCTATGCTGGAACCCACAGTCTGAATTTTAATGGTGTCTAGACAGGAAAAAATCCTTCAATCCAGAAGCAGGGCAAACAGAATATAAGCAACATGTCAGTTTATTTACACTTCATTTTGTCTACTTTTGTTTCAGCTTAATCTGACTTATTTTTCTACTGAAATATACCACTTCCCTATCTTGCCTAAAGTTCATTTTTTTAATATTGTCCTATCAAAACGTCCATCTTTGGCATTGGCTATTAGAATTCCTTCCTAGTCACTTCAAAAAGAGACTAGGAGCTATGTATATCCAAAATAAACCACTCATCCAGAAAAGGAGATTGTTTTGTACACAGACTATATTTGCACTTCTACCTTGCTATGGTATTAGAAAGCTTTAGTTGATGCATCTCATTTATTACCCCCAGTCCTTCATGTGATATAAAGGAGACTCTGCCAGTGTTAGTGATAGGAAGGGCAGAAACAGTTCAAAGCCTGCTCTTCACAGAAATATAAGTTGGGCAAGAACAAATTGGTAACAAGTGTGGGCATTGTCATTAACTTTACATGTTAGTATTTGCTATTTCATCTTCATACATATGTCAAATACAAGCTGCAGAAAAAATGGTAATTAAAAAAGAAGTTGGTAAAATGAGTATTTTAAAGACTTCTCCTAGCTCACTCTCCTGTCTCTTTTACAAAACCACTTCTTTTGGTGTTTGTCATCTTGAGCAAACGCTCCCAGATATCACAGATCGTCTGCCATCCATTCAAGTAGATTATAGAATTAAAAATGCAAGGTTCTGCCCTGGGACTGAAGGCCTGGGTCTCTTGGCTCTTGAAACTTGAAAGGCCTGAATGGTTTCTTCTTCACAATTTAAGAAGTACTTTATAAATTTTGTTGCTCTTATTATGTAGAAATGCTGATGAAAAGCATTTTTCGTTCAAAGCTTCTGTTCAACAGTTCACAGCAGAGAAGTGACCTAGAATCATCTAGATTTTTTTAGGACAGACATGCTGCTGTTATGGGCCCTGTAGAGATCATTTTTAAAGTATCATTGTTTTTAAAATGAAATCCTATGGTGTCCTGGATCTTTCCTGACCTTTTACATACTTGGGATAGGGGTGAGGGTGACTGTATTAATTAATTAATACTTGCATACTTTACATACTTGGGATAGGGGTGAGGGTGACTGTATAGATATTAAGTCCTTTTTATTTCCTAATCTTACCAATTGTTTAGCCTCAATAGTGAGATTTTCACACGGGCTTTAGTGATTATTTAATTTTCTAATTTTTAACATTTCATTTGCCATTACAGCAAAATGCTATTTGTTCACTTTTGCTTTTCCTATTTATTCACTAAATTCCAGAAGAGGAAAATTTAATTAAAATAGATAAATACATTAAAGGGAACACATGAAGGGTTAATTGACTTTTTTAAGAATTGAATGTAGTAAATGTATAATGCAGTAAGCATTTAATTTAGAAAAAGGTACTTTATTAAAGTTTACTTTCATTAGTTGATAAAAAACTGCTTCAACATTGAAAGCTTAATTGAATACTTACAAAGACAATGAAAGAACAATTTCATGGTGAAATTATCTGAAAAAATGATTATTTTATTTAAACTAAAACATGTACAAATACAGATCTATTAATTACTTGAATAGAATTGATCACAAATATTTAAATACTGCATTTATAGCAAAATTAAAATGCAATATTGCTTATGTTCTTGAAATAACTTATTGTTATATAGTAGCATCTAGGAGTTTTTCCCCTGGTTTGCTGGCTAAAGACATCACAACAATGTTATGTTCATAACAAAAGTAGAGGAGAAAGTTATGGTACACTGCATAGAGGTGCTGGCAGTTGTTACCTCACCTGTAGCAATTTAGCAGTCTCAGGATAAAGTTAAATCCTGAACAGTGATGAGCACTGATTCAATCCATGTCACACTGCTACTGAATCACAGTCTCCACTAACATCCTATGAGCCCCTGGACTGGTCTGAAGGAAGAGACACTAAGGTTGGTTTAGTTCACCATTACTTCCGCATTGCAAATAATATCTTATGATGGCTAATTAGACTGTGTCTTTTCTTTTTTTTTCTTTTGCTTTCAAATAAAATTATATTGAGCTCCTTTATGTAAAGAATAAAAAACCATCAGGAGCCATTTGTATTGATGAAGAGTTCTTTAGCAAGGTGCTGGTAGAGTTCTGGGGATGACAAAAACCTTCAAGTTCATTACTGTTTTGCTGCTCCTTAATAGGCCAGGAACTTTACTGGAAATCACCACCAGACCTCCCCCTACACAAAAATCGTACCAGTAAGGCTGCAAAGGCTGCATGGGAAATAAGAACAAGTCTACTAACCCAGATCTTTTTTTTTTTTCATTATAAGGGCTGGGGCTCCAGACAAACTCTGAATCTTGTCTTGCCCTTGCTATGAGAAACAGGGGTATTTAAAGTGGTACTAGGCTTCTTTGAATGAAGGGAAAATACATTAATATAAATAAATAACAGCGTAAGACTTGTATTTCAGTAATATGAAGTGTAAGAAACATGGGCACAGAGAATTTCAAGCTTTCTGTGCTAACCGGCACTAATCCACAAGAAAATACTGTATTTAACCTGAAGCTGAGGAAAAGGCTTCCAAAATTAAGTGACAGAACTAAGATTGTGGGTGTGTAGTTTGAATAGAAGTGTGTTATATCACATAGTGGAAAATTTGAAGTTTAAAATTTTAAGATATAGTAATATATATATGTAGCAAAATAGAAGTTTTAAGATGTGAGCTTGTCTTGCTTTTTCACCTTCTTCATGAGTTTAGGTGATACTGTGTGATTAAGTAGAAAAGTCCACAGTCCACAGATGTTTAGTTTTTAGATTAGAAGTAAAAATAAACTAGTTAACATTTGAGTAGTTGACACTTAAAAGGCCTTGTATGAAGAGGCTTAGGGCTCCATTTTTAGTTTGTTAGCTTAGTGTGCTGAAAAACTCATGGACTGTGAGATTGTAACATATATAAGAAATAATAAACATCTCTGAGTCCAAACAAGAATACTATCTCTCACTCATTAATCCCAGCCCTGAAGAAAAAAATCACAAGACATTTTACAGTGAACCATGCAGGAAAGAATGGTTCAATAGATACATAATAGATCATATGCAACAGAATTAAGTTATAAATACAAATATTTATTTTTATTACTTTATCTTCATCTCTCTCTTACTATGATTTATCATGCTATAAAAAAATCTCTCCTTTTCCTTTGTTTATATCATTCCCACTTATAAACATTTTTAAATGTGTATGTTTTAAGGAATTATGTTTAAGTTGGGCAAGAAGATTCTTTTACTATCTGATTGTGTTTGTTTTCTGCACTACAAAAATGGTTTTCATGTAACAAAGATTATTTGTTACTAAAATTATCTAAATATATGAAACATATGAAGTATTTAATTCTTCTGTTTTAATTCTATTCAGAGCATATGAGTAATGTTTTTCTGTCAGAAATTTAACTACACATTTTTAACTTATAAAAGTCCTTCACAATAAACTCAGAACAGACACAAAAAAAAAGATTTGTGAAAAAAAATAATATTATTAATACCAAATTTTTTAATGAGAGAAAAACTTTCCTCATTTTAAATAAAGCTGAATAAGAAGATATAAATCTAATCTCTAACTGGGTTATGCACGTTTGATGAGAAAGAAAGTGAGCTTTGAATAATAACCTGGAATAAAAGAGATTGAAATCCTTGATGAAATAAATACCTAATTGTCCATACAAGTGGAACAGCTGCAGCAATCTAGACTGAGAGACAACCACTACAGATTATCTGTTAACAAGTTCACAGAGTCTAGACCTTGAATAAGTGCCCATTTTGAATTATACTGAATTGGCAAGCAGGATGACAATTTAAATTTAGATCTTTTCTTTTAGAAGGAGTTTTCTAATCAATACAAGGAATTCCCAGCCTGCTGACAGGTATCTTTTTCAGATTGCAAAGCTATTCATCTACTGCATCTGGTTCTTCTGTATGAGAAATTATTTTGACTTTTCCATATGCTATTGTAAGACTGAGCCTTATTAGAAAGACGAGTTACTAATCTAAGATTTAAATTCCTCTTTTCTGTTTTAAAATTTCAGCAAATCAACTGAAGATTTTTTTTCCCTACAATCTTTAGACTTCCATTCCTAATGTCTTTTCAACACGCTTTAGGTTAATGATAATCCAATTCCCTTTCTTGAACTGCTCAGTTTTCCCATGAAGCCTCAGGTCAAAGACAATTCATTGTCTCTTTAGCTGATAAGGCCAGATATTGATTGTTTCCTTTTTTCATATTTCAGTCTTTCTGCCAATCTCTTTTCTGGTTCAGGCTGTGAAGCCATGCTCTTGCAAATTAGGACTGCCTAATATTAGAGTGGAATTTCTAATGATAGTACTATGAGTTACAGAGATTTTTTCACTTGAAATAAGTCAATGATGGCATAACTCCTAGTAAATGACAGAATGCTTGACCATTACAAAAAGAAAGAAACAAACAAACAAGAAAGAAGAGAAAATAAAAAAGTTACTATGAAAAAGTCTTTAATTTTAGAAATATTTTATAATATATACTACTATTGCTTTCTTTTTCTTTTTAAATCACTTCTGTTTACAAAACAAGTCACAGACAAATAACTTCTGCTAATAAGCTCTCAATGGTTTGTTGAAGTAGATGAACACTTCTAGAAAAGTTAAAAGAATGAGCCATCTAATTAAAGAGCTAATGTGCCACAGGGTAGAGATAATAGTGTTTAAACAGAAAAAGGCGCAAGTCCTTATTGATAGTGATAACCACTTAACCACATTTAATTTTTTTCAGAGCTGGTAGCTGGCCAGAAAAATTAGCCAAAAAGTATGTAAATAATTTGCTGCATTGAATTTATGCAGCTTTAATTAATGGAATTTAATTAATTTACTTTCTAATGCTGGTCCAGGAGCATTCAAATGGTATTCTGTATTGGAAATGTAATTTGGACATTTAATTTAAATTTATAAACTTATAGTAGAAATATGCTCTCTCAGCCCTTTGTCTTGCATATTGTACGGTCTGTAACACACTCAACTTGCAAACCTTTCAAGGGTAGGAAATGTGTTTTATACATCTTTCAAATATAACATGTAAATTGATGAAACTTTTAAAATATCCAAAATATAATTAATTTACATTCATTTTACCAGATAATAAAGTGGTACAATTACATTTTGAAAAGAAAGTCACTATCAATATCAATGATTAGTTTTCATTGTGCTCAGTATCAGACATTCACTGCCCTGATCCCGCTGTCCACATTACTCCTGATGCAAGCCAGGATGTCACTGGACTTTTGGGCCACCTGGGCACATGCTGGCTCTTGTTAAGCTGGGTGTTGACCAACACCCCCAAGTCCTTTTCCACCCAGTAACTTTATGGACATTCTGCCCCAAACTTGTAGTTGTGCAAGGGGTTGTTGTGAGACAAGGGCAGGACCTCAGTGTGGAGCCTCATATAACTGGTGTCAGCCCATCAATACAGCCTGCCCAGATCCCTCTGTGGAGCATTCCTACGATCAAGATCCTCATGGTGGCAGGTTCCCAAAATTTGAGAGATAATGCTTTCCAGATAATCAGTAGAAGAAAATAATTTCTTTTCAGAGAATGATTTAAAGTCCAAAACACGTTCTCTGAGATAAACTAAATTTAGTATTGCAAACACTTTCATCGTGTCTTATAAGCTATTTTGAAAGTAGAAGTCACCTGGTTACAAATGTTAAAATTATTGTCCTGAGGAACTTTGATGGTATTTCTGACTTGTCAATTCAGAAATATAAAGAACAAATAATGTAGTGAAGATAAACAGAGCAGATCTGCTTATTTACAGTTTTCAAGATACGTAGTAAAACGGCAGGATCTGCACACTTGCAACTAGCACAGTTAAAAAAAAAAGGATAACATACATACACAAGGTAAAAATAACCTGAGACATTAAATTCCAAGGCACTGAAGGCAGCAATAGAACCTGTTCAGCATCAACTGGGATTCACATTTCTACTCATGGACACAGGAGCCCCTCTTCATCCCCATCTAGATCCATCAGTGCCCTCCAGCCAGTCTTCAGATGTCTGCTGCACAGATCTCTTGGCCCTGTGATGTAGCAGGTTTAGCTCTGTAAGGACTTTTGGCACTATGTTGGTAGTTTATCTCCAGGCTGGCCCTCACCCTGTTACCAGACCCTGGCTCTGCTACCTATGTTGAGCCCCTGTGGGACTGTGTCCCATTGAATTAGAGCACAGCCTGTATGAAACTGACCCAGTGACCCTCAGTTTCAGGTTCTTTTTCCAGCCTTTGCTTTTCTCTGACAATAAAATTACATTTAATTTGATCTATGTCAAGTCAACTTCAAAATCTGTCTGTATTTGCAGGGAAATAAATTCTTCAGGGATGTGCCTTCGATATTCATATTAAACTAGGAAGTTAAAATTATTTCTCTTGGTTACTTTCTATGGGTTGCTTAGTATAGAGTCATAAAATAATTCAGGTTAGAGAAACTGCAGGAGAGCTCTAGTCCAACCTCCTGCTTAAAGCAGGGTCAACTAGAAGAACAGATCTCAAAGGGGAGATTCCACAGTCACTCTAGATAATTTTGGCAAGTATGTCTGTCTTTCCATTCACTTCAATGAAGACCCTTCTCTCTAAGCTACGTACAAGTATTTTAAGAATACTGTGACACCTCCTTGTCCCCAGAAACTCTTCTCCAGGCTGAAGAAGCGCATCTCCCTTCACCTTTCCTTGGAGGGTGAGTGAAGATCCTTCCCTGAATTTGCTACCATGTATCAGCATCTTTCTTGCACTGAGGATCCAACAATGAATGCCATATTCCAGATTTAAAAGCTGTGGAAAAATTTTGCTTTCCCTGGTTTGCTGACTACACTTGCATTGATGCAGCCCAGCATGCTATTAATTTCCACTGCTTCCTGTTCAATCATGTAACAAGTAGTTCAAGCTTATGTTTATTCTGTTACAAGAAAACAATATTCTATTAGTGTTTTCCCAGAACAAACCAGTAACAGAAAAGATGATTTTAGGCCCAAATGAATGACATGAACAGGAGCTCCTCATATATTAACTTTTGTTTAAAAAATAGTATATCATATTTATGAGGGTCTAAAGAAAAATATTCAAAGTAGTCTGACTGGAATCACAGAAAATCTATTGGTTTATTTTTTCCTTAAAGATCTTCTCTGTAATGTGAAAAGCAACATTGGATGTATCTTACAATATTTATTGGAAAAACAAGGGTCTGTAGTCCACACCTTGAAATAAAGCTTTTCATTTGTTTGAAAACTGTAATGGTAACTTGTTTTAAACAGTTTTAAATCAAATCTACAGCTTTAACGTGTGGCTATATAAGGATATATACATTTGCTTTGTATACCAAACAAACAGACTGAATTGTTGCCACAAAATAAAAAAGAAGTGACTTTCAACTGATGCTGATTGTTACAACTAATTAGTTTCTTTGTCTTGCTCCTAAGGTAAAATCAGTTGATAACCATCCTTAGAATTCTGTGCAGTTTCTGTGGTAAATGAAATGTTTATGTTTTCCTGTGCTAAACTTACACAGATTAAAACTAGAAGATGAGGTACATGTAAATCTTAAATTTTTATTCTTCAGATGGTGTGAGCATCACACCATTGCTAATTACCATGATTGGTAATTAGCAATACTCATTACCAAAAAAAAGAAATAAACTGGAAATTCAATTTGGCTTTGGACCAATGTATTGAATTTTTCAATTCCTCCTGCTCATAGAAGATCTATGAACAAAATTAATTTATATAATTAATTAATTAAGTTATTCTCAAAGACAAAAAAGAGTCAACTGGTCAGATAAACTGTAATGGAGTTTAAATTTTGATCAGGAATGGAGACACACATATTTAGGCCAGATCTGTAGGCCATATCATTAAATTTAGAGCAAATCCAAGTAAATTCTTTGAATAAATTTCCTAGCTTCAGACTGCCCATGAAGAGGACAAATTCAGAAAGAGACTGAAAGCTACTCTTGCCTTTGTTGCATACAGGCAAAAATCATATGAAAAATTCACCCACAAAAAGCAGGTGAAAGGATCAGACAAGTTGGTTGAGGTTAGCAGTATGGAAGAGGTTTTGGCTCTTTAGTGCTCTGATGAGGAGAGGATCAGTTTAATTGAAATACTGCTGTGGGCCTTTCAGCACTCCCACGAGCTGAAAGTCCCAGCTGCCCTGGGAGTCAGTGCAGTGCTCATCTGTGACCCAAATGCAGGAACAGCAATGGTGCCACAAGTACTTACAGTTTTTACCATGTCACATGCACTTCTGTGAAAATAGTGCAAAACGGATTAAATTTCTGGGGAATGATGTCAAAAGCATTAATACTCAAATTTGTGTGATCATGGCAAGGAAGAGAACAAATGGTGCATTGCAGTGTGGTATGACCAGGTATGACCTACGTATACATCTACAAGTCCTAGTCATTTATGCTTACTTTAGCCAGTAAGAAGTACAAAAGACGCCACTGTACTCTGGAATTGTTTACTTCTACCCTCTACTGTGCAGGATGTCTGAAATACAGGATATTGACATCAGCACTGTAATGTGTATTGGAAGACTTGTGTAGTGAATCCTAACCACCTAATCCCTCACACATGATAGGAGTTATAAACTGATGTAGTAGTGTTTAAAAATGCCACCTACAAGATAGTGTACTGGGATTAAAGGAGAGAGCTATAGAAACAATGCCATTAAAATGAAATTTAAAAAACTTCTAAAAAAGGAAACCAATGCCAGAAAACAGGGCAGTATCTGTTTTTCCTTCTTTTGAATTTTTGCCATTATTACTGGCAGAGAAGACTGATGCCAATTATTTTCATGGACAGTTCAGAGGATGCTGTCTATAAAAGAAATAAACTTGATTTAAGTTCTAAAATATAGATACAGAAGAATAGAAAAGAACCCCATCCCTTAGAAGTGAGCAGTGAAAGTATACTCTGAAATGTCTCACACGGAAAAGCCAAACTCAAAACCAAAGGGGTTCTGGATGAGAGGCTGGCAAAAGGTCTGTCTCAAGGGAAATTGAAACAATTCAGAAGGAAAAATCAGTGTTAAGATTTCAAATTTTTAAGTTCCTCTTTTGTAATTATTTTCAATCTGTAATACAAATCTTTGAGACTTTTTTCATTTTTAATCTATCATTTCAAGTCTGTATAGTGATTAAAATGGATTGAAGTGAATGTAACAGACATGCACTGTAATCCTGTCATGAAAGACCCCAAACCAAACATAACAAACTTGCTTCTTGGAGCTTTTGCAACTCAAAACAACCTTGGGAATCCAAAATACTGTGATGCATTTTCTTCTAAGCACCAAGAATCAGTTTTGTGTGAATAAATCTGTCAGCAGGTTTTAAGCATTGAAATGCAGATAATTAGTGAGTCAATTTACAACTCTAAGACTGTTATAACCTCCTATTGTCACTCTGCATTACACATGTTGCATCAAGATACAGTTTGATAAATGTTTTAAATTAAAGTAAATGTGCTGTTGTCAATGGAGCTTTGTTTTCTCACACCATCAGTTGTGTGTATCTCGTTTATGAATTTGGTTGCTTGGGTTCCTTTTGATGTTTTTGAGCCATACAGCAGGCTGGACCAGAGAAAAGGATGAGGGAATAATACAGATGCAACAAAATTTGTTTTCATCCATATTATTTCCCTGGTATTGCTTCCTTCATTGCCTGGTGGATGCTGAGCAGAGAGAGAGAAAGGAACATGACAATAGGAATCAGAAGAAGTCTCTAGGACCTCAAAAGTAATAGTGACGTTAAATAATAAAATTAAAATAATTTTCACTACTTTTTCAATTTCTCTTCTTTAGTTCTGACTTAATCTCACCAAGCTGATGGTAAGCCCTCTGAAAATCTCTCTAGTGCTGTGCTTATTTGTCTTGGTCCATTGGTCAAAATTAAAATGTGTTCCCTACCAACACTAATGTGAGGAAGTCATGTTATAAGAGTCTTCCTATCACTTTGCAGTTATAACTAAATCTGTTTCATCAATGCTTAGGTTCTGTCTCTTTTTCCATTTTAATCTTTCAAGAATTTCTTCTTTTCCAATTAACTCCTTGGTTTTGAGCAATTTTTTTCTGGTTCTATTAAAAGTTATTTTATGCTGCACTTGTGTGGTAAGAGATATCCTATGAATAGTAAATAAATAAATGATTTTAAATTATAAAGAAGTGACTCAAAATTTGTGTTTAGATTGGATTTTATGAAAAAGAGGATGGTGCTCTTTGCTAGTCACAGGCTTCATCCTGCTAAGGGCCATTCACTTAAGAGTTGGACTCAATAGTCCTTGTGAGTCCTTTCCAATGCAGAGTAGTCTGTGATTCTGTGAAAAGTTCTTTGCTGCGAGGGTGGTGAGTCACTGGAAGAGGCTGAGCAGAGAAGCTGTGAATGCCACATCCCTGCAAGTGTTTAAGGTCAGGTTGGATGGAGTTCTGACAAACCTGGTCTAGTGGAAGGTGTCCCTGCCCATGGCTGGGGATTGGAACCTGATGAGGAGTCTGTATTTCGTTGCATCTTAACAAAATGTGAAGCTGGAACGTATTTTAGGTGTGCTAGTAGTAGATTGTGGGTGGAAGAGTTTTTCCAAATGAAGATGCTTCATGCCCAGAATAATACATTATTGCTTATAGTATGAGCTCTTGTGACAAGTACAGAACTGAGCAATGCTACACTGTAATTAAAGATGACACAGCACATTGTTATTTAACAACAATATTTGCCTATAAACATCTTATTCTTGTCATCTGTCTACTTACTATTAACTAGTAATCTGGAGTGACAGGGTGCTGAGAAGAATAAGCATTTAGCACAGACTTTTATTTCTACATCATCAGTTCAGACCTGGACTTCATGTTGAGAAGCCATCGTTTAGGAGCATTTTCTTACCCTGTGATTTCAAATAATTTCCCATAGGATGCATATTTCATCACAAAATCATCCCTACAACTGGCACTAAGTGCATCAGTGTTGATTATATCTTTAGAGAGACTGGGAATTGAATGCTGCAAGCAGAAATGATATCCTAAAAGAACTAAGAACACATTGCTTAGAAGCACACTGATAGAAGAGTAAGTGTAGAACAACATTAATGAAAAATTCAGTTTTAAAAAACTCTGTTGCTATCCTTATATTTTTATTTCTTCTTTAATCATGCAATAAATATGTAAGGATGTCTCCTAGTCTTCTAATTTCTTTTAATATATGAAAGCAGTAAGACTGTTTTCTGATGCCAGGTTTCTTCATTTTTTCTATACACATATCATAATTCATTTCACCTATACACATATCATAATTCATTTCACCTATACACAGATCTTCAGATGGTATTTTATAGAAGGAAAAATGCAGAATGTAAAATCAAAAACAAAAGAAAAGAAGGTATAAGAATTCTGCACCAAAACTTCAGCTGATATTTTAATGGGTTTTCTTTTTATTATTTCATTGGTATTGCTTTCAGAAAATTATTTTAAAATGTTACATTCTACATATAATGATCTATTTTTTTTTTTAGTATGTAATCTTCTAGGAGTTTAAATAAAAAAATCTATCAAGAATTGATCACAAATTCATCAATTTATCCAAAATCAATGATTCATTATGATTTTTTTCTTAGAATAAATATGTTTTAAAAAATAAGTTAACTTTGAAATTTTAAAATTAAGTTTTAAAATTTTTTCAATGTTTTGTGATCTTCTCAAATACATCTATAGTATTTATCTTAGATAAGCAGCTTAGCTAAATAATTTTTAGCTGTAACATGCCACTGGTGATCCATGAAATGTTAGTGGCTTATTATCAACTGGCAAAGGAATGACTTTTTCTTTATGGTGTTCAGGGATTCAAAGGAGAATGGCTCTTCCAGCGAGATTAATATTTATTTTTATCATATATATATATATATATATATATATATATATATATATATAAATTAATTTCATTAATTTAATTTTTTTTTCCAATTCTTAGGCATTTGACTGACCATCTAGTTCACAATATTGTTATCCATCTATGTCAAAGCTCTACATTTGCATAGGGTTTTGCTTGTATGACCTCATAGGCTATTAAGAAATTCTCTGCTAAGAACTAATCAAAAAAGTAAGTATCTTTCACAATACACTTCCAACAAATTTCATTTTAATAAGCAGAGAATTCCAGTGCTGAGTAAACAATTGCTTTTCTATCAATCTTAAAATCAAAATGTTGTCATAATCAACACTAAATGATTATACTGCTATTGTTCAGAATGATGTTAGTGACTGACATAACTGGATGCTTAAAGTTCACCTGTTTCCAAGCATTTTACATGTCACGTTATTTTTGCTCAACAGTATGACTATCTTTTATAGATCTAAGTGTCCAAATATGAACTATAAATTTAACTCATGTAAAAAACTTGCAAATTTTGAAAATCTGTTCAGATGACAAAATAAGTCTTTGAGGTTACAGTTCTGTATTATTCTGTATTATGTTCTGTTCATAAATAAATTTCTCCATCTGCAGAGTTCCTGTCTTTTGAAGAGTTTTTAAGATTGCATGCTGGCATACTGAACCTGTTCTTGCAGATCTCTCTATATTTTGATATTATTGCTACAGAATTTCTGTCAAAGCTATCACAAATCAAAGCCAAAATGCTATAAAAAATCAAATGCAGACTGAAGGATTAAGCCATGCAGTTCTAGATGTGTAAGTGGTACTTATCAGCAGTTTCATTTTCATGAATTGTATGGATATTTCAAAGTCTGCTATTGTGAATTACTATTTCAAAATTTCATTGAACTGTAACTTAAAACTTGAAGGAGGCACCTGCTAATAAACATGGAGCTGCATTTAATTAGATACTTTAATGAGCAGTATATACAGGCTCCTGCAGAATACTGTTTCAGCTATATCGGATTACAGTTATCACTGCTTGTCTAGACATGGGATCAAAATGTGAATCTTAAATTAGATTGCCTTAAGATTTGTTTTTGTCAGGGTACTGTACTTATCTTAACCATGACAGTCCAGCAACTGAAGAATGTAAGTTCACCAAGAAAACCTTAGAATCTCTTGGGAAATTTCTTTCAAGACTTGCAGTATATATTCAATTATTCTTTAAATGAAAAATGACATTGAAAATATAAAAAAAAAACAACCCTAAAGTAAAGCTGACATATAATTAAGATTTCAAATTAATCACTGTCTTAGTTAAGCTTCAATATGAGGCATGTATCAAAATGATAAATTGCAGTACCACAAGTTGACAAATATGGCTTATTTAACAGCATTATTCTGAAAGAAATAAATTAAACAGAACATTGAAATAGTAAGTGAATTTTTACCAGACTAAGGGAAAGACATTTTTTTTGCCAATAATTAAGTTTTTCTCAAGGCAGAAAAAACGATAGGTTATTCATTGGTTTTTAACTTTCAAAGAATGACTTTTTTGCAAATTTTAAAGCAAAGAAATATATTTCCATTCATTTTGTCTGGAGCAAAATTATGCATGTTCTGTGGCTCTCTAGTCAATCAACTTATTTATTTTTTTTTTAAGACTAATCAAAGAAAGCTTAGCACTCAACAACCACTAAAGTCTAACTGCTAATTATGGTAGAATAAAACAAGAGATCTGCAATCAGGCACATGTGCCTGAGCTTGTTTCCTAAAAATTATATGTTATTTTTCCAATGAAGAAACAGGGAAGAGAATGACAAGTCTATTTAGATGAATTTATCACATATTTTCCCAAAAATAGGATGACAAATATTTGGCAGCAGAAACAATCTCTAACTGTACTTTTGCATACTGATAATAAAGTGGCACAGTCATCCATAATGAGCTTTTGAGAGGTTCTAAGAGTCAGATATTCCCTCCTGCATGGCACAGTCCCCTGCATGCAAACCTCTAGTCTTGGGCTGTGAACATCTCGCCTGGAGCTCAGGCACATAATTTTACAGAGCAGTTGCTCTTTTTTCAGCCTTACAACAGCTCCTTCATGCTACTCACTCCTCTGAGTGGTAATAACACAGCCAAGGGAAACCTTGAGCTGATCTGAGGTGATACGGGGTTCTGAGGTGAAGAATGAGGAGCATGTGATCCCTTAAGGTGTTGGCATTCCTTTCAATCCTTCTGACCAGGAGAAAAGCTCTGTCTGCAAGTGCATCCAGCAGACCAATGACTGGTTGCACTGCTGTCTCCAAGGGTCTTGTCTTCTTTATCTGAAGACAAAGTAGAAGTGCTGGGAAGAAATGAACTACCTGATCAACACAAATGAGAATATAATCATGTGTAGACATTTTTAACTCAGAAGGAGGGCCTTTAAAAATAGTTTTCATGGGACAGGGACCTAACTACAGAGTAAAAGAAAATTTAGCCCAGGTTTGGAAGGAAGGCTGAGAAGTAAGTACTAAAATTGGGACACTAGACTTTTAGACATCATATTTGGATTTATCTGGGGAATTGTTAGGCAAAATCTCCTGGGAAGCAATTATGGGGAGGAAGTGCAGTCAGAGAGATGGCTGATTTTTTAAATGACATCCCAACTATTTTAAGGGGAAGTGAACTTTCACAAATGACTCATGAGGCTAACAAGGGAACTTCTTAATGAACTAAAATGCAAAGAAGTACAGACAAAAAAAAAAAGAAGTAAAAAAGAAAGGCATATAGATATGGTGCTTAGGAACAAAATCAAGAAGGTCAAAGTCCAAGTGCCACTAACACTGCAGGGTTTCATGGATTATACAAAGGGATTCTACAAGTATGCTAGTGGCCAAAAAAGAACAGGGAAAATTGCAGATTCACCAGGTGGCAAAGACAATAATATTCAATATGGAAAACTCCAAGCCTTGTGTGCACTGTTCTTCATAAGGAGTAACCTGTTCATGTATTAGTCCCACTGGGAAGGAGAGTGATAATTTGTTCTGGTTTTACATCGAAAAGCTGGATATATTCAATTCACAGATTTATCCAAGGGTACCAGAAGAGCTCTCATACCCTGACTGAAAAATGCTGTCTATAATCCATGGAAAATTATAGCAATCAGTGGTAGTCCTTGATGATTAGACAGGTTAGTGATACACTTGTCCTAATGAAAGCAAGAGGGATCACTACAGGCACTATAAACTAATAATTCCCTGAATTCCTGGAAGCAGCCTAAAGAGCACATTTTTGTAATCCATTTTCCTTCACCTGAAGAATGATATTAATTGGGAGTAGTTAGCACAGATTTACCAAGGGCAAACTATGCTTGATGAACCCAAATGACATTTAAGCATCTGAAGGGATGTAATAAGTGTCCACTGCTTTCAGCAGCAACTGACCACTGCTTCCAGCAGCTCTGAAACCTGGACATTTCCTTGCTTGGCCACAGGAGCCAGCAACCAGGAGCAGCTTGTGGCCTGGGGATGTGACTCCAAGCCAATGGACTTTCCTACTGCTTTCCCATTTGTATATTTAACCAGCTTCACAGCTGAGCAAGTATCCCAGAGAAATACACAGAAACACACAAGACACCAACGGGATGCCACAGGCAAGGTACTGCTTTGACAGCTTTGACAGCACGCCCATGAACATGAGCACCTGTGGCCAAACCCTCTCTTTGTCTGGCAGACTCAGGAGGTCATTCATGAAGGCACACACACAGCCTGACTTCATGAACACACGTACATTCACAGGTCCCACAAGTACCAGCATGATCCCTCTGCCTGCCTGGCAACCCCACCCAGATTCCAGGCCCTCTTACTGGCCCCAGGGGTCCCCTCATCACTGGCTGGTCCAGCTCGATGCTTACTAGCAAACATGCAGTACGGGCTTACTTGTCCAGCATGGACTCCCCATCCTCCTGACACCTCACCCTAGATCCAGAACCTCCTTCCTGCTGGTTAGTCCAGATGGAAGTGTGCAAATGAGTGATGGAAGTGTGCAAGTGAGTGACCCATGCACACCCAGCTATGGAGAAGCTGAAGACAGTTGTTATCACGCTGCCTCACCACCTGTCACACGGCTTCCTCCAAGCGCTGGCAATGAGCCCCTCACTTGCTTTGCTCATGGTTCCTCCTGCTGGATGGTTTTTGGGACACACATCGTTCCCACCCCAGTGAGCAGCAGCTGAGGCCACCACCCACTCCAGTAGCTGGCACAGAGACCTCAGTCTCTCCAGTAGCTACTACCAGGCCAGGGTTACCTACACCTCCAGCCTGGCTCTAGTATCTGGCACTCAGACCTTTAAACCCTCACACATGCAGAAGGACAGAAAGAGGTTGCTCTGAAAGATAAGAAAAGATTCAATAAGAAGACAGGACAGGTTACAGGTGATCAGGTACAGGCCTCAGCTAGACAAATGTACTGGTCAGAGCCCTTTTTCACACAGCTGTCACAAAACGATGAAAATGCAGAAGAATGACAGAAAATAATTCATTATTTGGAAAATTAGTTTATGTTAATGCTTCAAAAGCCCATATTAAAGAGAAAGAATATTGTGAAATCTGTGATTTTATTGCAGTACTTAAGAACCTCCATAAGAATTTACAGATGCTAATAATAAGGGCTCTATAATTTAGCAGATAAAAGCAGAACAAAGCTAGTGGCTGGAAGTTCAAAAATCAGAATTAAAAAGTCTGACTTCTAAGTGTGGCAGAGTGATCAGTGGGATCAAAGAAAGCTTTTTTAAAGCTTGATGTCATCAAGAGCTAACTTTGTTTCCAGAAGTTATTCTTTAGCCAAATCAGTAGTTGTGGTGTCAAGAAAATAGTGTGAAATGCTATAAAATTAACCAGGTTAAGTCCACAGGGCTATTTTTCTCTCTACGTCCTCAGGACTAATACGGGAATGGTGGTACCAGTTCAACATATAGGTAAAATAACAAATATGTGAATAGTAAAACGTAAAAATGTAAATAGTAAAAATGGCAACCTGGTATTGATTTCATAAGGAATTGAATGTCTTCCGTGCTACAGTTTTACTATGCATCTGGCATTAGGAATGGCAAAAACATCTGTAGTAGATACAAATCTATGAAGAAGCATTAGTGGGATGTGTTCCATCCAAGCAAGTATTCCAGGACAGAAAGGATGTATTAGATGATTTTCTGGGACTTCCAAGACAATTTGGCAGATATTCGTATATTCAGACAAAATACAAAAACTCCAGCACTTTTTTTTTTGCTTCTCGTTACCCAACATGTTGAATGAAGTAAAAACAGACAATATATATTGGCTTATGTCTAGCATGTTGCCTTGTTAGATTTAGTGTGTTTCATTTAAATGTATCTATGCAATTTAATAATTCCCTTTCCTTTAATTTTTATTAAGGGGTTGTTGAAGGAACGTAATGACAGAGTCCAGACATACCCACAGCAGATATGGCTAAATGTGAACAGCAACAACAAAGAGCCTGTAGTATCCATCAGGCAGCAAGCTTGGTGACAAACTTACAGCTTAAATTCTGTGGCTTTTGCAACTCCAACCTGGCAAAAAAATTTTAAGTGCATTCCTTGTAGAAAGCACTCCAACATTAAACAATAATTCACTACTACTCCTTTAAATTTTATATTAAGCTAGCAGTGATATTATTAGCTTTATACAGCTAGGACTTTGTGAACCTTACCTGAATCCAAGATTTAGACTATTTGTAGCCATATTCTGAATTCTGATATGCAGAAGAGCTAAAAATAGTTTATCCTATTTGTTCACATTCTCTAGCTTTATACCAACTGCCAAAATTATTTTTAGCACCCACATCCTGGCATATTTAAGTCCTACTAGTATTTTTTATCTACATGCTTCTATAATGCTGTACGTCAGCTACCAGTTTTTCTTAATATTGCTGAAAGAAATGCATGAGAAGTCCACAGAAGTCACTAGATGGAAATCCTATTCTGTTAATAAACACCATCTGGTCCCTTTGCTTCCCCACTTCCCATTATTCATAATTCTGTGATCATTCTTGAAATTTTTAACATTGCTCTCATCTCCCTCTCAAAAACGTTTCAGCAGAATTGCTGAACTCTATAGCAGTGCTCCAGTACAAACATGAAGACCATTTCATTACTTATACAGTCTAATAATTCAGTTTTATAACTCAGCTTTAAAATTATGTGCAGCAGTACAAACCAGATAAAGTTATATTTCATACCACTATTATAAATATTTGCAATTCACCTCCTGGGCATTCAGAGTTTTCACTATAAGAGTAATCTATATATTAATTTTTTCTATTCTTTGCCATGGCCAATAGGATAACACAAAAATGTCTATCATATTTAACTTGAATAAAGATTGCCATAAATTCTAGCAGTACATTTCTTAATTAAGCCAATGATTTTAGCAATGTCAGCTACCTGTTTAATAGCTGTAAAATAACACAGTGAGAACAGAAGGAAGCACTGTTCAAAGCAGGACTTGGTCCATTGAATCCCCTTTGCTGTGTAGCCAAGCTGTTACGCTGCTTTCTTTCTCAGCAGCTGTATTTCCCCTCCTGTACTCTCAATGAATAAAGCTGCTTATGTATCTTAGGACAACAGGAAATGGAAAAGTGCATCAAACTGTTCTATTCCAAAACCAAATTATACCACCAAAAAATAAAATAAAAGGGCACAGTGACATTGTACTTAGCCTAAATTATCAAATAGGAGATTAAGTATAGCATTCCTTCTTTAAATATTAATATCCATTCATGTTGTAGAGAGCCTGAAAGCCATGAAAAAACTTCTCCAGAAAAAAAAAAAAAAAACCTGGCACAGAATCATCAGACTTAGAACTTCCCCATTTCTCACTCCAGCCAGAAATGCTGTGTCACTAGACAGTGATAAAATTAGCACCAGTATTTTTTCAAAATCCCTTCTTAATTTTTAGTGCATCTCACCATTTTATGTTGTCACTGTAAGTGAAGTCTATTACTTTTGAGTAAAATGTTCCAGGTTCCTCTCATGAATTATTTTTTCTTCAGGGATATTGTGCTATATAGACAGGTATCTTTATCAGATGTGTTCTTTTCTGAATAATGAAGAAGCTGAACATGAAGTTTGTGCATATTGGTACCAAAGATAACTCAAATATGCCACTTGATGTAGTGGAAGGAAAGAGGGGGTGAGAAGAGAAAGAAGGAGAGAAGAAAAGAATGGAAGGACACAGATAGCAGACTGAGGATTATGATATTGATGTTTAGCAGGCCAGAGTTGATATTTTGTGGTCTATAGTTCACTTGGTTTGACTGAATGCAATTGCAGTGGCTTACATATGGTGGCTCAGCATAGTCTTTCTATTAATGGTATCATTTGATGTCTTTTCATAAACATTTTTATTCTCAGGAGATCAGAAAATAAATATGTTCCTATATTCTATGATCAAGAAAGCCCACCAGAGATTCATATTTCCCACAATTCTGTCAGGTACTCTGGAGTTTCTTATCAAGTTTCAGCTCAACTGCAAGTTCGTCAAGAGCATGAGAAGTCAGAAAAATAGATGGTTGGAGTATTCTTTTTTTTTTTTTTTTTTTTTTTTACCTTAAATAGTGAACAGTAATGGATTCCATGTGACCATCTAGTATGTAATCTATTTCAAAGCATTTCAAAAGAAAATGATTTAAATTATCTCTGATTATGAAAGGTATGTTCCTTCTTTTTCAAATTACAACTGGATCTAATCCCTTCAGATATATGTTGTTACTTCTCATCCTATCCTCTCATCCCACCTCTATCATTTTGCTTTATTGCAATGACAGGTTGCTAATCATTTCTATCTTAAATTTCAAATTACATATCCATAATGAAGTTTTAAATTATGAGGCCTGATACTAAGTATGCAGACGTTTCATCAAGAAGCTAAGAAGGAGCTACTGGGCAATCAAAATTTTTGAAAACTGGATACTAGGCAGAACCAGATCTCAAAATGTTGATTGCAGGGTTATACATGTTCACAAAGAGTACAAGAACAGAAATGGAAATTGCCCTGATGTGATTATCATTTAAATACATCTATTCTCTCACATCAAGGAAAGAGACATTAAATGAATATAATGTAATGTAATGAGTTTTCATTTCTTTGCTATCTGGGTATAAAGAGGGTGGCTTCACATGAAGACAGAAAAAAAAACAGGTATTGAAAGAAAAATTCTCTGACCAAATGAAGTTACCTTGATTCAGCTCTTAAAACAATAGACCTGGTAAGGAAGACTCCATTGAACTAAAACTCTTGTATCCAGCCTAACTTTTTTGAAAATTCCTAATTGCACAAAATAAAACATCAGTTTCAAAAAAGATGAGTATCAAGTTCAAAGTAACAAGTTTATGTTTTGTTCTAAAATGCTGATTTCTGTGGTTGAAGGTAAAATTTCCCCAGACTTTATACTGACCTAGGATCTCAAGTTCTATTAATCAGCATGTTATTTTCACCTAGAAATAAACTGTGAGGAGCTGAGGAGTCAGTCACGTGTGAAACCTGAAGTCTATAGCTGATCTTCCATTTTACTTTCAATTATTCTCTATCATAACTGAGAGACATAGTATGTTGTCTGTTAGAATTAGCAGTGCAAAATCTTTCAATAAACTCTTTATAAGAACAGATGATAACATATATAATGAATTCCATTTATGCATGAGAGGCATATATTATATTTTGCATAGTTAAAAATCCATAGAAGTTGTATACTGCATTTTAACATAACACTTTTAATAATGCTGCTGCTGAACAGTTACCAAACACTTGAAAAATTAACAGACTGCAAAGTGGCTATAACCTAGACAAAACCAGTTACATATAGCCTGAATATCTCTTTTCTAGATTACCTCTTTTTTATGTGCAAACCCTCTCCCCCTCCAAAAAGAAAGAAGAAGTGTTTAATTATTTCAGCTATTTTATCCCTAATAATTTAATGAAAAAAAGGCTTAAAAATTATTTTATGTTTTTAATTTCATATCTTGATATATAGGAATGAATTTCTGTATGAAGTAGA
Source organism: Poecile atricapillus (assembly GCF_030490865.1). Lineage (NCBI taxonomy): Eukaryota > Metazoa > Chordata > Aves > Passeriformes > Paridae > Poecile > Poecile atricapillus. The sequence goes on from NC_081250.1 coordinate 137,964,424, forward strand.
ATTCTAATGTATCATACTTGAAGGTAAACTGTATCAACGGCTGAAGACATTTTTTTACAGACTGGTTCTGGAGTGTATTTCTACAGAAGCCCTTCATTTTGTTATCAATTTTTGGATAGTTTCCTAGCTTTCAAAGTGTTACTCAGCTGGTTAATTTCTCAGGAATTATTGTCTGTTGCAGATGGGACCAAGTAGGGCACAACAATTGCCTCAGAACTTCTCCAGGCAGTTTACTATAGCTCCGGCTTTGCTGACAGCAACAGTTAATGGAAACAGAAAAAGTGTTGTAACACCAAGTGTATTTAAAAAAGATGGGGAAAAATCCAAAAATGAAAAAAACCAAAACACAAAACACTATAACAAAGAAAAAGAGAAAAAACCAGTGTCTGTTTATATCCTGCAAAAACTTGTTAGAGTTCATAGTCCTGGTACCAAGAAATGGGTTTAAAAACTGAACGCATGATATAAACCAACGCTTCAAACACTACTATACTGAACTTGATCATGAACAAGATCCTTCCTGGAACATACGTATAAAATACATATATACATATATACATAAACAATACTATGAACTTCTGGACTTCAGGAATACATGTTGCAGCTCATTAACTTCAGTTTCTGTGTGAAAACTATAGACAATCATGAAAACTGCAAAGGAGAAATAGCTTTATGTCTGTTGAGAGAACTGAGTCAGCATTTCTCCTGTGCAAACAAACAAGGATTCCATCCATAAAACTTCCAGATGCCACTATCCAGCAAAATTCAAGCCTAACTAACGTCTTGACATTAATTTGAATAAACATGTGTCAGAAAGACCAGAACAATAACAATTCTGTTTTTCAGAATTTAAAGAACTTGCTATTATTAGAGACCATAAAATATTTGTGTCTGGATGAGACTATATGTTGTAGAGTTTTAAATATTTTGGTTTCAGATATCACCCTATACATCTGTGAATGATTACAGGGAAAGAAAATATTGTAACTTGGATGAGGTTATATATGTGTATTTTTGTATATTGCTGTGAGATGTTTAGTTTTCTTATGTGTAGAAATCAGAGGGGAAAAAAACCCAAAATATTTTGTTAATAATGTCTTACCTTCATAGTAAACTTTAAACCCATGAGCACTAACTGCAAAGTCACTTGTCAAGCGCAGTGAAAATACAGATTTTGTACTTGTCACAGGTGGAGGAAGATGAAATCCTGTTAACCTAAGAAACAAAAAAGCACAATTCATAGTTAATTGTTTGGAAAATAAAACTGTGTGTGACAGATGGCTGTTCCAAATAATATTTAATCATGGAAAGGACAACTGCCTTAAAAGTATGGAGTTTGCATTACTTGAAAAAATTATTTTATATAGTAATTGAGGAATTAATAAAAAATTTGACTATCTTTGATGCACACTATATTTAGCATAGGTGATAAGAAGATGTAGAAAATATACTTAAAAGCAGTTCAGGTTATCAGTAGCTGAAAAATAAAACAACCAAACTATTCACAATTCAGCAGACAATTTACACTCCTTAGGGTTATGTTTAAAAATGTATTGCACTATATATCTTACACTGGTTCCTGCCAAAATTTGTAGCAACTGAATATGTTCACAGTAATATGACGAAAGAAAGGGACCATGATTTACTTTAATGAAGGAATTTAGTATTATTTAAACTGTGCACTTTAGCCTCAGAGGAGAAATTTCTGATCTCAACTTGAAGAACAGCATCATTGTGAAATAACAAATCCATACAAAAAGCTCTCTGGAAAGGAATTACAGGGTCATTAAGGTTTGTGTTTTTGTTGTTTGTATGTTTGAGCTTGTTTTATTCTATTAAAATCACTGTCTTTGAGACACAAATGAAAGAAAAATTTTTGTGTACTCAGCACTGTTTATAAGCTCTACTGATACTCACTTCTTCATATTCTTTTGATGTACATATGACAACACTTATCTTCCTCAGTTTAAGGAAAATAACCTCATCAGGGCTCATATCAGACCAACAAAGCCCATAATATTTAACTGTCAAAAATGTGTAAAGTACCAATCAAAGAATTTAACTGTGTACACTCACCAGTGAAATATAGACATACCCTTAGAACCCAGTTAGCCATGTGTGATGAATTGTGTAGCAGATAGGATGATATATTTTATTAATTATTAAAATTAAAATTATTTTAATGTATTTTTATATAAGCCCTTATTTTACATTTTATTTTGAATTTAGAATGACAGAAAAATTTAAGTCAAAAGGGACCTGTAGAGGCCACATAGTCCAACCTACTGTTCAAAGTGGGCTAAAAGTCAGAGTTAGCCTAGGTTGCTCAAGTTTTACATTTTCCCTTTCTCGTTGTTAGAACAAATTCACTGTGATTTTTTTATTTGCTAGGGTTTTTTTGTGCTTGATTTAGTTTTGGGTTTTTTGGGGTTTTTTTCGGGTTTTTTTTGTTTTTTTTTAACGCAGCTATATATACAGCTACATAGGCTGGTCTTTAGCACACTTCAAGGAATATGTAAACTCTGACAATCTGACAATTTTACTGGAAGAGATGACATATATTTTTAATTTTGCTAGATGTAGGAACAAACACCAATGGTGTTTATGGATGTTTTAATACATTTACTGCTGCTTATTTTGAAATTCAGTCTCAGTCTTGTTCTGAAATCACAAATTAACTGATAACTTATGTCCTACCATTATCACCATTTGTAGTCTCATCAGAGGGAAGGATATAGAGTGATGAGAAGCCCAGAATTCAAAAGGTCAGGAAATGATTTGCTAAAAAATACTGTAATTGCAATATTAGCATTTATTTAAGGTTTTACTTATTTTTAGCTTTAAGATACCTTTAGATGAGTTCTATATAGTGTACCAGTAATTTACCATGAAGCTTTTTTGCTGTGGGGATCATAAAAACTTTTATTTTTTTCTTTGATCTCTATGTACTTGGTGTCATTAACAGATCCTGTAAATTATGGGTATTTATAGATTTTTTTTCTTAAACAGTCTTTGAAAAACAAAACAAAGCAAAACAAAAAAAATGGAAAAAAAAAACAAACCTCAATACAATAGCAAATTTTTGCCATTGGTTACAGTCATGAAAGATATGAAAGCCAAATGATAATAGTACTCACATCACATAACCAGAAAAATGAAAAACATGAATAAAAGAAGAAAAGGCACCTAAAGAGGTGAATATTCACATAATTATATGTAGCAAGTCCTCAGAGGGTATATTTACAAAGTTGTTCTTTGTTTTGTCATTGGTATCTTTATGAATAGTATCATTAAAACAAGACTAAAGAACTTATGTTAATATGAAAAGATGAAGAATTATGTACAAAATATTTATGATTTAGGAAACACATTTTTTTCATTTAATTAGGAGGGTATAATTTTCTTATGTTAATAAGATAAAAATAAATGCTTAATAAAATGCTTACATCTCCTAAACAGGCATATGCATAATTTTTTAATCAGTCAATATCAATGCATTTTTTCCAATAGCTTGGTCATCATCTAATAAATTAATTAATTCATTGGTAAGTTTCAACACTTTAAAATAAGCTAGCCTAATGTAAAACCAAAGAAATAATTTGAATAAAACTTTAACTTGCATCTCACAGTAGGTTTAGCCCACATTTATTTATGTATTCAATGATTTAAAATAATTCTGGGTATAAACAGATATCCAGCAGAAAAGGAGTACACAGCTATCCCAAAATATTTAATTTTATGAATGGTATGTACACACAGCTAGATGGGTAGTGGATTTTTTAAATGAACACATATGTTATTAGCCCAGTAAACATTACAGCTCCTGATGCAAAACAGATCATTATAAGAGCTGTTGGATACCATTTAGCTTTCAGCAGTGGGCCTTTTATAACCGTCATTACATTGCATTTAGTCAAAAAGAATAAGCTTGTTTCTTTAATTTGGTTGCTACACTTAAATTGATATGAAGAAATTCAGAGGTTATATTTTCAGTTTAGTGGATGCAAAATTAATCAAAAATTTTAATAAGTGAAAATTCAGCATGCAAATATCACTCAGTAAAATACTACAGATTTTTAGAAAGAACTGTAATGTAATTCATTCTGACTATTGAAAAAACCTGATACTTAAGTGTTATTCTTTAGGTACAAAGGGATATTGACCTCAGAGCTTAAGTCTTATTTGTATGTTAAACTCTACAAACTGTCATGAATGTTAGCTAGAATAGTTTCCATTGCCATTTAAAATGAAACATAGCAAGCACATCATAACTGCGGGGGAGAGATGGCAGGTAAGCAGCAAAATACCTGTGAGATATTGTATGTGTATAGTCACTTATTCAGATCCGTCTAAATGTCCAACTAAATGTTAGACAACTAAAGATCTGAGTACTCTGGTAAAAGTGAAACTTTAGGTGGAACAATTATGCAAAATAAGTAGTCATCTCGTTAAGCAGATCTCATATGCATATTAAGCACATTTAAAATTTAAATTTCCTCTAGTAGTTGAGGTTTTTTTTATCTACAGCAATTTTCCATCTTACATTCGATTTGCATATTTCATTCCATTTGTATCAACTTTTTTAAATTTAAAATACCTAATGGAGTTATTCAGGTGACTCTCTATTGCTGTTTTAGATACTGTGAGATATTTGAAACATCAGCACAGAGTTGGTAGATAAGACATTGCACCACCATGAGATAGATCCACATGCTTCTGGAGAGACGGAGGCCAGGCAGGATGTGCCTACGTCTTTTGCTAGGCTCTTCAATCATTCCTTTATAATCTGCCACTTTGGCAGAAAAAATTTATATGACAGATGTCCTGCTTTCTCTTTGCTTTCTCTTATTTTTTTTTGGCATTGTCTGCTCCTTTTCTTCTTTCCCTTTTTGATTTTGGAAGTGTTCTCTGACCTCATTAACAGATCCCATAAGTACCTGATACTGGCTTGGGTAGCCATGGGAAACCAGGGGAACTAAAAGACAATGTCTACAGAGGTTTAAGAAAATGTATTTCTTTCTGCTTCAACTCTTAAAACCCCAAATTTTAAATTGTGACATTCTATTTGAGTGTTTGATTTTGATTATGCAGTTTAGCTACAGAGTGTTATCAAACACAGGACAGTGATAAAAATTTGCAAATAAATGCACTGCATATGAATGAATATATTTGTTTTTTTCTTCCTGGTGTGTCTAACAAGCTTGCCAGGCACCAAACACCCACAGGAAATAAACACATTATGTATGTAGTGCAAAACTATAGATGTTTCTGGGAGTGTAGGAAAAGGTTAAGAGATATTTTTATTTATTGAACTTTTGTATGTCAGAAAGACCAGATGTTCATCCTGAAAAATTTATTGTATTTAGAAATTCTAAAACTCCAGTAGTAAATACAGTGAAATTAAAGATATCATTTGGAGACACAATATGCATTCAGAATTTATATATTACTTGCACACATAATTACAATGCCATGTAGTTACAGTAATGTGAATCTGGCAACATTTTTGCAATCATCTCAGAATATAAGAATGGAGAACAGAAACACCCATTGCCTTGGAGCCAGACAAAAGGACGTATGAGGTACATGATTAAATTACTCCATATAGACCCAAAACTGAGAAGAAAATCATCACCATCATACTCTTTGACAATGAATTAGTCTTGCTGGCTGTTTGCCAGAACTACCCTATGGTGCTACCTTTATTCTCCCAAGGAAAACCAAAGTGGCTAAGGATCCAAATGGACATAAAGGATGCCACAGAACACCACCAGAGAAAAGAGGTAGATTCTAGGAGGATTCTGTACAATTTTAACTGCATACTTTTAAGTAATTATTCAATAATTAATTGCTTTGAGTATGACTGTTAGTAATATTAGACATCCTATTCTATTCTATTCTATTCTATTCTATTCTATTCTATTCTATTCTATTCTATTCTATTCTATTCTATTCTATTCTATTCTATTCTATTCTATTCTATTCTATTCTATTCTATTCTATTCTATTCTATTCTATTCTATTCTATTCTATTCTATTCTATTCTATTCTATTCTATTCTATTCTATTCTATATTATAATATAATATGTTAATTAGACAGACTAGTAACAATAGCTGTTATATTCACTGCTATATTTTTATTTGTTAAGACTTGGTGAAATAAGACAGATTTTGTTTGAGTCCCCAGATGTCTCTAAGTACTCAGGGTGCAAGTACATGAAATTTCTTGATGTACAAATAAAGTGACTAAAGGATAACTTTTTCCAGGTAAGAAACTAGTTTTGAAGGAATCTGTGTCTTACATGTTTTCTGACTCCATCCTTACATATTTTTTTAGTATTGGAAAAAGTCAAATGGAGTCTGAAACAAAACATTGTCTTATGTACACAGGAATTTCTAAATATTCTCTCACCATTAATTAAAACATAATAAATAAATTCTAAGCAGTAGTGATAATGTTTGAACCTATATGAAAATTTGTATTAATATTTTCTTGGCATTGTAAATTATTGAAAATTACATAATTATTTTCTTTCAAACATGTCATTTGCAGTGTATCCCCATGTCTCTTCCTCCTGTAGGTTAATATATTCTGCCACATGCTATAGATTAAAAAAGAGAAAGCACCTATATTAAACACTTGAATCTGTCTGTTTTCATCTTCTATGTATATTTTAAAAGACAACTACTCCAAGAGTAATTATAATCTCTCTATTTTAATCTCTCCCCCTATCTTTCTTCAACCACATATTATACAATTTTAAAAGGACAAATCATCTCAGATTTGCAGTTTCCAAGACTTCAGAGTTTTGACTGGAAATTTTTGCAGCTTGATCAATCATTTGTTTTCTGCTTTTACTGTGGCCCTTGTGATAAAATTTAAATCACGTATCACTTTAAGCTGCATGCTGAACTTCAAACTCATCAGCCCTCAAGGAAGACCAGCTCCCAGCTTCAAGATCTAAATAGAGCAATCATTTCATAATTACAAAGTTAAAATTATGGAAAGAATTCTTGATTAGTCATACAAAAATGCTTCTAGATAAATTGTTTACTTGAGAAGGTGATGTGATAAATGACTGTATTTCCTCTTTGCTTGTGTATCTTAGATATTTGCTGTTTGACATTGATTATGCTTTATAACAGGTAATCCTTTAAAATGTATTTTCACAGCTGTTTGTATTGTTTTGTTTTCTTTGCAGGCTCACAAGATTCTAGCTTTTCTACAGTGTGTTAGTTATTTCCAAAGAAAATAAATCTCCTCAAGAATATTTGACTGGATAGTATCCAAAGAAATTCACAAAAAAGTTTTTCTAAGTGAATAGCAGTCTCAATTAATTTTTGATTAGGTCACAGAAACTTTACATTGAGAAAAGTTTCAGTCTAATCTGAAGGGTTTAGAAGAAAATGTTTGTCCCTTTTTTTATGTAAAATGATGCAGAAATATAAAACAGTAACATGTCAAGTTATTGTAACTTTAATTGTAAAATTAAAATGAGTGTCAAAGCCTATACATTCTAACTTATAGTTTGATCTCCAAATAGCTGTTTATTCTTGTAAAAAGGAGATAGATTTTGAAAAAGAATATGCATAATAAGCAAAATGCCAACTATAAAAGAAAAGTAGGTAAAACAAAGTTTTGTATAACTTCATTGAGAATCTCCCCCACAAGTAAAGACAAACCTTCTGAAGACAACAGAAATTTTATTCCATATTTAGCAGTTTACAGGAAATTGAAATATCTGATATTTTCAAATATTTCTAATTTTTTTTTCCTTTTACATCAATGTAACGTTTCTTTCCACTATGAAACTGTGGTCTTAATGATACAAATTTAAGTTGATAATCTTCAGACAATATTATTCTTAAAATCCATAGCACATATAAAAATGAAGCTTCATCACCAGTGGATTTTTCCCATTAAGCTAGCTAAAATCCTTCTACCAATCATTTTATTTGCTGGTATGTCCAGTAACTCGCTATCTGCTATTTATGCAGATGTACCAGTCAATACTTAGCAAATAAATACATCTTGAATTTAGTAAGGTATAGCTGGGGATTGGTTTTGTTGGACCACATGCTGATGGATCCATTATTAGCTGCTGGAGTCTTGTCTGTGTGGTTTTATATTCATATACACTTCTATTAATTTTCTAAGTAGCAGATGATTTCATTTAACATCTGAGTAGCCTGATGCTACACTGATTCAATTTCAAATTTAGTGAGATCTTTTGCCTGCCAGATACTTGTTTAACATTTTCCCACTAGCTCTAATTATTATTATTAAAAAAAAAGTCCTCAACAGAAGAGTTTGCTTATTTGCATTTTCTAAGAAAAAAGTATGATCTTCTCACCCAATTTACTGCTGCATTTGCTGTGGCCAGCATCTGCTCAACTAAAATAACAGCATTCTTCAGTATTTTTTTCTGGAAGCAATTTTGTTTTCATCTAGTACTCATAAACATTTGGTTCTGAGGATCATATCCCCTTATTTCTACGTCATGGCATTTTTTTATTTTGAATACCAAGATATTAAAGAAAATATGGGATTACTTAATAAAGTATGGATTTTAAATATTGAGTGTATCCAATTTGACATCCCATATTTTGGCCATTATTTCTTTTTGTTGCCTTCTTTCATGGGAATGCAAAATCTAGCATCTGTTTCTTTTTCAGTCTGTTCTGTGATCTTTTTTTCTGTCACTTCCATAATAATTTATCAGACATGTAAGCATCTGTGCTGATTTTGACTGGGGTAGACTTAATTCTCTTCACAGTGAGTTATATGGGCTATGTTTTGTATTTGTTCTGAAAACAGTGTGATAATACAGGGATGTTTCTGTTCTTGCTGGGCAGTGCCTTAGCTGTTTCCTGCACTGTGAGGCTGGCGAGCAGGCTGGAAGTGAACGGGAAGCTGGGAGGAAACACAGCTGGGACAGCTGACTCCAAACAGCCCAAGGGATATCCCATCCCACATGGTGTCTTGCTCATTATATGAAGCTAGGGAAGAAGAAGGAAGGAGAGATGTTTGGAATGATGGTGCTTGTCTTCCCAAATCATCGTTACTCCTCATGGGACCCTGCTCCCCTGGAGGTGGCTGAACACCTGCCTGCCTGTGGGGAGTGGTGAATTAATTCCTTATTTTGTTTTCCTTGTGTGTGTGGCTCTAGCTTTGCCTATTAAACTGGCTTTGTCTCAGTCTATGAGTTTTATCACTTTTACTCTTCCGTTTCTCTTCCTCTTCCCATTAGTGAGGGAGTGAGAGAGTGGCTGTGTGGTGCTTAGATGCCAACTGGGGTTAAACCAAAATAGCCTTTCTGAACTCTAAACAGCAAACTGAGCATCTACCAGTAGAAAGTTTCAAAAGCTCTGAAAACTATTTAAGGAGCAGTATCAGTCAACCATAAATGGTAGTCAACAGAAAAGCTAGGAAAAGCAAGGCAATATACATTTAAAAATTAAATAATGTATTTCACCAGCAAAAAATGATGAAACAAAATATTTTCTATGTCATTAAGTACATTATCTAAATATCAACAATGCTAAGTATATAAAAGAGTAACCAAATAATTTTTTTTTTAAAAGTAAAGTCACCTACAGAAGCTAACTGCAAATATCTGCTTTTGAATAAAACCTTTAAAGTAGTCCAGAACATATTTACCTATGCTTCTACTCCTTCTTGGAAACTGAATCCATATTCCATACAGAAAGGCATACATATCATTCAGATTGAAGTACATGTCATGCCATTTGATTTCTATATCAAATTCCACAGCCACAGTGCTTGAGATGCAGCTCTAATGACTTTAGCATTTTTTTGCTGACCCCATATCCACTGTAAAGTAGCATGAATGCCACAAAATTAAGGAGATTTTTTTCACTCCTGTTATGGTTTTCCCCTGCAAGTTACCAAAATTACCTTAATAATTCCAAATAAATAAATAGAAAAGTTTTAATATTGAAAATCTGAAAAATACTTGTGGAACTTACTGTAAATGGTTTGCTTGGGTATAAAAAAAAATATTCATTTCACAGCACTAGATAACAAGATATCAAAGAAAGCAGGTCTGAGGTCAAAACAGGTTGTTCAGGGCTGTATACAGTTTAAGTGCTGAAGATCTGCAAGGAAGGTGATGTCTCAGCCTTCTGGGCATCAGATCCAGTCCTTAACTGTTCAAGAGAAACACTTCTACACACTGTCACATTGAAATTATTCTGTGTGATAATAGCCTCTGTCACCTGATCTACTACAGACCTCAGCGATCACAAATTCCACAGGAGAGACAACCTCGCAGTTCTAACGTGCTTAGTCTGATAACACCTACCAAAGTCAGAAAGTGCTGTTCTTTTCCAGGGGTTGAACAGGAACAAAGAATCGGATACCAGGATTCAGGCTTGTTTTAAATACCCTAATCTCTGTAGAGAGTTCTTTTTCACAGTCCTTACGATAAATAGCCATAGAAGCATAGATATCTTTGGGTTGTAAGGTGCCTTCAAGGGTCATCTAGTCCAAGTCCTTTGTGATAAGCAGGGACATATTAAACTAGATGATGCTGCTCAGAGCCCTATCCAATCATACCTTGAACATTTCCAGGGATGGGATATCTACCACTTCTCTGGGCAATCTGGACCACTATTTCACCACCCTTACTGTAAAAAATTTCTTCACTATATCAAGTCTGAGTCTAACCTTTCTAATCGTTACCCATTAAGCTTTGTCCTATCACTACAGACTACTGATAATGTGTTCCTGTCTTAAAAGCCCCCCTTAAGTACTGTAACACCACAATAAGGTGTCCCTGGGACCTCTAACTGAGGGGAGGAAGAAAAAACAAATCTTTGTTAGTACTACCACTATTTATTTATTATATAAATTTTACAAGAGTATTTCTACATCAAGTAGATGTACAAAGTGCATCAAGAACTGCATTCATTGCCAGTTGAAGGAGTAGATTGTCCCACACTATTCTGCACTGGTGGGGCCTCAGTTTGAGTCCCATGTGCAGTTTTGGGGACCACAATATAAGAAAGATATAAATCTATTAGAGAGAGCATCTAAAGAAGGGAGGTAAAGATGGTGAAGGGCCTTGAGGGGAAGCAATACGGGGAGTGGCTGAGGTCACTTGTTCTGTTCAGCCTGGAGAAGAGGAGATTGAGGAGAGACCTCATTGCAGGCTACCATTTCCTCAGGAGGGCAGGAGGAGAGACAGACACTGATCTCTCTCTGTGGTGACCAGTGACAGGACTCAAAGGAACACAATTATTCTATGATTCTACTTGCATTCAAAAGCATCCTACTTTCCTTAGTTAATAGTATTGTTTGAGATGGTTTTCTGATTTACTTTTTTTTTTTCCTTTTCTAGATAGAAGAATAAAAAGAAGTTTTACATATTTTTTTTTTAAAAGACAATATTTCAATATTAGTACACCACAACATTTCATAGAGCAAAATAACACTGTTTACATCTTACATATGAAATTAAGTGTCTGAAGATTTGAGAATTCTGTATCTAATTTGATGGTTAACATCAACAATATTTCCATGATTAGCCATCTTCCTGATGACTCTTCTAACTGCCAGAGTAAAACTAATCTCCTATAAATTTTTCCATGCCTTGACCTTTTCTCACATCCATGTTTTAGGCACCCACCTATGCAACCATGCCTTTTTTGAGCTTTGAGCAGAAAAGACCATATCCTAATAGCAAGTTCAAAGAATCACAAGGGCTAAAAGGTCAGTAAACAGCAGTAGCTAATCCAGGTGAGCATCAAATAAACTCCATAAGAATTCTGATGATTTGGATCAACAATCACTCATGATGGTGATCAATCGTTCGCTTGTTATGTACTCATACATTAATTAAACTGAAAAGTGTCAGACTAAAACTGGTAATATGAAGTTCAGTTACCTTGTTGAACTACTTGTCCAAAGGTTTAAAAGTATTCAGAAAGGGATTGGACATGTAACTAATAAGAAAAAATCAGAGTTCAGCAGTATATTACTGATAGAATTGCTAAAGCAATTAATGGGATATGAAAATCCCATGATTCAAGAAATCAATGAATTTTTAGACAGTGAATTAGATTGAGGCTCTTTAATGTGTAAATTTCATGTGCACATTGGGTTCTGGTGTAAAGGTAAACTCATCTTTGTCTTGACCCAGGAGTTTGTTCATCTTATTTTCTCTTACTGTCCTGCTGTTGAGGGAGTGATGGAGTGGCTGATGGGCATCTGGCAGCCAGCCAAAGTCAACTCAGCACAACCTCCAATGTTCTTTTTTACACACCAATTCAGAACAAACATATTTTAAATCTCTGGAGTGTGTTGGGAAAGGATAACACTTATCTACTGAGTAATAGACAATTAAGCTCAATTCCCTTTAGGCTTTATGTTTTTGGATGTGCTTGTGTGCATTCATGTGTACATGTTGAGAAGTTAATAAAGGTGTTGAATTGCAGTTGAGAGTATTGCAAGATCAAACTGCAACATTCTGGTAAAATTCTGTTTAGTCTTTTGAATTTCTGTCTAATGAAACAGTTACTTAACCATTGAAAGTAAGAAATGTAAAGGCTTCCTTAAAAATATTCCAATTAAAACATAAACAGGAGTAACTCTGATTATTATATGTCTATTCAATTGGTTTAAAATAAACAGAATTTAATAGTTTATAAAACAAAGCAAACTTGATTGAGCAGAAGTGGTCAACTAGAATAAAGTTTTACTCTCCCTGAAAATAGTAACAGAAATGTATTTTGGTCAACAAGTCATTAACAAATTGACATATGATTTATGAACAAATTAATTTTTGTCAAATGATCATTTTTCCCTGGCAAAATGCTAAACTGCTCATGCAATCTATTATTTTAAAATAATGATCATAGGTCAAGGCTGAACATTGTTAATTGAGAAGCTGCTTTGAACTAAACAAAAAAGTATTAATCAGGTTCTGGTATGATCATTATATTCTGCACAAAACATGTTTCTGAAAACTGCCATCATCCATTATCTGTGTCTTTTATTACACAACTCTCCACTTTTTCCATCATCAGAAATGAAACAGATTTTATAAATAATTATCGCTTCTAAAGCAGTCAATTTAAGGCATAAAACTATCAAGAAGAACTTTAAATGATAAGTAAAAAGAACCAGATATTGCACTACTGTACAAATAGTCTTTAAAAATCTGTAGGATGTGGATTTGCCCGCTTCTTGAAGAGAAAAACTGATAAGAACAAAATATATCAAACAATAACTTTTAGAGAATTTGAAAGCATCCTAGGTCCTTAAAGTAACTAAAATTAAAAAAAAAAAAAATATTAAGCAAGCAGCACACATTTTTAACCTTGAGCAGCTGGAACATGGTGATAATATAGCTTATTGTCCTCATCTTCAATCTGGGTGAAGATCTACAGTACATTTTAGCAGATCTTGAAGCTTTCAAAGCACTAAAGGAGAGGAACCTGCTCCTTCCAAATTTTCCAGAGTTCTAACACCGACTTCACACTGGTTCTAGTCATTTGCACCCTTCTCTCTGAATTTATTTAACCACCCCAATGAAGAACTATAGCTTTAAAAATAAACCTGAGTCAATTCAGTTAGCAAAGGGAAGCATATCTTCAAAGTTGTATGCCTGATGACTGCCGGAGCCAATGGAAAAAAGAGAAGGATCACACTGCCAAAGTCAGAGGAACAGGGGAGACGGGTTTGCTTTTGTGAGTGACAACAAGCTTTTAGATGAGTTGGACTATCTTTTGTAACTTTGCCTTAATGTGTGAAAATAGCACAATATGGAAAGGAGAAATGCCATATTTTGCTTCTCACCATTGTAGGTGCCAGGAACTTCCAGAACAGCTTCAACTTATACAAAATATTCTGTATCATTTTGGAATTCATCCATGAGCAAAAGGCTTGTGACATTATCACCACACACTTTATTTCTGCTCTTGTATAGAGATAAATTTGTATTAGCAGGCCATGTAAAAGAGGACAAACTATATGCATATATTTCAGAATCTATGCTTTTAATATGAAAAATTCAGTCTTTTAAAACTGAGTAATGGCAACAAATGGAATAAAACCAACCGATTAATCAGCTAAATTTTAGTTCAGTATTTAAATTTTAAATAATTAGCTGCAATACTTTAAAACAAAACAACAAGAAAACAAAAAACTCCATGGATTTTATTTCATTCCTTTTCTTCCAGAAAACTTCCACTGAGTCAGAAACAACTTACTTTTCCCATAGGCCCTTGTTCACTTTAAAGGAGATCATATAAGCAGCGTATACCAGAAAGAGCGAGAGAGGCAAGAGAGGATGCTAGAGTAAAGGTGTCTCTCCTCCAGCACTGGGAATGTCTATACTTAGAGGTCTGGAGCATATGGTGTTTCAAGGCAGAGCCTGAATCCACTACAGTGAAGAAATAAGTATGAATAAAGTCTTTCTTTTTGACCACTGCAGTGAGAAATTAAACTGAATTTCTCTGAAATGTCCTTGGGGTTGGGGTAGGTAAAAACCCAACAAAACAGACAATCAAATGAAACACAAAGTGGAAGATAAGAAAACCAGGTTATAATGGAAAATATTTTACGTATACACATCTAAAATTCTGGGAAAGACAGATCCAGGGAAAATGACTGTGGTACTAGAGTAATGTGCCTCTGCAATGATCTTTACAAATGCAGTGAAATAAAGGATTCTAAATTAATTTATTGATTATATAAGTACAATTTATATTCTATATCAACATAAACAATAAAACCATGTAATTTTCAGTCTCATAGAAGGCAAATTATTAATTCTGTATTGATTACTATATATTAAATACCACAGAAAAATTTCTAGCAGGAAAATGAAAAACATTTTTTAAGAAAAGGTTACTTGAGTTTAAACAGAATATAAGGCCCCACTTCCAAGGGAGCATCTTTCCTTATAACCATAATTGTAAAATTTATAATACACATCCATATAAGGAGACTTGTCCATAGTATTTATATGTGGAAACAGAGTACTTTTTGTAATACTTAGTATAGTCTTTCATATGGGAAAAAACTTTAACTTTACATAATGGATAATATTATTTATGTAGTGGATAGTATTATTTTTCATATTTCTTTGTAATTAGGACAGGCAAGGTGTTTAATTTATTTTAATTTTGTGTGTGTGTTTGTGGACATGGAAGATTTTTTAGGTATTTTTTCAAGTCTATATTAAAATATATTTTCACTTCCAATATTTATTTGAAATCACAGAGAAAATAAAAATAAATAGTAGAAATGATTACAGCCATGATTCTTTTTCACATGGTCTGGTATAACAGCCTTAGAATGCAACAAGGAAAAAAAACATTTTTACAATTAGCAATATTCAAATGGCTATGAAATAAATTACATTGATTAGCATGTCACTGCCCTTTTTTCATCCAGATAATATTTATAGAGGTGGATTATCAAATAATACGTAAGGAAGGCAGGAATTTAAGAAATTACTTAGTTTCGAATTAGGGAAAACCCCAAACACTGCTTTGACTTAATTCCAGATTTTGTCATGGTAGAAAACATGTGTCAGTGATTTCCATTTGATAATTATGTCCTTTAACATTTACTGTTTCCTTCAAATTTTATGAATCTCTTTGGAATTATGGACAACTACTTTCTAGATTACAACAGAAATACTGCAATATATGAAAATTTACAGTGCAGAAATGGCCTAAAAATACAGTTGTTGTCACCACTCATGTTGTTGACATTTTGGTACATGTATAGCTCCCTTTAGGAGTAAATAGGTCTACTACGCTCTTTACACCATTTCCTCTCATTGCTCTCATATCTCACTTATGTACTATCTCTCCAAATCATTCCTCAGTTTTAATGTATTATTTACTAGTTAGATCATCACACTAGGCCCACTTCATTTCACTTTTTCCAGTACCCAATATTCCACCCAAATATATGAGCTCAATTCTTTATATATAGATGCTGGTTACTCTAGAAAAGCTCTCTCATCAATAACTTTAATCGCCTTATAAAAAAGTGTTAGAGAAATGTCCACCTGCAGACCTGCGCAATAGAAGTCTTTATTGATTTCTTTCAAACCACAGTTAAGAATGAACAGCATTTGTCCAAGAAGAGATTCCTCTTTTATAGTATTAGAAAATCACAGTTAAACTTAGTCTACTAATATAATTTTAGCATGGAGGATATGGAAGGTGTCAGCAAGAAAAGCAAATCTACTTTACCTTAAAAGAACTTTTAATATTGTTTAGAACTAGGTAAAATACATATTCATTTCTGTGCACAGCTTTTCATGCTCTAAGGCAGCAACATTTAATGAGCAAAATTACCTCAGTTCAGTGTAGATATGTTACAGATGTATATAAGATAAAGTTTTCATACACCTTGAAAACTAGGTAGGATGTATATTTTACAATGCAAAATAGATGCATATTGGACAATGTAAGAAAAGTGCATACATAATTTCATGGCTGAATTTGTAAATCTTAATGAAAAAAGACACTTCTGAATAATTATCTGTGTTGCTACATTTAGGTCCTAAAGACTTGCACTGACTACAGAAGAACTGACAGATTTGGAGATAATTTTTTGATGCTACTAACCCTTAGAAAGGATCTCTGGGATTTTTTTGGCTTTTTGGCATTGTTTTCTTGGGACTTTTTGGTGTGTTTGTTGGTTGTTTTTTGGGGTTTTTTGTTTTTGTTTTTTGTGTGTGTGTGTATATATGTGTGTGTGTATATATATATGTGTGTGGGTTGTTTTTTTTTTTTTCTGGGTATTTTTTTCTGGGCAGTCTCTCATCCCTATCAACATATTCCGGGATTTCCAGTATGTTATTGACATTAATTTGTTCTTAAGTTTCAGGAATCAAAATAATTTGAATGATAAAATATTCACTTTCAACTGTGCAATGTAACAAAATCTATAGGAGTCACTTCTTAACAATGCAGCATCACAATCACAATGTAATACAAATATTAGAGAGAGAGAGAGAAAAGTTCTCCAGGTAAAGCCATATGCCTGATGTTCTTTCTAATTAGTGTATATGTAAATACACACACAGAAACATACATTTGCACAAAACCTCAAAGGATTCTTTTGGCTTTCTGCAGACATACCAGTTAAAACAGAAGGATCATACCTTCAAAGATAATAGAAATAGTCTATTCATACAGGAACTAATTGCTCAGGGTTTAGTATAGTAACAATATATGCTTGTTCCAGATATATTCTGATTGAATTATCAACTTTATAAGGTCTTCTTATTGATACTATTAACTGCAACAGTACAAGGTGAATTTAACAGCTTTCTGCCATGTAAACAGATCTGGCAGTTAGATAAGCCTGTAATAGAATGATACTTTCCCGAAGACTCTAACTTTCTGGGAAAAGACTATTATTGTAATTGTTCTTTTCCTTTTTATACTGAAACATAGATGGAAAACTAATGTCCCCAGACAGCACTGGCATGGTTTGTTACACTGTAAATGTAAATAAATGGCCTCCACAACAAAAATCAGCTTTTCAAATGCCATTAGGCAATTTAGCAGCACAAAGAAAAGTAAGTACATTTATTTTTCTTTTTTTTTTCAGAAATGACTTTACTCATCTCACTATAAAACTGGCAGGTGCACTCTTCCTGTATAGCTTGTTACCAGTTTAAACTAGTTACCAGTTTATCCAAAGAGGACAAGTATTAATTCTCAGAGGCTGTAAAGGAGGTTTTTCTTGTATTGCATGAGAAGTAAGCAAGCTAGTCCAATATCCCTCAACCAATTCAAAGCAGACAAACTGGCAATCTAGTTCAGAGAAAGATACCCTATGAAAGCTGATAATAGGAAAGTCTCTTCCTAAGGTCAGTTACTAGAAAGTTGCCTCCACCTTCAAATATTGCCAAAATTATAGTTGGTTGTTTGGGTTTCATTTAGTTTGGCTTGGTTGTTAAACCCTTACCACTTAACTTTAGATTTCCTTTCTAGCTAATTACTTTTTTCCAAACCTGCAAAAACCTTGGTTTCTTTGCAGTAATGTAAGCATAAATTTGAGAAAAGTGGCACCTTGTCCAGGCAAGCACATTCTTTTATCAGTTTTAATTATCTACTTTTCTCTCTCTATCAGTGTCTAGACTTCTAACATCATATAAAAATATTCCTAAGAGTATAAAACAATTTATATGTTCCTTCAGCTTTGCATTTATAAGCATAGTGCCATAAAATTTATTGCTTCAATGTATTTTTTTCATAAAGCAAACTTTTCAGATTGAAAAAAAAGCTCTGTTTAAGTACTTTGTCTACTCAGAATCCATCTCAGAGCTGAATATCTGTTTACCAATACATTTCATTCTGTTACATTTCTTTCAATTATCTGTTTCTCTTATCTACAAGTTTTGCTGTATTTATTGTTTTGTCCCTACCAATTTTCAGTTCAAGATTCTAGATATCTCCTGCTCACACCTTTGCAGTATTTATTTTGGTTGTTTGTGCAGTGAAAATTTTCCTAGTAGGAATCATTCAGTTCTGTTTCCTATCGCATAGTTTTGCACTTTGGTTGCTGGTTCCTTCTTTCTTTTTTTAATTGCCTTTGTTCTCTCCTTCATGTACTTTGGTATTTGTTCCTGCTGCTTTCTGTATCCTTATCTCCTCATTTGTCTGGGATTTACACCTTTCTTATTGTGTTTTTTTTTTGTGAAGGGAGAGTATAGTCTG
This sequence comes from Poecile atricapillus, assembly GCF_030490865.1. Lineage (NCBI taxonomy): Eukaryota > Metazoa > Chordata > Aves > Passeriformes > Paridae > Poecile > Poecile atricapillus. The sequence goes on from NC_081250.1 coordinate 137,983,142, forward strand.
ATTGGTTCTTGTTCACTAGCCCCTAAATTCTCAAATTAAATTCATTTCTTTCTTCTCTTTCCAGGCAAATAATGGAGAAATCTAAAGCACTGTGGAGCAGCTGAAATAAAAATCAGAGTGATAAGAGAGTTGAAGTTGTTTCCAAAGTGGAGAAACCCTAATTTGATCCTAATCAGCTCACAGTATCTGCTCTGGTTGAAAATTTGGACAGGAAGTGAACAGTGATGAGAGAAGAAAAATGTGTACTCTTAGGGCATAATAAACAGCCTGAGCTGAAAAAAATCAGAGCTATGGTTGATAATGGAAACTTTCTTAGCTGCAATAAATGATTCATTGTCTCCCTATCAACAAGTCCTGGTCTACATCAATATCCAAAAAGACATAAAAAGGAGAGTGAAAAAGAACGCCATGTAAGTTTCAAGTGTCAAGATTAGTTGTGAATGAAGACTGCAAATATTCTGCTCTGCCATGCCTTGAAGCCCTAATAACCAGAGTCAGAGAGAGCTTGTCTTTGTCAGATTTAATCTAGAACCTCACAAAGATGGCATTTTTTCTTAATTTTATTAGTAGTCTGCTAACTTGAGCAACTGTTATATTAGTAGATGAAGGGTGCAGAATTAACTTGGAGTTAGATACTCCAACTGCAGCTTGAAATGGCAATAATTTTAATGAACTGATAAAATACTCTGAGAGGGTCTTTATATGGTTTAAGAAGTAATTGTTCATATGAGAAAAAAAAACTTACAAAGAAAAAAAGGATACATATATTTGAAGTAGAATGAATCTACATACAAGAAAATTTCGATTCAGGAAGAAGAATCAACACTCTCATGGAATTTTGCCCAGACAAGACATTGGCACTAGCTCTGGGCACCCTGCACTACATCTTCCAGTACTGCAGATCCCCTAAAGGGAGAGGAAGTGCGAAAAGACAGAGCAAGTAAAACAAGCCTTAAAGTCTGGAAAATCTATAAGTGGAAACACTGACATAGCAGAAATGGAAGAAGAAGGGGGCAAAAGCAAGGCAAAAAAGTGGGGCTTTCTTTGACTTCTGGTTTTGATGAGAATCAGTGTGAGAAAGAGTGGAACACAGGCTCCAAAAATAATATGTAAAAATACATAATAGCATAATACTTTCGCAAAAAACATAAAGAGTTTGGCTGGGAGATAGGAAAGGATCCAAGATACATAAAAATCTTCATAAAGAAATATGGATAAATTTCTAAGGACCAGGAGAAGGAAAGGGTATGAGTCAGAAAAAAAGGCTTACTGGAGCTACAGGTTGGTATTAGTTGACAGAACAATGTTAACAGAAAAGCCTAATAGCTGCCTGCTCGACACAGACTGATGTCTCTTAAAAGGAGAAGCATATATGTGTCAGAATAAGGAATGCAAAAGCAAGCAGAATTATTAAATGAGAACACTGGAAGTTTCTGCTGGTGCCAACACTTATTCTTCTGCTAGTCTTTCTTCATAAAGTTTTTGTAAGATAAATTTGACAATTTAGCACGTGAAACATGAAAATTATAATTCTTTCACTTTAAAAATAGAAAGTTTTAGAGGCAAAATCTAGTCTTCCAAAAATATATTTTTCCCATTTTAAAATTGGACATTGTTAGCATTTTATTTAGTGCTATTTATTAAGTACAAACATAAAACTAGTAAAATAATCTTGATTTTGCCTTGTTTTTTGTTGTTGGTTTTGTTTTGATTTGGTTTTATTTATCCAATCTCTTGAATTAAAATTGGTTTTTAATTAAAATTTAGATGTAGAGAAAAGGGTAGATAATTCTATGATTTCAAAGCTCTGAAATAATAATAATAAAAAATTAAATTATTCAGAGAAAATATACCTTAGATTTGTGATTGTTTTTGAGCTGAAACACAGTGTTTACTTATGATGTCAGTAATACCTGGCACATTTATTATGGAGAGGCAGACACCTGAGAAGGTTTTCAGGCCAGGAGCGGGCACGGTGGAGTGCTCTGCTCACCCACATGGCTGTTCCCTCTCCAGGTGGGGAAAGCACTCGGCTGCTCCTTGTGTGCTCCTGTAGACCACTGAGACAGTTCTAACTCCTACACATGGTCAGACAAGCCAGTTTGGCTTCTTGTTCTGGCATGTTTGATGCTTTTCCATGCCCTTAGTTCCCATAGCCTCGCCCCAGAGCCAAGTGAACACCTACCTGCAATTTTAACAGTATTTATATGAATGAATATTAAGGTTTAATTGTAACTTTACATATTTTTACAGTTATTTTTTTCTCTACTTTTACCAAAGTTAGACAAAAGATATTCATTTTAATTTTATAGTCAGTGTGGGCCTGTTGATTAAGTACCAAATTCAAACCTTTGGAGTTACTTGATTGAGGAGCCAATATCAAATTATATTTAACACTAGGAACATGCTGAAATTTTAAAGAAGTGCTTATTCATCTACTGAAAATGATTTTTTTTTTCTCTTTAAGGGGAGTAAATGTTAAAAATTGGGGCATAATCAGAGAGTCAGATGTTTTAGGAAAGAAATTCACCAACAGAGAAAAGGTCGCAGATGTCTCCAGTAATTTCAGTTAATTTCTTCTACTCAGCTCAGCAGCACTGATCAGGTAACCTGTACATTTAATTCTTGGTGGCCTCAGCAGGGAGTGTAGATGAAAGGATGATTTATCTTGCTTAAATACAAGAGATTAAAAACTATGAGTATTAACTCCTCTTTTAAACACCATGTTTAAAGCTTCCTTCCATTAAAGCTCCTAAGAGACAATTAACCACGAGTCGCAAGAGAAAAGATTTTAATATAATTAAATCTTTGGACACAGTAATGTTATCAACATTTAAAAATATCTCTGCAGATACATGCTGATCTTGCAGGCTCTCAATATAAGGAAAAGATATATACAGATTTATTAAGTAATCAAAAAATTCCATTTTGTGGCAGTTTGTCACAACTCCTTTTTTTTTTTTTTAAATAAACATATTCATAGTTTTTTTCACTTATGCAAACAAATGAATAGTTGAAACAGATTATTATAGCATTTTTCTAAAGGCTATAATAAAGTGGAGCTTTCCAAACTTCTGTACCATGTCTGTTCTTATGAAGACACACATGATCGAATTTTATGAAGATTTTTACCAGTACATTATGGTAGGCTAATAATTTTCTAAATAATTTAATTTTTAACTTTGTAAAATATATAGTTTCAACTCCTAAAATATTGCTTTCTGAGCATAAATATATGAAAGATTATTTTTATCAACATAGAGAGACAGAAATATACGGTATTAAATGCTTTAATTTAGCCAAGTACAATTTCAGAAGGGATATATTTTATTTCTCTGTCTAAAATAAATCTGAATTTATTTCATTGATTTTAATGCAATGTTAATTTTGTCATGAATATATAACTGGCAGTTAAATTCACTAGTTAAATTAACTGGTTAAGTAAATTAGGAGATATATTTCCTTGGAACTGTGAACAGAGTTTGCATACATTGTCACATTATGATTCAAATATTTAAAGTTATTTTGAATACTACACTGCAAGTTGGGGTAGTTAATTAGAGAAAAAAAAGTTTTAGGCAACTGCTGAGTACAACACCTCTTTTCAAATTAGTATTCAATTCTAAGCACCTAACTCCTTAATTTAAAAGAAAGAAAAATACCAACATACCTTTTGATATTTACTGACAGTATATTATGTCTTATGCTTAGCAATTTCTTTTAAAAAGAAAGAAGAAAAGATATTATCCAAGTTGCAAAGTAAAATAATTGCAAGGAAATGTCAGGGTTCATATTGCCATTCAGTCATCCACTTACATAAGCACTATAGCACTGCCACAAAGTGTGGTTTAAAACTAACTATGGTTTCCATGTGACTTTTCAAGGACTGACAAGAAAAGTACACAATGAAGAATTCATATAGTTAGGTCCATACATTTTGCTTTATAGACAAGATTTAAATAATTTTCTCCTGGATTCTTCTGTGCAGAGTCAGGACTTTAAGGAAACCAATGACCCTCGCTGGCCCTGAGTAGCCTCAGCTGGTGGAACTGCCACCCACACTGTCTGTGGTTCCTGGGGCTTTCAGCCCATCCTGAGGCATCCTGCTGCAGCTCTATCCCTGCCCCTGCCAGGCATGGGCCTCTCAAGCCTATTCCATGGGGAGCTTAGCTGTCCTGCCTCCTTTTGCTCCCAGCTGCATGTCTGCAGGGATCCTGACCTGGTTCAGGCTGTGTCGGTGCTGTGTTGGACCCTGGCAGAGTCCAGCTCTGCTCTCCACGCTCACCCCTGCCTGAGAGCACAGCCTGCCTGGGGCATCCTTGGCTCCTGCCTTGTGCCTCTGTGGAGTAGCTCTTTCCCTGCCACTCCCTAGGACAAGGCTAGTATAGTGAATTATTTACAAATTGCACTAAAGACCATTTTCATAACTTGCAAAAGGTATCATCAGATGACTCCAACTGGCTTTGCAAAGGAATTGGTTTATGTGATGTTTTATTGGTTCAAGTATACCTTCTGTGAACTTCATTAAATTGTGGGATTTCTTATCTCTAGTGCAAACAAAACCCTGTTTTCTCACGCTGGGCACTCAGAAAATTGAAGACATATTATAAGCTTAGCTGAAACGATTCATCTTGTACCACATTAAAAAAAAAAAAAAAGAGAAAGACAGAAATTTTGAGAAAATTGAACAGCAGTTTTAATCTGGAAATGCAACACATTTATCTAGAATTGAAGTTGTAAGTATTAGCTACTTACCAAAACAAGGCCTAAACAATGTTTTTAAAAACAATCATAGAAAATCAAGCCCAGATTTTATTTATTTTTTTTATTTCATTTTGAGGGGAACTAATTGTAAAAATGTGGAAGAAAGGGTACACAAAAATCACAAATATGCATTGTGGGGGGCAACAAGAAAGCTTCAAAAATAGACAGTGATGTAACCCAGAAATACTCCCAACTACAAAATTTTGCCAAAAGCTTGGTTCAAATACAGGAAGCAACATTGTCTTTCTGCAAACAACCTTTGTTTAGGTGATTAGAAATATGATTTATGAAAAAAAAAAAATTTTGCATAAAGTTCACAAGTTATTCTGTACTAATAGTTTGAAGCAAATATTATAATGTGAAATAAACTAAATTAAGTATACACAGTAACACAAAGATACAAGTGAAATATTGACTACACTTCCCACACACTTCCCATGGTCATTTCTGATATACTTCTTTTCCATTTATTATTGTTTAGCTGCCATTTAAGTGTCAGGTAAATCAATTAAAAGTTGTTGAGCATTCACTGAGGACATGCAATGACTGCAATTTCAATGAGATTTAATTCTGAGGAAACCAATTAGACAAAGTACAAAACTGGACGATGAGGGACTCAATGTGATGAGCTTCATAAATAGTTGAACTGCAAAATCATTTAATTCATGTAGAAAGTTATTCCACAAGATTAAAGTAAAAACCAGAAGTGGCCTTGTCTATCCAAGACAATTTTTTTAGCTGTCCAGTTCTGTATTTTTTCAGATACACATATGTAGCCCCCTGAAAATATTTTTTCCTGTTTAAAAATGTCATGCTAGAAGGACAGCTCCTGCAATCAACTGTACCTCAGTAAAACTTCACTTATTTGTAAAAAAAAGAAAACTTCAGGAAACATCACTTCACTAATTACCACAGCAATCTAAGAAAATGAATATGAAAGATTTAGCAAAGATTGCATAATTTCACTATCATGCTTTCTTTAAAGCAAATTCTCCACTCACACAAATGTGTGCTATTCTTCCGCATCTACACTCTGGAAAGTTCTTGTAAGTGTTGCAAAAGTAGTCTAGTTCAAACCCTAAACTGAGGCTTAATCACCTTTTCCTTTTTAAGTGCTGACTGATTTTTTTCCACATAACTTCTTTCACTGTTCTTCACCAGAATCTAATGGCATCCTAAGTACACAATACTGAAACATTTAAGCATGACAGGTTTCCTTGATTTTCTTCTAAGATATTAACCTTTTAAAAAAACATATTCTAAAGCTCCAGCATTGAAGAATTAGTTTAAATTAAAAAGAATCTTAAACACATTTATCTATAAATGCATATATAGCTATTTGTATATGTGTGTATTCAGATACATAAACATATATCAGAATGTACATGTGCACACAAATATATATAAACCTTTCCAGCAGTTTGAATAAGACATAAAGGAAAGTAATTCTGCATTAAAATATATTTTCATCTTCCTTTTAACTTAACCTTTTAAACTGCTAACTATCTTCACCTGTTTTCCCTGATGCTTATTTAAACTGTAACTCAGTAAGTACCATTGGTTCCTAACTGGAATCATAGTTTTATGCTTTGAATTTGTGCAGAATATTGTTCACATACTCCTTGAGACTGCAGTTTAGAGTAGATTCACCAGCCAAAGTTTTGACTGACAGTGAAGGCCTTTTCAGGCTCCTACATCTGAGAAAATCTCAGTTTCATCTTTTGAGGAGTGAATAGAAAGGAGAAAAACTTGTTGTGGAAGACAATTCTCAAATCTTTTATCTGTGGGTTCCCTCTTTCCTGAAGCTGATATCAGAATTGAATTCAAGCACTCATGAAACAGGAAATAGAAATGAAAACACAGAAGTACAAAGAAAAACAATTGCATTAGAGATGCATTTCTCCACATCTGCTGACTGTTAACCATTTAAGAGAATTTATATCCTGCAAAAATTTGAGATGTAGAATTTTACTCTTCTAGTTTCCTTTTAGTACCAAGTGACATATTCCTTTTAGTGATCAGATGCCAGATTGTTATGCAATATTTTAAGAAAACATTATCAGTGTATCAACACTTACAATAAAATATTATGAAAACACATCCCTTTCTTTGAGTAGCATTATGCAAAGTAAAATGAAAGTGCATTTTCCCTGATTAGGAACAATTATTATGTTCTTCATCACAGGATAAAATCATGGAAGATCACCTAGTTCCAACACTACTGTTATGGGAAGGAATATCTCTCAGGTTACACAAAGCCAAGGCTTTCCTGGGAAAATTGTTCCAGTCTCTTACTGCATTCTTATTACAGAATTTCTTCCTCATATCCAATGTTGTTATAGATCCATAGAATTTTAAGAGGTTGGAATGGACCTTTAAGATCATTTGGTCCCAACCCCACTCCAGGGACACCTCCCAGCAGACCAGGTTGCTCAAGGCTTTATCCAACTGTCTTTGAACACTTCCAGGTTTGGAGCATCCATGGCCTGTTCCAGTGTTTAACCATCCTCATAGTAAAAGTTTTCTTCCTAATATCTGACCTGAATTTCCCCTCTTTCAATTTGCACCTATTCCCCCTGTACCCATCACTACAGTTCCTGATGAAGAGTCCCTTTTCAACTTCCCTGTTGGACCCCCTCAGATACTGGGAGGTTGCAAGTCTCCACAAAACCTTCCCTTCTCCAAGGCGAGCAGCCTCAGCTTGCAACAGAAAAGTGCTCCAGTCCTCACCTATGTTACTGGTTCATGTCCAATTTTTCATCTACCAATATCCCCAAGTCTTTCTCTGCAGGACTGTTCTAAGTGCATGGATCCACTGGTCAGTATTGGTACTGAGAACTGACCAGAATGTTACACTTGGCCCCCCTCCAGCCTGCTGGTGTCCCTCTGGATAGCAGCTCTCCCATCAAGCAAATCAACGGCACCACTCACCTCGGTGCCATCTGCAAACTTGCTGAGGGTGCACTCAGTTCCCCTCTCCACATCATTAGCAGAGATATTGAATAGTGTTTGTCTGAGTACAGACTCTCTGGGGGACACCACTTGTTGCTGAGTTCTAACTGGACTTTAAGCTGTTGACTGCAACGTTTTGGGTGTGGCCATGTGGCCACTGTGTTATTCCTCAAACAGTCCACCCAATCAAATAAATATTTCTCCCATTTAACAACAAGGATGTTGTGTGGCCATACCAAAGGCATTACAGAAGTCTAGGGAGATAAAAAATTGACTTACAGAAGTCAAGGTAGATGATACTAAAGATAACTAGCAAATGTATGGTAATGTATATATTGCTATTGTAGAATATGTATTCCATAAACTGCAGCCTTCCAGAACTGAACATCTGGGCTAAGGCTCTGAAGTAGGCTCTGATAGAAAATGTTCTGTGGTACATCACACTCTTGACATCTCAAACGGATTTTTTCACTTTTGTAAACCCTTTTAGTTAGAAGATGTTCATATGCAAACATATACACAAAAAAATTACCTGATCTATCTTAAGTAAATTTTCCTGATCACTATAAAAAGCTCCCTGTTGCAAAGATTACAAAAGTTCCACTGCTTCTAGATTGTGCAAACTGAGACCTCTGCTAGATCATGCAAACCGAGACCTCCACAATTTCATATTCACTTTACATTAATTTATCCATGCTCGCATGCTTCTTAATTAATTACATTTCGTTGAGACCAATTTTATGAGGGCTAGATTAATTTCAACAGTTACTTTAACTAGAATTAAAGCATGATATACATTTTGACAGCTATGATTAAGTAGAGGAAGCACACCTTAAAGACTAAATAAGAAAGAATCCATAATTTAAAAACATTACCTTTAGCTATTTTATCATATACTTTTAGTTTATTACTACAAGTTAGATTTTAATAATGTTTATTCTTTACCTTGTCCTAAAGTTTGCAGGGTGAGGATGCCCATCATATAATGACAAATAATCATATTCTTCTTCTAGAGCAAAAGACTGAAAGACGATCTGTATCCTGTTTCTTTCTTCTGCTATTATAACCCAGGTACAGTTTGCACCATTTGGATATCCATATGGGAAGCCAGGGCTTTCTATAGTGCCATTAAGTCCTTTTAAAGTTCCACCACAGGTATAAATAAATCCTAAAAAAATGCCAAAGAAACAAAAGTTAGTAATCCATTTTATATCAACCTTCAATAGAATATGTAATTAGAATTCATGGTTTCTGAAAAAAAATCAAAATATTTCTTAGCAACTACTGCATTTAGAAAGGTAAAGACCATGTTTTTATAGAAATGCTGGCCACTTAATGCAAAACAATCCCACCTACCTAACAAATGTGTTTTCCATACTGTTTATCTAAAGACATATGGTAACATCTTTGAAAATAAATGTATATAAAAACACCTATGACTAAATTTGTTTGCCTGTGAAGCAAAGTATTCACATCAATTACCTTTTTTGTCAAAGGGAAGAGTAAATAAGTTTCTTTGGATACAGGTCTGATACAGCTTAAGCCTATTAACCTTGTGCTTCTCCTCCATGTATCTTGGCTCTGGAGAAGGCTGAAAGTCTATTTATTATGAATAATCTTTTCCCAATCAATAATTCTGGGTTATGAATGTTCTGTACTAAAGGGCTCAACCTGAAATAGCCATCTGTTACATCTTTACATTATCTCATGTAAACATTAACAGTTTACATGTTTTGACAGAGCCTATGTGGATGTTGATTAACTGCAGAGATCAGGTATGGCCCCAGAGCTGCTCCCTCACACACCACATCCACACCCCCACTTCCATTCCCCTATAGTGGGATGGAGGACATAAAGAAGAGTAATAGTGAGAAAACTTGTGGGTTGAGACAAAGACGGTTTAATAGGTACAGCAAAAGCTGGACATGCAAGCAAAGCAAATGAAGGCATTCATTGGCTCCTTTGGCAGGCAGGTGCTCAGCCACCTCCAGGAAAGCAGGCCTACATCAGACCTAATGGTTACATGGGAAGACAAACACCATAACCCTGAACACGGTCCCTTCCTCCTTCTTTCCATCAGCTTTTACCACTGACCATACCACTGAGCTGCCATATTTTCTACAATATCCCTTTTATTGGTTGGGGTCATCCGTGTCCAGTCTGTGTCCCCTCCCACCTTCTTGCCCATTCCCAGAAGTATGAGGAGCAGAGGAAGCCTGGATGATGTGTAGGCACTGATAAAATGTGATAAACATTGTTTTGGTCACAAATCTAACACATAGGACCGTAGGATCTACCATGAAGAAAATTAAGTCTGTCCCAGCCAAATTCAGTACAGTGGGTCAAAGTTGAAAGGTTGCTCTGTTCATAGATCCTTTTTAAAACTGACATCCTTAAATGTCAGAAAATGCCCCTACATTTAAAGCTTAATTTTTCTTGAATTATATCAAATTTCCTTTTTATACAGAAAATTTATTTCCTCAGAAAAATAAGAGAACAAGAATAATTATTAAAAGGTCTCTCCCAAGTCACTGTGTGCTGGCAGGGCAGGTTCTTTTCTATACTTTTGTTTCAAGTTCTAATGCTCAGTTATGGCAATTCTTAACTCTTTTGGGACTTTAGGATAATTTTATTTTCCACCAGCTTTGTAGTCTGAATGTAGGTCTACATCCCCTCTCCAGGCTTTCTGCTCTCTTACCCCTTAAATATTAGATCAGCTTTCCTGCTTTGCCTTTTGCACCCCTGACACTTCTTTTCTCCAAGAATGCTCAGAGCAAGCCCCCTCTTCTAGTGCAGGGATTTCATATGAGAGAAATCACAAAGCGCTGAATTGCTCTGTCACAGAAACATGATATACATTTCATAACAAACTACAAACAAACCAACCAGATGCCAGCTCTTAAATTATACACACATGTATATATTTGAGCTCATTAAATCATCTTCATGGCACATTCACAAGCTTGTCTTCACACTGAGCATTTAAATGTAGAGAGACCCCCTTCCCTGAAGTACTAAGCAGAAATCTCTTGCGATTTTGCACTTTGTATTACTATGCTGTAAAGTAACTGTTCTTGACAACAGAAGAGTGGCATGTATGATTTTTTTATCTCAGCTTTTTCATATACATTTACAATGGTAGGAAAAGGTGCCTCTTATGAAGTATGACTGCTTTTTTAATATAATTATCATAGATGTATAGGACTAAAAAGGAAGGGAAGATACTCTTAGAAAGTAGGTAAGTACTCTTAGAAATTAGGGCTTTGTTTACCTCATCTGGTGTGTAGCAGATTTTATCTTCTACTGCAAGCTACTTAGAGAATTCATTCTCATATCAGTGTCTGCACAACCTTCATTGTTAGGAGTCTGTTTTATTTATCTCTTTCTGCATCTCCCTCATATACTTGAACTATTTTTAAATCTTCTTTATGTGTTATTATTTATTATTTAAGCTCAGCTGTTTTATTTAGCACTTTAAAAATCTTTCATAATACAGTTTTTGCACAACATGCTCTAGAAAATCCAACTATTTACTCATAAGATCTACATCCTAGAACTTTAACACTTCCTACCAAGTACAATCACTATAATAAGACTTTTAAAATAGCTGTGTGCACATATTTATCAATCATCTTTTTCCTAGAAATCTCTTGCTGAGGCCTACTTCAATAAAATTAGAGAAAAAACTTAGAGAAAAACTTGAAAACTAAATAGCATACACTGCTAATTTTCATCCATCTCTCCAGACCAAGTGTGGAAAGCACAGTTTATACTGACTCAATAGTACAGCTCCATAATTCAGATCCTTTGCTATGGTACTTATTTTATTTTCAATTTTTACTTTTGATTACATATGGACTATTCTGTTAATTCAATAGAGACTACAAAGAAAAACTCATCTATAATTGGTCTACTGTCACCAAAATAAAATTATATTTTTTAAAACTCAAAAAAACAATACAAAAAACCACACTCCCTCAAAAAAAAACCAAACAAAAAACACCAACCAAAAAAACCCAGAGCCAAAACTATGAGGGAACAGAGGCTTGTGAGATAATATGCTGCTTACTAAGAAGTGTAATGCTTCATACTCAATGCAATAATTAGTCCTACTCGTACATTGATATGAAATGTAAATATCTATGACATATTAAAGTTCCAATTACTCCTTTTATTCCATATTCAAAATGTAACAAAAGAGAATTATTCATATGCTGCAAGATGCTATAACTTGGATGTTTTTCAGAGATGACTAGCAGAATGTAGCACAGCTATGCACGTGTCAGAAGATACACTTTTAATTCCAAGAATGGAAAAAAAGCTCCAAACAAACCAACAGTGAAGTTTGATTTTGATAGGTCTGCTCTTCTAGTCTGTAAAATAAAAAATCATGCCAACAGAATTCATGTGCACAACATGCACTTTAATCTCTGCTTTCATATGTTAATACATTCTGTGATGCTCTTCACCTTGGCAGTGCAACTTGGGTATGATCAAAATAGACAGCGTGCATTAACTGACTGGTCTGATCAAATGTGGAAAACATGACATTTATTTTCAAGAGGTAAAATTCATGCTGAAATAACTGGTAGCATATACTGTGATCTTTTTCATTTAGATTTCAGAACCAGCATTCCAAGCAGAATTTACATTCAAACTGCTTTTCATAAAAAGGAAGTTTTTATTCAAAGCACACAATAAAGAATTTTGAAAAGCTTGAAGTTAGACTAGAAAAGAAAAATTCTTGTTGAAATAAGTATGAGGATGAACAACACCACTCATGAGATTCTCTTAATAGCTAGTATGATTCAAAGTTTCTGTTGCATTTTTTATACCAGATTTTAAAATTCAGATATTTAATTCTCATCAATTTTACATGCATAAATAAACTTCTTGAAATCGGAAAACACAGCTCCTCTTCCTGATTTCAGTCATCCTTTGATTCATTGTGGAATTATTGTGAACATCAGTAACAGCAGTTCTTAATCCATTTATTCAACTTTCATTGTCTTATAACAAAGCAATTAGTTCTTACATCATGTCCATACCCCTTGCCCTTGAATGTCCCATAATTACACTCACTCAATGCTCAACAAGATTGTCTTTGGCTTTTTCTCTTCCTCCTGACCAGTCAATTATACTGTTTAATAACATATTTCCACACCTTTCACCTTACAAGTACTCCACACCTTTTATTTATTCTTAATCTCCCTTGTTTAGTGTATTCTTTAGCAACAGTCATTACCATAAGATAATTATACTGAGTCTGCATTGATTAACACACTTGTACATTTCTAAGTTGCTTGTGTATTTCCTTTCAATTAAGTTTTTAATACTTTCTTTCTTTTATTTTAAGAGAAAACCAAGAAAATGGAAGATGATTTGTTCATATGCTGCATTTTTCTTCAATATATTTTCTGATAATTTGATCTCCTTTAATTTCTTACACTTGCAGCTATCTTAAAACAGTCAATCTTCTCTTAAAGTATTCCTTAGCCATGTCATCCATGTTCACGGCCCTTTTTGCAACAATTTGTGCAACATACCTATTTGCAAAATTATTCTTGTCCCCCTAAATTATAGTTCTCTTCCATTCAGAATACATCTACTTATTCACTTGTGTCTCCTCATGCTCATCACATGTTTCTCCAACACCTTTTTCTATTTGTGGTCTTTGATCACCTGACAGTACTTGGCAGCAAAAAATAGTTATTTTTCTTGGTGACCGTAAATCAGTACAGACTGTTCTGCTAATCCTTTTCCCTTTTGCTGGATTCTCTTACTGTTCACTTGTATTATCATCACCTTAGTTTTTATGGTTCCTCTATGTTCATCCTTTTTGTTAGCACTTGAAAGAATCTACTGGAGTTCAACAGATACAGGTTTCATAGTGACAAACCCATCCCTATGCTGTGAATCCTTTTCTTCTGCTATCAATCTTATCCAGTTTTGGAAAATATATACTCAATATTTATTTCTAATATTCTAATATTTATTTCTAGCTCAGCTTTAATTGTCCTGACAAGCCTCATCCCCAGATCTTCAAGCCCATTTATAAAACTGAGAATAGAATGCTCTCATCAGATGTGATGGCTGCATTTTACTTTGAAGTGTGTTTGAAATTTACCTTTTTATCACTTCTCATTGTGTCTTAATTCTCTTTAATTTATGCTTTCCATTCCCATTATGCATCTTTTCTGCATAAAACAAGCCTCCTTTCACTAACTTTAACTTCCAATAGAACACGGATTTATTGACTTTTCCACATGAGTGCAAATATGAAAGGTAATCATCTCCTTTAGTGTACTGGTCTTAGCTCCTTCTTACTCTCTTCCTTTTTGTCTTCCTATCCCATGTGTCCAGCAGCTTGCAAGCCTCTTTCTTATTCTACTGTGTTTTCATATGAAAAAAACTGTTGACTGTTTGTCCCAGTTTGAGACACCCTAGACACCTCTGTTACACTGAGGACACTCACTGGTGTCCCTTCCCACCAGAAACTCCCTCTTTCTTCACGAGTCTCCTGTTTCCCCTGTGCTGGTGTGGGAGGTGCACATGCAAGGAGCAGCCCTGCACCACAGCACACCAGGACAGAAGTCCCTTGCACCTGGCTGGCAGCTGACAGTGGAGTAGGAATCCATGCCAGCCACAAGGCCTTAGAACTGCTGCTATTTTGGAAAAGACTATCTTGCATCCCTATGGATCTCTATGTCTAACTCAATATTCTGTACTTCAAATAATTCTCATTTCTATCTCAGCTCCAGTAGCAGCTTTTATAATGAGCTTTCTACCAACAGAGAAAAGTCTAATATTTTGCCTGACCGCCTATAATTGTTACTGTCTTATATTTTAATTTCCTGAAGTAATAAAAACTTGGAATCATAAAATAGTCTGGGTTGGAAGTGACCTTAAAGATCATATATTTCCAAATCCTTGCTGTGGGCAAGGACACCCTCCTTTAGACCAGATTGCCCAACCTGGCCTTGAGCACTACAATGATGGAAAATCCACAAGCTGGGGGACCTTGTTCCAGTATCTCACCACCCTCACAGTGAAGAATTTCTACCTAATAGCTAATCCTCTGTCAGTTTAAAGCCATTTCCTGTTGTCCTATCACTACACATCCTTCTAAAAAATCCTGCTCCATCTTTCTTGTAGACTTCCTTCAGGTTTCTTCAAGGCTTCTATAAGGTATCCCTGGAACCTAAAACACTCCAACTCTCACGATTACAACTCCTTCTGTCTTAGTAATATCTATCTCTTTGGGTTGTTCATAGTTTCTATTTTTGTAAATAATTCTTGGGGTTTTTGACACATAATGCCACTTTCCTTGATTTAAGACTCTTTTCTTTAGCCCAAGAAAATCTCAGAGTTGCTTAATAAAGCCTTAGTACAAAAACAAATAAAAACCTCAAAAATGTCGTGTTTGTGAAGTGCACGAAGAACATTGAAGAACCTCTCTGAAAATTAGGTCTTAGGAGTTCCAAGTAAATGGGGATTTCTTAATTAAACAGCCATTTTGTTTCAATTTGTTCTTAAAAGCATTTGCTTTCTCAAACAAGATATTCTGACGCCTATTCTCTGCACAACTTACTAGAAATTGGGGCTTTATGAAGTTTAGACACCATAAAGTGTTCAAAAATTTACCTTTTATCTATGATTTGGATCATTTTAGGGCTATGAGAAAAGATGGTTATACTTTTTGGTAAATAACTAAGTAAGACAGATTGTCTTGCCCCTGCATAAGCTATAACAAGGTACCAAAATGACTTTTCCAATCTTTTGGTAGGGTTGACTGGAAGCTTTATAACTTAATCAGTGGAACAGGTGCAGAATACCAGTCAAAAAGAAACAATCACTGTATATTAGCACCACATTTGAAACAATTTCTGGAGGTACTGTTTTTCCTTCAGAGAGTAATTTCTTATCACTGTTACAGACACATTTTCTAAAAGAGGTTTAGAAATATTTTTTTGCCTTGTCTTCCACTTCAAAGTCATAATTTCACTTAGTTATGAAAACTACTAGAAGGACAAAAGTTTCTGTTCTCTCCTGTCAGCCTTGAGTGTGTTACTTCTTTGAAGAAACATAAGGTCTAAAACCAGTAGGAATACTCATGTTCACATGGAATACATTCTGAGCAGCAGGAGGCTTAAACTGGAAAGCTAACAAAACAAGAAACTAGATCTCATGTAACAAAAGTATCCATACTATTTTTATTACATGTATTTAAATAAATATTTATTGCCATTGTTTGTATTTCTTGTTCTACAACAGAAAACTGTCATTTCCTGTAACTGAAAACAAAGAGGGTTTAGCATCAATAGTGTTGTCAGTCTTTGAGGAATTTTAAAAAAGATGAGACAAAACTCTAGGAACTTCTAAGTCATTCAATAGAAGATTATCACCTTCACAGGAAAACAGAGGGGATTTTAAGTCACCTTTAGGCTTTTAATTACTTTGGTTTATACATAACTCTGACATGGAGTAGTCTTCTGCTTCTATTTTAAAAGCATTTCTAGCACCACCACAGATGAAAATCTGGTTTCAACAAAGTCAGATGAAATACACCCAGGATTTTATCCCCAGTATGTAATTAACTTTACTTCTAAGGATATTTCAATATTTCTCTCCTATTCCTCATGTATTCCTCAATGCCTTGTAGACAAGGGATCATCTGTTCTAAAACAACGGTCCCCTTGCTCATGCAGCCAGATAAGGGTAATCTCTCAGATGTGACAAGCATCTGGGCAATAGAACTGGACATAAAAACAAGAGAGGACATTTGGTATCTCATCACAAAACAAATTAAAAATACTCTCTGGGATTGAAATCCTGCCATATCTAATACCCCTCATACATGTGAGCACTACAGAACTGTGGGGAAGTCACATTTTTTATGTTTGGGGAGAGAGTAGATAGATATTAATGGGTTTTGAGGGGTTTTTTAAAGATAATTTTGATTTCAAATAATGGAATTTCTTATCTCAGTGGCATTTGGTCACCCTGTGCCTCACTCCTGTGTTTAAGAACAAATATTTTGAACTATGACTTCCTTATTTTAGGCAAATTAATTGTGAAAAGTATGTTCATCAGTATTCTGAGCTTGCACTCTTTCTTCATCTCCCTGCTCTTCCTGCAAGTCATCCACTTGAAAAGCAGAAAGTAATCATCATACAATAAGAAATTGTATCAGGAATCTTCCCAACAGACCTAAAGAGAGCACCATATCAAAGGCATGTCTGAAAATTAGTTCAGGCAAATTCTGTGTTTGATAACATAGGAAATTTTCTCTGTGGAAAAGACAGGAACAGAGATTCCATTGCAAAGATAAGTTGTTGGAAGAATTATATGTATTTTAAATTTCCTTTCCACTGTTCCTTTCTCTGCAAAACTAGCCACATGTGCAAAGACTTTTAACGTTCTTTTTTTGCTGTTTCTTTAATTCAGATTTGTGATTCTTAACAGATATGAAACTGTTAATTTCATATTGTCCTGGGCTGACTTTATGATACTGGTATCCCCAATCGTCTGGTTTATGTTATATATTAAGTTCTGCACCTTTAAGACTGGCTCTGAGAGCAAGAGAGGGGGAAGAAGAAGCTGCAGTTTGTGTTAAAGAAAAACATCACTCCCACACATCTCGCTCCTGGACTGTGGTGTCTGCAGCACGGACAGACAGCGGGACAGAGCTTCTCTCTGGCTTTTAGTTAGTTTTAGCTAGCTGAGGCAGAGGATTTCCCTGGACCTTTGTTTTTTTTCCTTTTTCTTGGATCTGTGCAAGCCTGCTCTGGACTGAACACCCAGCCAAACCCCGGGAGCTCACGCCTGTGGCCCACCGGGGCCTGGGCCTCGGCACTTTCCAGCGCTGGAGGGACTGATAAGAACCTGAGCGAGCCGAGCTACACCACATGAAAAGGACTTTTCTTCCTAGATTTGCCATCCCATCGAGCAGCAAGAGGTTTTATTATTTAATATTATACAATTTTCTGTTAAATAAACAGCTTTTTCCACTTCTCTCCGAGGAATGTTTTTTTCCTTTCCCGGACCAGTTGGGGGCGGGGGAGAGGGCATTTCCCTGGGGAAATCGCCATTTGGAGTTATCCTCCCAAATTTGTCCTAAACTAGGACACATATTTAAATTTTGGTATTTGTAAAATTAGCTTAGAACCAGCTCCCAGCACATCAAAATTACAGGGAAGACGATTCACAGAATACTATGTATTTGCAATAGTATTTTGAAGTATTATTTTCATTTAGAAATAAAATCTTGACTTGCAGAGATTTCCTAACTCATTTGTAAAGAAAACACCTTGGAGTAAAATTTTCATTTTATTAAAACATACTGAGAAAGTAGCCAGTTCTTTTAATGAGAACTACATGAAGACAATTGTAAGATACAGCCACTGCAGTATCAGGTCAAACTATAGCTTCTAAAGCAGTTTATAATTTACTTTGCTTTAAAGTACAGGTGTTTGTGTCTCTAGGATATAAATAGATAACAGGCCTTGGAGAAATTTTATTTGCAAAATTATAAAGAGTAAATTGAGTTTTCTGTAAGAGAATAATTAATTAACAATACTGTAAAATTGGTAAATAAGGAAATTCATAATTAAGGGAAACAGTCACTTAATAAGGTGTTTGAAGAGTCTTTGCTCTTGGCAGTAGTGGAATATAAGGAAATACCCTGCACAAAATAATGTTTGAAACAAAAGTAATTTCTGAAGAAATTAAGATAGATTTAGTACTACACTTCTAAAATTCAAATGTCCCATAGCATAAATTAGTTTTTGGATTAATTGTAATGTGACAGGAAAACAGACAATATAATGCTGAGCAGATTTAGTGATAGTAAACCTCTGTCTTTGTATACCTGGTTCATTAAAATCTCAGATCTGGGATATGGACCACTGTAAAGAGATTTATACAGAGGGAAGGGGAAGGGGAAGGGGAAGGGGAAGGGGAAGGGGAAGGGGAAGGGGAAGGGGAAGGGGAAGGATATTTCCTCTGGTGTTGGAAATCTTACAGCAGTTTCAGGTAAGTGACAGAAAAGATGATTGTAAATCTAAGTAATCTGTTGAAACTGACCTATAGCTTTAGAGAAAGAGAAACAGTTCCCATAAACATTCTAAAACATCATAGATTTAGTCAAACTCAAAAAAGGAGTGGGAAGAAGTAAAAAAGTCAGACTAAGGATAAAATTTTTAGGAAGCATTCAGATAGGAAATAAGCAGTATTAAATATATACAGTGCTGGTTTAAAGTGACTTCAGCAAGACTAGAGAAGATTTTGAAGACTCAGTGCTTGGAAAATCAGGACAAAATTAAGGCACTGTTTAAAGTTTCTGCCAACAGAAATTGAACCCTATTTACTGAACACTACCAGACAGTCTTCCTATATTTTATTTCCTTCTTCCAAAAAGTAAAAGACAGGCTTCTGTCAGCTCAGATTACTTCAGACATAAACAGCATAGAAGTTCTCATTCACTCACAGGGCTGACCTTCAAAAAATATAATTTTTAAAATAAAAAAAATAAAAATATTCCTACTTTAGATCATATGGAAATTCAGACCTTTGAGACTCTGCTACAAACTTGACAAGAAATAATTACCTAGCTAGTGTTTCATGCTTCTGAAACATTACCTTCTCCAGTGAAATGTCAGTTTCCACTGTGAGACATATAAAACTTGGTGTCCATAGCTACTCTGCAATGCCATTACTGTAGGATTTGGACCATCTTACCAAATGCACTCCATGTACTCTACCATAATCTAAGCCATTTGAGGATAGCAAAATTAAAGTTGTGTTGAGAACTAAAGGAAGCAGCATCAGGAAAATCCAGCTATAGTCTTTGATATACTCCAGACTCCAGGGGGCTTTCTTCTATTCATTTTCTAGATCACATAATAGTTAAAAACCACCAAAGCCACTTCAAAGAGACACAGACTATATAAGTGTGAACTGAATGCAGGGAGATCAGGAGAACTTCTCATGAAGAATTTGACATGGGACAGTTTATGTCAGTTCTTTAAAATGAAGGAAGCACAATTTAAACATCTTGGAAAAATTTTGACGCCTTTTATAAATGGAAATTAATTCTTTTACATTTACAATTTCTAAAAAAGTTAACTTTTGATTGAAGCAGCCTTTTTATATATTAAAAAATTAATTCTTCTCATCTAAAAATTTACAGACTACTATGATTTCATTTCAATGGTTTCAAGTGTCTGAATCCTGATATAAATCATATATAATAATATATAATATGTAATATTTTCAGATATTGTCAGTTCTGCTCAATTTTTATGTTTGAATTTATTCACATTGTACATTTCTGAATTTGCAGGAAGTGAAAGGATAAACATCTTTACCATGTACTTTTTTGTGTCATAAATATATATATATAGATTTTATCATAAGCCAGAATATAAATTTCAGTAGTCTGTTGAAGCAGTTTAGGCTAAGGAAAGATCAAAAGATAAAGACTGCTGTTAGTTACTGCAATATCTGAGCTTGTAAGATTTTTAATGGTACCTAATTTTTTGATAGTATGAAAACAATAACTTTAGTATTATCAAGATTGTTTATATAATCTGTATTATCTAATTTCTATATTATCTAATATATATATATTTCCATAATTTCCATTTAGAAAGGAAATATCATCACTGGGGGGTTTGAATTTAAAATTTGTAATATTTAACCAATAAAATATTTTTCTTTAAAGTAAATAAGAGATTTATTTCTCCATACCATAGAAAGTACTCCAAAGTCATGAAAAAAAATTCTAGAAAAGGTATTAAAACTGCTCTACAACAAAAGGTGTACAAGTGTGCCCAACACTCTGGCACTGATAGCTTCTTGATTTTTTTTACACTATTTATTAGAGATAAGAATGCTAAAATGTTATAGAGCCAAGCAATAAAATTGAGTGTTGTTTCAGATTTTATTTTGGTCCCAATAGTCACAGGACTATTGAAGCCCTGACTAATACTCTATATATCCTGGTCCTTTCCAGAGAAAACCTGTTTCACTGTAGAGGCAGACAGGTGAAATCCATTCCCCGAGTTGCTAAGGAGGAAATTAGCATGGCAAAATGTTAGGAGCTGATGTGAACAGCCAGGTTTTAAACATCATCTGATGAGAAGTACCCCTGGCCAGCTGCCCTTACTATGACTTTGAGGTACAGAGAGACAACATGAACTGATTCATCCACCCCAGCTGATGTTTCCAGCCTACCATGTGAGATAAACCTCCCTATGTAGAGTCATCACTACCAAGAAAAGAATAATTATCTCTCTACCTGTTTTGATAAAACTTGAAGCTACACTGTGACCATTTGCAGAAAGGGGAAAGAGGCATAAATATTTAAGGCATCATTTGTGTCCTCTTTTTTCTGCTCCATTGAAAATAGCAAACAGAGAAACAAGTGAAGACCCAACCACACCTGATCATCATCAAAGAAAAACATTTGATCTCCAAAACTGACCAGTTACCCTTTTCCATATTCTGGCCAACAACATCTTCTGGCCAAAAATGCTGGATCACCTTAACTGGGGATGCAGACAAAGTTAGACAAAAATGTAATCTGAAAAGTCATAAGAAAGGAGTTTATACAAAATGTTTAAGAATAGAAAAAATAAAAACAATCAAACCCACAAATGAATAAAACCAAACAGTGCAGCACTGAAGTAACAGAAACAGGAGGAAAAAATGTTTATTAAGTAGTTCTGAATTGGATAGAATACTTGGAATATAAAATTGTTTTAGAAGGAAGTTAAAACATTTTATTTAAAAAAAAATTCTTGTAAACACTGAGATATTGTTAGCAAAATGTCTTTATTTGTATTGGACAAAAGAATCTATAATATTGTTTACTTTCTGCCATATCTATTGATTGGAATTTGGACATGCTTTAATAATGTGCTAGTTATTGTGTATTCACTAACGCTTCTTACATACTATTATATCATAACTACTCCCATGCCAACAATGTATGCATGGGGACATGCGGAAAAATGCAGATGTCTAGTCTAAATCTTTCTTCTTGGGTTTCAGCTTATATCAGCAAAAAAAAAAAAAAAAAAAAAAAAAAGAGAAAGTGCTAATTATTTCTTGAGACTTAATGACAATTTATTATATAATAGCCCAGATCTCAGACATTCAGTTCCTCCCTCCCAATCATTAGTACTCAGCAGGGTCCAGTGTTTGTTCTGATCAAGTAAGCGAAACACATAATTTTCTATTAAAATGGGTGACTTTATATCTGTAATTGATGTGTTCCCAGGTTTTAGCTTATTTCACCTTTTGGCAACTGTTACTCAAAGTGTCTCATCCATTCTGCAGTACTGATGTCTGCTTTCAGTAGCTAATATTTCTGAAATTAATCAGTACCCTACATTTTTTAAAAATTACTGGTAATATTGCCAGTGGCTTATCATGAATAATCATCCCCTCTGACATGACAAACTAGCTCTAACAGGAAAGCTATTACTTTGAAACAAATTGTACTGCACTGAAATATCCCCAGTAGTAAAGAATCTCAATAGAGTATTAAAGCTTGTTCAATTGAAAACAATGAGGAGAGAAACCTTCGTGTGTTTCTCAGGTCATATCCTTTTTATTAAATATCAGATAATAGCAGTGTCTTACCTAACAAAATTTTCAGGAGGCAGGCACTTTTTTATTACTTTTATTTACATTTTGGCATTAAAAAAATAAGCGCTGGGTCTTAGTATAAATATTAGGGACCTCACCTCTTTTTTCTTCTGTTTTCTTTCCCTAAACCAAAGATGTTATTGTTAGTACTGATTCTCTACTTCTTTGCCGCAAAGGTAAATGTCTGCTTATAAGAGAACAAATATGAATACAGAGGTAGCCTTTTTCATGGGAAACATTTTTAAAATATTGGATTTCTGTATGTATGCATGTGTGGGAAGGAAGGAAGGAAGGAAGGAAGGAAGGAAGGAAGGAAGGAAGGAAGGAAGGAAGGAAGGAAGGAAGGAAGGAAGGAAGGAAGGAAGGAAGGAAGGAAGGAAGGAAGGAAGGAAGGAAGGAAGGAAGGAAGGAAGGAAGGAAGGAAGGAAGGAAGGAAGGAAGGAAGGAAGGAAGGAAGGAAGGAAGGAAGGAAGGAAGGAAGGAAGGAAGGAAGGAAGGAAGGAAGGAAGGAAGGAAGGAAGGAAGGAAGGAAGGAAGGAAGGAAGGAAGGAAGGAAGGAAGGAAGGAAGGAAGGAAGGAAGGAAGGAAGGAAGGAAGGAAGGAAGGAAGGAAGGAAGGAAGGAAGGAAGGAAGGAAGGAAGGAAGGAAGGAAGGAAGGAAGGAAGGAAGGAAGGAAGGAAGGAAGGAAGGAAGGAAGGAAGGAAAAAGGAAGGAAGGGAGGGAGGGAGGGAGGGAGGGAGGGGGGGAGGGAGGATACCTATAATACTTCAATAGAGAATTAAATATTCTTTTTCATAACCCACAATGATCCTTGTGATGAAGAAATACTCAGCCTCACCCTGAGAATGGTGTAGGAGTCGAATATTTATTGAGTTTTGGTAAAAAAAATGAGAAAAATGGGGCATGGTAAAAGACTGCACCAGAATGAAAAAGATTTGATTGTATCCTCAGGTATTGTTACCTGTCTCAGAGGAGGTGTGACCACCTTGTGTAGCACTCTCTTCAGCAATAGTTGGTGCAGTTGGAAGCAGAATTGATTCGAATGTTTGGATACAACTATTTATCTCTCTTTTTTCCTTCCATATAATAAAAAATTGTTAAATCAAATCCTCCTTGAATGTATATTCAAATATATTTTTATTAGGGTTTTTTAGTGCCAACATGAACTTCTGGTCTAACTAGGAGTCCCACCCCATGTAATAGCTAGCTGTTCACAGTAATTACTGGGGTATACTAAACTCAATTTCAAGTCCTCAATCTCTGTGTTCTCTCAATTTATGTGTCCCACAGAGTATTTGACACAGGTTAATTGCAAGTCAGCTTCATGCTCATATCTTCTAGAGTGTCTTAGTTTTCATTAAATTTGTTACTTAGGATCAAATCCAAATTTGCAAATTGTGCTTCTGTAAAAGCAGATTTATTTTTCAGCCTTAACTGCATGTCCAGTAACTTTTCTGCCAGTGTATCCAGAGTCCTCTAGCTACTGAATGCAGTCCAGGGGCTTAAGTCATCTTTATGTTCCAGTACTGACATTTATTCTTCACTCATCTGCTTACAAATGAGATATAAAAAACACAATTTGATTAAATGTGGGTGCTTACAATGTCCTAACAGCAAGGCTCCTGTTATTATCAGTCAAGTCCTGGACAATAGATTCAGTGATGCTTAGTCCTGTATATCAGACTGCAATCAAATAAACTGACTCCATTCTGTTGGCTATAACAGAAATTTAAATATCTAGGTCAACTTAGACACTTGTTCCACAGGTGCCTAAGATCAAGAGAAAGAATCCTGCCAAAGATACATGTACAGTTTAGTCCTTTCCAATTATTATATTATTGCCTTTTTTGTTCTCAAGCAAGTCAAGGCCAGGAGTAAATTCATGGAAAAGTGGACAATTGTTTATAAACCTCAGTGTTTACTTGTAATTTTACCTGTAAGGTTCTTTTCCTCTCCCTTTACTGAAAGAGATGAGGGCCAGCTGCCTGAGCAGTGCATACTCAATGTCTGGTCTCCATTTCCTACTTGCACATTACAACATAGAGCTGTCATCAGTGGTGCCATCACTGTGGAATGTGCAGAAGAATGCAACACGGCCAGCACAGCCAGGCAGAATCTGTCAGCAGGTTCTGACAGCAATAACTGCAGCCATCACATTTATGGCAGGACCACCCAGCTGGTTTGTTTCCTCTGTGTAATGGTTTCTCCCTCAGATCCAAGCAGTGCAGAAGGTAAGTAGGCTGCTCAACTGCCCTCTCCCTCTGTCAAATCCTAAATCAGATCTTTCTGTGTGCAAAGTGGAGTTGATGGAGACATGGCAGTGAAGAAAACAGTGCATAATAACACCACAGCTTAACCTGCTCTTCAAAAGAAACTGAAAATTGTATTAGCTCTGCAGGTGTTGCAAATGAATGCTCCACATTGGTTTTCAAGAGTGCCCCAGCTCACACTACAACAGTGACTGACAGCAACAGCTTTATGGGAGCAATCTGAAGCATTTGAACAAGTGCCAGAGAGAAAGAATAGTACTCACTGAGAAACATCCTAGCAGCACCCTCTGACTCCTTCCTTCCCACACAGTTTTTTGTTACAAAACTTCTGTATTGGTGCAAAATGTGATGCAATAATGAATTTTAATTAGCCCTTAGTGTGCCAGTAGAAATTTCTTTAGGAGTAAGGGGTGGTACATTCTTTTCTCTCTTATTTGCTATTTCTATAATTAGGACTATGTGATTATGCTATCAGTGCAATAAAGTAAAAATGAAATCCACATCCAGTATGAATAATTTACCCAGTCTGCATGGAAATTACAGAATTTTCAAACAAAACATAATTATATTTTTATGTTTCTCTTAATTACTTTGTTGTAATTTGAGGGATGTGACTAGGGTACTAACACAATATAGTAAGCTGAAGTCAATGCACAGTGAACCCAACAACTTCTAAAAAATATCACTTACTCCTTGGGTGTAAAAGATGTATTGACTTTGTTGAATTAAGATGGCTAAATGCATATGAGTGAGTCTGCAGGGATGGGAATACAGCTTCTGCTCAGTGCATTCAAAAATCCAGATTGCTAGGTTATTAAAAAAAATTGTGTCCTATTAAGAAAGTGTGATCATTAGCACTGGAAAGGCTTTTTGAATATGTACTATGAACTGCTATATCAAGGTTAAACACTGATTTGAGTTGATTAATAGAGTAACTCAGTACTCACCAGAAAGCTGGGAGGGTCTCCATTTAAAGAACAGATACCTCCATGCATAGATTCTACAGCTTTTATCAAAGCTTAGAAGTTCATTAAAGCTCTATAAAAGTTCATCATATGTGCAATAATAAACTTCAGAGAGAACTTCTCAGTACTTCAAGATCAAAACAAATCACCACTCCAAGTTGTTACCTTTGAGAAGAATGCTAGAGTGCATTGCATCTGTCTTTGTTAAATGTTATAAGAAATAAAGGAGGGAACAGAATCAATTTTAATTGTGATTTAATTTTTTTAACTGCCACTGCACTTAATATATTAGCTACCAAATGAAACTAACCCACTAGCTTTAATTTGAAATAGAAGATTAGATACCTAAAATGTGTATACCAAATATTCAGAAATGCTGAGAATAAGGATGTTCCTGATAAGAATAAAACTATTTATTTACCTGAAAAAGTTAATATATGTTTAGATTTCATTTAGAAAGCATGGGACTTGTTGTCTAGATCCTTTTTCTTTGTGATTCTGTTCACCAAACAACCTCACAAAAATTCTTCACTTGTGTTCAAAACTCCCGATAGTCCAGCAGAAATTTTAAAACCATGAACTCCAACCCTATCCATCTAATAAAACACACAGTTTAACAACACTGAGGTATATTTCAAAATAGTATTCAGCATGGAGAAAATATGATGATTTAACTTTCTTTCTTTGTACTTTATCAATGACACAGAAAAATCTGTATTTATTCTTATTAACAGTGCTTTGTCAAAAACAATTTATCAGTAATTATGAACAACACCTTCCTAGATGGTTCTGTTCAACAAAACAATTATGGAAACTCTTGACATGAAACATCCTAGTCTGCTTTGCCTCTAAATTTGATTAATATTTTCCTTGTGTAAATCTGTAATCCTAAATGTTCATAGGGTTAATGACCCCACGCAGACTAATAAACGGCAAGAATAATTGAAATAATCTATTTAAAATTGTTCATGCCTCTATGAAATTCTGAATTGATTTTTTTCCTGTGAACAGGAATAAATCAAAACAACTTGTTGCTTGCAATTCACAACCAATTAAAGATTCTGGTTGTATAAAGAGACAAAAAATAGATTTTATTTTAATTTAAAATCCATAACTATTGACAGCTCTAATATTATACTAAACCCATGCTTTGGAAAAAATGCCAGGTAATTCTAGCCTGCTTAACTGATTTTCTTCTAAGTGTTAAGCCCTGTACTAAATACATCTGAATTTTTGAAATAACACAGCACCCAATTTGTGCCATCCATGAAATGCATTTGTTTAATGACAATTTAAGTAGCAATATTCTCTTCCAGTTATCTTAATATATTATGAACAATACAAGGAAAAAAAGTTGTATGCTTATTAACAATTTATTTATATCCTTATGCTTTATAATTAATTTAATTTAGGACACCAAATGCTGGAATTCCCATATAAGGAAAAATTGTAAAGATTTTTTTATTTATATCATATCAGTGTATGTAGGACAGTATTTTAACATTTTGGTAATGCTATGTTTTTATTTTTACAACTTTATTTGGTTTCATCATATATTTGTTGCAATCAGCTGCTCAGATTTTTTTTCAGTATTTCCTTCTAGCTTCTCATGAACTCATTTCTTAAATAAGTCTTCATTGTAATAAATTGTATGCTGCATTTTTGGACAATTTGTTGAAATACTACTTCTCTAATCTTCATATTACTGTGAAAATGAAGAAAAAAAAGTAGAGATTAGTAGTTTTAGGAATAAGATTAAAAAAAACATTAATGGCTGTCAACAACAATTCTTTTAAAACATAAAGACAGAAAACAACTCTTAATCTGCCTTTTAAACTTCATTTTATGGGAATTTATTGCCTACTTAATCTAGAAACCTTTCTGTGGCTCGTATTACCTGCTAGAGGGGAAGATGACATTGAGATAATGTTGAGAAACATACTGGAATATTCCATCTGGCTGACTTACAAGATTTCCAAAATGCCTGAGGAATAATGCAGAAGCATTAGCTACAGTTACCCTTCTCATCAGTCCTTGGATGTCAAAAAAAATTGTCTTAACAACAGGTAAATATAATCATATCCCTGAGAGTTTTACACTTCAATGACTGACCCAGAATCAGGAAGATTATTACAGTTAATGAGCTCAAGAGAGATGAAGGAACTCTTAAAGATTTACACTGAGCTGTTATGGCTTCACAAATTATGACATTCCTGGTCACTTTTCTCTTTAATTTCCTCAAACTTAATGTTCCTTTGCATTCTTTATGGCAAAACATTTATATAAAAAGATAAGACAAAAGAGTTCATAGATCATTATCATTAATTCATAAGGATCAGACATAACTGATAACAGTATGACATAGCAACATTGACTTTGAACTTAGATAACCATTGCTGCCTTGCCTTAGAGAAAAAAAAAAAAGAAAAAAGAGAGAAGAAGAGGTACTACAGCTATACACAATGATATCTATAAAGTTCATTGCCCTTCAAACAGCTGTAAATGACTCAGAAAAAAAATTCTCAAAGAGAAAGGAAAGGAAATAATTCCTACCTGCAAAATCAAAAAGCACTTCCAAATGAGATGTGCTTTTCTGCCACTATTTTTCCTCCTTTATTACACTAAAAAGTCCATGATGTTTGTTTTATTATTGAAGCTAAAATACATTTAGAACATGACAGCAGAGCTGCATGTGTTCCAGTCTTACACAGTCTAGATGTAGAGACTTGATTAGTAAGTAGAACATTTACATTAGATTTGGAAGACATCTGCTCAAAAAATGTTCAATGAGTAACTTTCATGCCCCTCACTCCACTTTTCTGGCTTCAGGAAAAGAAAACAAAAACTATATGTTATTCAATTTCTTTATTTTAAAGTAAGATTGGTATAAAATCCTCAGTTTTTTGTTTTTTTTTTCAAGTGACATTCAAAAGATGTGTAAGATGCAATAGGTTAGATAGCACTATAATTTCCACAAGACTACTAAGGAAAACTGGCCATTAATACACTGGGTTTTGGAAAACTGAGAAAAACAATAATGAAAGTCATCACATTCAGAAGAGCATAGTCCAGACAGTAAAAAAAAAAAACAAACAACAAAGTGTTTGAAGATGGCAGTCTTCAAAAAAGTGTCACAGAGGAGAAAGAGCAGGTATTGTTATCTGAATGCCTGAAAAGCTTAGGATAAAGTCCTTTACAAAAGCCTTGCAAGACCATAAATTAATTGGCACATGATGGTGAACGATAATACATTGATATGGATGGTAGTAAGGCGATGAATACTTGTTTGATCATGTTTATTATGATGACATCTAGAATCAGAGAATCATTTAGGTTGGAAAACACCTGTAAGATCATTGAGTCCAAACCAGCACTGCCAAGTCCACCGCTAAACCTTGTCCTTAAACACCACATCTACCACCACATCTACACATCTTTTATATGTCCCAGGATGTTGACTCCACAGATTCTCTGAGCAGCCTCTTCCAAGGCTTGACAACCTTTCTGGGGAAAAAAAAATTTGCTTATATTACATCTAAACCTCCCCTAACATGAGTCGAGGCTGGTTTATATTGTCCTATCCGTAGTTACTTGGAGGAAGAAACTGACACTCACCTCACTACACCCTCCTTTCAGATAGTTGTAAACAGTCATGGGGTCACCCCCGACCCTCCTTTTCTCCAGACTAAACACTCCCAGCTCCCTCAGCAGCTCTATTCCCCTTCTTTGGATACACTCAAGTGCCTCAATATCATTATTATAGTGAGGGCACCAAAACTGGACACAGGATTGGAGGTGCAGCCTCACCAGTTCTGAGTACAGCAGCATCATCACTGTCTTAGTACCAACGGCCACACATTGCTGATACAGGCCAGGATGTCATTGGCCTTCTTGGCCACCTGGGTACACACTGGATCATGTTGAGTCTCAAATTCTTTACTGCTGGGCAGGTTTCAAGATGCTCTATCCCAAAACCTGTAGCACTGCACAGGTTTGTTGTTACACTAGTGCAGATATTGCACTAGTTGGCCATGATGAATATGATAAAATTGGTGTTGACCTTGATCCAACTTGTGCAGATCCCTTGCAGAGCCTTCCTATCCTCTATAACATCAACACTCCCATCCAACTTAGTGTCATCTACAAACTGACTGAAAGATCCCTCAATACACTTGACCAAGTCATTGGTTAAGATATTAAACAGAACTGGCCCCAGTACTAAGCCCTGGGGAAACACTGCCTAAACTGGCCATCAGCTAGATTCAACTCTATTCACCACCACCCTCTGGGCCCAGACATACAAACAGCTCTTTAGAGAGTGCACCCATCCAAGCCATGAACAAACAGTTTCTCCAGGAGAATGATGTGGGAAATTGTTGTCAAATGCTTTTTACTTAAGTCCACGTAGACATGTCCACAACCTTTCCCTCATTCAGAAAACAGCTCATCCTGTCACAGAAGATCAAGTTTGTCAAGCAGGCCCTGCCTTTCATAAACCCTCACTGGCTGGGCGTCATCCCCGGACATGCTGTGTCATGATGCTGAACATGATCAGCCCCAGGACCTTCCCTGTCTCAGAGGTCAGTCTGACAGCCTATACTTCTCTGAATCCTCCTTTTGACCCTTCTTGTAGATGGATTTCGTATTTATATCAGTGATCATTTTCTCTTGGATTATAGGGGATTCATTCTTCTCCCCATCCCTGTCTTCCAGCTCCAGGGTCTGAGAACAAGAGAAGAGCTGGTTCTACTGTTAAAGGCAAAGGAAAAGAAGTCATTAACAACCTCAGTCTTTTCCTCATCTTTTTTCACTAGGCTTTTCTCCAGATCCAAAAAAGGATGGAGGTTCTCCTTAGCCCTCCTTTTTTTCTTTTTTTTTTTTTTTCCTACTGTAGTTATTCAGAAAACTATTTATTGCCTTTTACAACAGTAGCCCAGTTAAGTTTTAGTTGGGCTTTTGCTATTTTTATTTTCTCTCTGCATACTCACAACATCCTTGTGGTCTTCCTGAGTTGTCTGGCCCTACTTCAAAAATCATAAACTCTCTTTTGATTCCCGGCTTCTACACAAAGCTCTTTGTTCATCTAGGATGGTCTTTCCCCACAGCTTGTCTTTCAGTGAATGGGGAAGGCCTGCTCCTGAAATTAGCATTTCTTATTGAAGAATGTCAAGACTCCTTTGTCCTTTAGGACTACCTCCCAAAGGACTCTGTTGAGGAGTCTCCCAAACAGGCCAGAGTCTGCCTTTCTGAGGTCCAAGGTAGCAGTTCCATCAGGCCTCACTTCTCTGGGAACAGAAAACCATCATTTCATGATCACTATGTCCGAGTTGGTCTGCAGCCATCGCACCTCCCACAGATTCTCCATTCTCAAACAGGTTCCTTCCCTAGCTGTCTCACACACCAGCTGTGTCAGGAAGTTATCTTCCACAGATATGAGGAATCTCCTGGCCCGCTTCATCTCTGCTGTATTTTATTTCCAGCAGACTTCTGGAATGTGGAAGTCCCCAACAAGACCTAGTAATCACGACAGTTCTTGCAGCTGCTTATAGAATATATCATCAATCCCTTCATCCTGATTTGTGCTAACAGCCTCCCACTGTGATACCTGCTTTGTTGGTCTTCTCCTGATTCTTACCTAGAAGCACTCAAACCTTCCATCAGCAGCATCAAACTCTAGAAAACTCAAACTCTTAGCATACAGGGCTACACCACTGCCTTTCTTTCCTTGCCTATCCCTTAGGAGTTTAGACCATCTATGAACAAAGCAAAATTGAATTTCATTGTTCTAAGTTTGTATGAATACAGATACCTTCAATAATAGCTACTTGTATCAGGCTGTAAATTGTATGGAGTGTAAATAGAGGAGAGAAAGAATGTTGTACTGCAGCTCTTTTTTCTTTAAATGGATACTGATTTTTTAAAAGGGCAAAGGAAGAAATATTAGAATTTTACAGAGATTAAATAATTTGAGAGGTGGAGGATGGAAAAAATCAGGAGGATGTTTGTAAGGACCACAAAAATGCATTTGATAAAATTAAAGTGGATGAAAAGGAACATGGTTTGATTTAACACACTTCTGAATGAAAATTAACTAGTTTAACTTGACATAATTTTTGTCTTAATAAAATCTTAATTACACTGAAACAATGATCTAAAGTTTTTTTTTTAAATTAAAATTTGCATATGAACACACATAAATAATTTAATGTACCTGAAAATTCTTCCCTTGAAGTACTAAATCACATCCTCTTCTGATACATATTAGACTAAGTCCCGTGGAGCCCAAAAAGTTACTCTGATGTAAGACAGC
This sequence comes from Poecile atricapillus, assembly GCF_030490865.1. NCBI lineage: Eukaryota > Metazoa > Chordata > Aves > Passeriformes > Paridae > Poecile > Poecile atricapillus. The sequence continues at coordinate 138,015,058 of NC_081250.1, forward strand.
TGACAACTGATCAACTACATTCATTTCTCTTTAGAAATAATACAGGAGTGACAAGAAAAAAAAGCACGTGCAGAGACAATGTGAGAATGAATGAAAGGAGGCAGTTTAAAAGAGATAGATAAGAATGGAGTATATAAAATGATGGAGTGATTAAATGATAGGTCAGGCAGTTCAAATAAGATGCTCTGAAATTATTATTTTGCCTAATTCTTGAATATTAAAAGAAGATAATTATACATTGTAAAGTTATGTTAAACCAGTGTTCTGTAGAAGTTTTTCATGCAAGAAAAGACTTAGCACATGAATTTAGTAAAAATGCAAGATAAGCTATCTCAATGGAAAGAAAATAGTTCTCATGAGTACATTACATAAGGCATACAAGCAGTCATGGTCCAGATGCTAATACCTATCACTACATTATGTGATTACAAACTTACAGCCACCGAATTTTCCAGTATAGTTTCTTTAGTTTTATAATTTCTAAGATTAAAAAACATACCAAAGGCCTTTCCTCAGAAATCTCTTCCTTTCCTAAACCTAGAGTATCCTACAAAAACCTTTTGGAATAACTACTAATTGAAGCTGCAGTCAGACTGGCAGATATAGGTCCATCACAAAGCACTCTAGAGTAAATCTTTCTATGAATTATTGTTTCCTTTCCCAACTACACAATGGTAATGAGTATGAAATTATGCAATCCAAATAATAAATGAAACACAACTATTGTAACTACATCAAAGTCTCTGAATCTCTGTATATTGTTAATCAATTCAATAAAATACAATGGAATAAAATACAAATTTATATATGTTTATCCTATATTTCTTCTCTCTATTAATGTGATACCACACCATTGTACCAGATTAGACTCACTTTGATGGCTGCCATTGTCATTTTAAGATCTGCTTACCTACTACGGATTTTCTTTTCTCAGGAAATATTCTGCTATTTTTTTTAGATGATTTTATTCTATACACAAAGAGCTGCCTTCTCTTTTCCTTACTATTGCATACAATCCTCCCAACCAAGCAGCAGAGGTTCTCATTGATGGCCTTTAATACAGCAAAAGAAAAAAAAAAGAATTGGGGAAAACTTGTATTGGCTGAAATAACAGGAGAACTTGTATCTCTGACTTAATCCAGATTCTCCTAAACATCTGGGAGAAAATAAAATGTTTTAACCTTATCCCTTTCTGTAAAATCTTGAAGAGTGCTAATATGTTTTTTTTCAAAAATGCTTATCTTGAAGTCTGGGTAAGATTTGACCTTTTCAGTATGAATAACTTTGAACTATGAATAACTTTGAAATTATTTGTGAATCTGCTGTCAACATTGCCTTTTTACAACTTCTTCTCTGGTTTGAAAGAGAAAGAAAAAGAAAACAAAAACATTTGTATGGTAACTCCTGCAAAATAGGAACATTTGTTTTTGTTTTTCTCCAAGTCATCGTTCCACCAATGAACCATGACAAAGATATGAATTCATATCTTTCTACACAAAAACAATTGCTATCATTGTTATTCATCATAATTTTCTTATGCTGTTAATATTTTGATTTGTTTTTACTCGAGAGAAGATGCAGCATTTTGATTCAAAACTGTGCAAATCTTCAGAGAGCTGCATGGTGTTAAGCTTGATATTTTGTTAACATTGTTTTATTATCACTGTTAATTTAAAAAATACATTAAAAACAAAACATCTGAGTTTTAGTTTTATGAATTCAAATTGTGAGAACAGGAAATGCAGTAAGATATACAAAAAATGTCAGTAGAAAATTATTTACTAGAGACACAAAAATATCTGACATGATAAAAATCATATGACAAAAAATATTTCTGTTCAGCCTTACATACAAGATTTATTCACAGAACCATTCCTCCAGATAAAATTAATATTAGATTAAGAAAGTAGTACATTAACATGATTCCTTCTAGCCATATAAACTTTAAGAATGAAAGGTACTTTTTTCTTTGTAAACTGACTACTTTAAAAAGATCTGGACATTATTTATTTGGAAGGTGTTTGTTTTCTTTGTCGAGTCTTATGGGGTTAATGCCATCAAGCACTTGTATCACAATTTTATTTTCATATGAGTTTATGACCAACAAGTTGGAGGTCACAATCAGCTCATCTGCCCTGAGACATTGCTTTGCAGTAGGGAGGGGAGGTAAGGGTGGCAAGGGGCTCTTGGATCCTTGATGTCTGAGCTTCTCAGACTAGCTACTGGGGGGATTCACAGTGTGATTCATATTTTAATGTACAAATTAATTTTAAAATTATACATGGGACCAACAGGGACATAAAGATTACATTTTATGCATCAGACTGTTTAACCCTAGCTTTATATTAAATGTAAAGCCTATTTTAGTCTCTAGAAATTAGGTAAATCATAATTTCTGCTAGATGGCACATGGAAGATCTATTCTAAAACAATCAAGAGTACAAAATGCTACGAATAAGAGAACAATGGATATGATGTAAATTAGAAAATTAAAAAAAAAAAAAAAAGTCTTTTCCAGAAAAGATACAGTATAATTGAAAGACAGAAAGACAGAAAAACAGATTTTTGCAGGGGAGTAGATTATTTGCATAACATTTACATACACCAACTTAAATTTTAGGAACGTACAGAAAGCATACTTGATGCATTCACATTTAGTAATAATAATATAGAACTAATATTTGGAAATGTAGGATGTTCTGCAGCACAGTCGCTTGGCATTTGAATGCTTTTAAGCATTTTCTGCCGAAAAGGCTCCGTGTAGGTGTTGTGCAGGAGGCTGCGGTGCCAGCTGTGCCAGCTGTGCCAGCTGTGACAGCTGTGCCGGCCGAGCCGCGTTCAGCAGTGACTGACACGCTCCATCTGGTGGCTCTCGGGTGCAGAACCGCGCTGGCTCCCAGCGCACTCCCTTTCCTCCTCAAACCTACACCTGGCAGCAGCGTCAGGAATAGTTGTCACAAGCACACTATTGGACATCTGTAACTTCTAGCATCCGTAGATATATCAGCCAAATTATGTGTATTTAGCCATTCATAACTGGCAAATCTCTTAAGTGTTCCAGGAGTTAGAATATTATGGATTTCTGTGTTACAGAATTATGGAAATGCCAAGAAATCTGAATCAGTCATGTGGAAAAGTTAACAGGGTCTAAAATACCAGAATTATTTTTAGTTCTCCTTCTGTCCAATTTCTATCACAGTATTTTTCCTGATCAGAATTTAATTTAATAAATTATTATGGCTGTAAAAGTTTGATAACCCACAATGTGTAATACCAATTTTTCGGGAACGGATGTGTTCCTTGTAGCCTTCTACCAATAAGAGCTCTCATTCCTTCCTTTTATATCTGCTAAGAAAAGTAATGTTATTGAAGGACCTCAAATCCAGCTCTGGGAATAAATAGATTTGGTAACAATAAAGAGCTGCAGTAGTCAGCCAAGTAAAAATCTGTATCATTACATCAAAGGCCAAAATATCACCAAACAGAAGTTTCCATATGTAGATTCTACTTTTGAGTTCTAGGCAAGTGCAGATGATGAACTTTCTTGTCAGGTAGCAAAGGACAAGAGGAAAAGAGTATTTCAGAGATAGGAAGCTGCTAAATACTAAAGGATGTTTTTTCTGCACACGAGCAAGCATCCCTCTCTATCTGCAGTGGATTCTTGCCTTAATTTTACAGAAAGATTCTGAGAAAGATGCCTGTGTGATTTCAACCAGAAGCCTATAATGAGTTTGAATTTTAGTACTTCATAATAGCAAACACAACAGTGTTTTTCTTCTGATTTTTCTTTGAAGACAGAGCACCACGAACTTAATTCAAATATTTATTGAAGAATCATTTAAGAAAATTGTGTGCAGCTATCCTGTGCTACGTAATTCTTTCTCTAGTATTTTTTTTTAAGTGGAAAACCAAATTTATTTGGAAATGCACCTGGAGGTTTCAAAACTGCTTTGATACTATAGGTTCTTTGATTTTCAAGCTTAGATATTTTGAAATAATATAAACTAAGCTGCCATACTTATTTATTGATACACAGCAAATGCTAGAAAATAATAGACAGGGATTGTATGAAATAGGAGTTCAGTATGGATCCGTAATTCTCCTTTTCCTAATCATATTGAGTAGTTCCACTGAAGTCACTGCGAGTTTGACTTTACATGGGTAGACTGCAAATACTTCAAGGTTTCTTAAGAACAATTCATATTTCTTACATATACTTGAAAAATAAATTTAAGAGAAAAATCAAAAGGAAGACAAAAACTATATTTTAGTCCATCTTTCTACTTGAAATATTACAGAAAGATGGAGGAAAAATACTACATTATTTTCACAATTATTCTAGTCATTGAATGCTAGAAATTATAAATAGTTTTACTCTACATACTACATGTATACTTAAGTACATACTTCTGTCTGTGTGAATGTCCTTTTATAAAATTCTCAGCAATTGCAGAAGTGCAGAGAAAGCATAAGTATGAAAACAAGTTAAGAAAGGCAAGAATAAAGCACTGACTATGGGAGAAAATTTCTGTGACTGAAAGAACTTAGTAACAAGTAAATCACTGAGATTTCTTTAAGGTTTACTCTCAGTTCTTATTCCATCACTTTTTATACTATGTTGTGGTCTTAAATAAATTTCTGTGACTCTGCATCCCATTTACAGAAATAGATTACTAAAAATAAATCTGTCCCTCAGGCTTAGATATTTAAATTGTTAGTTCCACAAAGCACAAGCTAAGTATTTTTTCATGTCTTTCATTTCCTCCAGTATTGTTTGGGAAAAAGGTACTACTGCCAAATATTAAAGGTCACTGCTGCTAAATTATCTGGTGCTAGGAAAGATACTATTGTAAACCTTAAAAAATCCACATCCATAAACAAGTATGTTGCTTAATTTTTATGAATATTTTTTGTGAACTCAACTTTCATATTAAAAATTCAATAGTCTTCAAAACTGAAAATAAAAGATTAAGAAACTTTAACTTCTATTTAATGAAAACCAAGGTGTGTTTGGGGGATTTTTGGTTTGGTTTTGGTTTATTTTTTTTATGTGGTAAGTCAGATTGGCAATAACCAACAAAGATCAAATGGTCAGCTCTATCATACGTTTTTACATTTAAAATAGTATAGCTAGTTTTATATTCAATGTCACAGATGAATATAAACTGTACTTCAACTTTTTTAAATGAGTGAAATTATTTAATAATGTCAGTTTAGTTTATTCAGTAAATTTTATGAAAATTAAATGTTCCAATGTTTTATTCCTTTCCAAAATGGAAGCAGGTTCTGAAATCACAATATTTACTTCAAAGTCATTTGTGATGACACTTCTCTTAATTAGCTTTTTATGTAGGTTATTTAATATACTTCTTGGAAAATATATAACATCATTATGTGGGCAAGAATGTGTTGCACTCCATCTATTTAGCAGTTAATGTAATGCTTTGTTTGTCTGTGTAACGATGCCTTGAAGTCCTTGCACCTTGGGGCACGTGTAATACTTGACACTACTTTTGCTTACAGGCATGGAAATTAATTTTCTCCTCTTGGGAATACAAGGAACCCAATTGTGTCTGCTCAGCAGCAGTTCAAAACCTGTCATTTTCAGCCATGGAGATACCATTCCCACTTGGGCCAGCCTTTGGTTGACAGGGATTATAACAAATTGGCCACCTCTTGAATTGCATGCCACTCTTCTTAAGCAAATATCAGCCATAAATTAGTTTGGTTTTGTTTTTTTTTAAATCTGATAGTAAAACTATATTAAAAGATTAGAAACAAACCTGCATGTGAAATGGCAGAGACAATTTCACTATTGAAATATAGTGCTTGTGCCTGTGCCTCAGATAGAGCAATCCTTCTACAAGTATCAGCTACCAAAACTGTAAACATGGCTTCACCAAAAAATACCCATGCTAGATTAGTTAATACAGTTTACAGGGGAGGAATTGAATCACACAGCCTTCAAATCAAAAAATAATTGCAAATTTTTATTCAAATTATTGTAATTTTTCACACTACTTAGCAATCTGTAATGTTTCACAAGTTCATGCAAGTTCAAAAGCACTGTACTGCCAGCTTCCATTGGGACTGGAAGTCTTAGTGCTCCTGAAAACTCAGCCTCTGGGACCTTGGATCAGTTACTGACAAAAACAACAATGGATTCCTTTTAAAGTTTGTCTTAAGTATCTTATTGGTAAGGACTCCAAATATCAAGCAGTATATGGGGATTTTAGGCACCTAAGTCCAGACTTCTCATCCTGAAAATCCTCACTCAGCATAAAAAGGAGGTGTCTACATTTCATTGACAAATTAATTTATCACTTCAAACTCTTTGGAGGCTTAAAAAGGCAATCTTATCCTATGATGATTTCCAATCTAAATAGTGCGCCAGTTTGTCCTAATTATTTCTCTGTGGAGCCATACTTGTTTTCTGTTCATATTTGGGAGTAATTTGTCACAAAGCTTTGTTGCTTCACATTGTTAAGGGGGTTTATAATCTTCTGAAGGAACTGTTATAGATATGTGAAATGTTTCTGGGATTCACGTGTTTTCTTTGTAGAGAAATTAAAGTAACTTGCAAAGTCCCACTTCTACTTTGTAAAACATGAAAATCCTGTAACTATAATATTAGAAACATTAAGAATTCTAAGTGCTGCCTACCTAGTGACCACTGTTATTTGTCCCAAGTGCAACCATTTTATTGTCACTTTTAAGTGTCAATCCTTTCCAACTCTTTCATTATTCTATGCATATCATGCATCTCTTACTGCTCTCGCTACACAACAAATGATCCATTGATGCAGAAAAATAAAAAACTTATTTGTTTTCTATCTTCGTCAAAAATTAATTGCAGTCCAATTTTGCCAATGGACAGTAGAGTATGTTATTTTCCTTTCACATTTTTGTCCCATCTGTAGCTTTATTTTTTGAAAGTACAAGGAAGAATAAAAAGCTTTTTTGAAAAGTTGTATTAATATTCCTGTTTTAACTGTCCGTGTCTTGGTGGAACCTAAAATGCTATGTATGCTTATCCAGTACTGTTTAAAAATAGTTCTTTCTTTTAAACACAAAAGGTTAAAGAGTCTAAAAGATCTGAGGTTGCAATCCCTGAAATACTTTCTCTGCTGTCCTGGGAGTCTGACAGTCAGCAGAGATGAGCTGCTTCTCGCATCCGTTGCTATGCAACCTCTTTGGCATCCCAGGAGCTCAAATGTCTCTGTCCTGTACTTCATGCACAAAATGGGGAGAAGAGCTGTCAGCTTTGGGGTTTTATCAGTATTTTCAGCTTACTATGCAGTCAACAGAATTTGTGTAGAAAGATCTGGAAAACTGAAAGACAGAAAGAAACTTTAACCATGGGCAACATGGTTTTAAAAACAATCTCTATCCATAATTTATACAAAAAGCCAAATAGCACTTTGTTCACTTGAATCCTTACTGGGTTTTTTAATGACTTGCAACAAAATCTGGATAGGTTTCGTTGGTTTTTTTTTTCTGAACCTCCTCTAAAATCTACATTTCCAACAATAGTCTCATTTGGAGAAAAAGGATATGAGCTGAAAACAAGAACATAAGAGCAAGAATAAGTTAGGAAAATGAGGAAAAAGAGAATAGGAGCTCTCATTTGTTTCTCCTGCACTCCAATCTCCATTTCATTCATTATTACATTTCTAATTAAAATAGAAATTAAGCACACTTTTTCTTTTTTAAAAAAAGTGCTGAATTATGAACTGAAAGTTTTTCTTTCTATTATACCTGGGGAAGTCTACTTGTAGGTCTTTATTTCTGCTTATTTTGGTCTTTTTACAGACAATTTTACAAGCAGCTTAAATTTATAGTAATGCATGCAGTCTCTAAGCTACTTCAATTCACCTACATTCATAATGATAATATAACTTACTTGGAAACAAAATACTTTATGGGAAATTATATGGTACCATCTAATTTTATCAAGAACTGGCACCAAAGTTATTAACTCCATGTGTAGTTAAACTTGAATGTTTTATGGGAACAAAACCCAAATGATAGTGGAGAAATCTAGTTTTATGCCCATATTATGCATAAACCTTACCCAAAAATCCCAAATTAACATAAATCCCATGCATAATATTGGCATTCAAGAAAAAGAAATCTAGCAGTCTACCATCACTAATAGTGTGATATCTGCTGTGGTTCCATACCTTGCTTTAGTTTCCTCCTCTGTTAAAAAAGCTTTCATACTGAAATGTTCCAGACTATGCACTGAGACCAATCAGAAGCAGGTTTGGTTCATAAAAGTATAAATGGTTTTTAAAACAAGGTCTGCATTAACAGCAGCTGTGCTGTTAAAGGTGTAAAAGACAGACATGGATTTTACATGGTAAATACCAAAGGAATTTTTTTTTTTTTTTTTTTTTTTAAGTAGAGAAAAAGGAGCCATTTTTAGAAGTTTATCCACAAATTCAGTGTGAAATTCTGTGCTCCCAAACTGGAAATTTAAGTCATATATTCAGATCATTACCTTCATCTTTGGAACAGTTTTATTTAGTTCCTATTTACATTTCCAAATCTTGGTCATTTGAAATTGAGTTCTAGAAAGATATTTCTCCCACATTCTTATTAAATGAAGTAACACAGAGAATGACCTATGAGTTGTAGCTGAACTATGCCAATCTTTCTGTCGATTCTGTATCTTTCTGAATACCCAATTTGCTGTATTTTTAAATAGATTAATGAAGTAACTTCACATTCAGATTAATTCACTTTATCCTTTCTAGTATATCCTAAGTTACTTAGTTTTTGTGGTGAATTACAGCATTTTTAAATATGTTTTACTAAGTATTGGTTTTTACTTGTAGTTTCCTCCCACTTTGGTGTCACCTAGAAGCTCCACAACTCTCTTCCAATGACAGATAAAGTGACAAATAAGACAGTCCTAAGACCCTGCCCTTGCTATCAGCCTCTGCCATGTCCAACCCATTAACCACTGCTCTCAGGCTCCTCTCATCCAAACAGTTTTTTCCCATCTGATTTTCCACAGACCCAGATCGTAATGCTTGATGTGGGTGAGAGTATTACAGATTTTGCTAAAGTCAGTGTAAATGACATCCACTGCTCTCTCTCCATCTGCATACCGAGTCATTTTATCCTAGAAGAAAGTCAGACCAGTCAGGTGTGATTTACCTCTGGTAGTTATGGCCCAGATTCTCTGCTGAGATGCACAATCATGTTTTGACTCTGAAATTACCTTGGATTGACTTCTAGTACTTCTGGTCCTTTTTTTCATCTTAGTAGTCCTCCTTTTTTTCGTCTTTCCTTCAAAAGTCTCTCAGATAATTTAAACCCAGAATTTGGTATAAGTTGCTGAATTTCCATTAATGTAACAGGAAATAATGACTATTTGATGTTGCATCCCTTGCTGTCCAAACTACATCTGCACTGAAGGCTGTGGCAATATACTCACATAAATATATGTTTATATAGAGAGAATTTTCCACAACAAGAAAAGATGCCTTATGGCAGGCTTTGATATAATCACAATTTAAAGAAATAAAGAACCAAAAAAATTGCAATTCCCCTAATATAGCGTAAATACTGTATAACAATGTTTCTGCACTTAATTACAAGGTAGATTTGCAATGAGTTTTTTCCTTCACAATCATCAGAGAAGGAAGAGGAACACATTTAATTAGTGTTATTATTTAGGAACTGATACAGAAATAGGGTTTTAAAGACAAAGTCAGCATTTGGGAGGAACTTTGTCCTACACAGATGAGATTTAGCATATCTACTGTCTTGATCTTGAAATGTACTGTACAGGTTTACAAGTGTACAAGTTTAAATCATTGTCCACACATATATTTAGACATTCTATTCACAGCAGAATTAAGGTCTATTTTTATCTTTGCACTTTGTTTTACTTCCACTGCTTTGACATTTTGTCCCATTTTGGTAGAGTTTCTTTTCATTGGAAAATCACAAAATGTTTAAGAGAAATTTTGTTATCTCTCAGATCATCAGGTTGCAGAGGATGCTTCCTTACTTTCCCCTTACATGACTATTTTAAGTGACAACCAGGTACCTTTAAGAAAGATAAGTAGTTGACTAGTTCCCTTTTCTTGGCTTGTTGAAGGCTTGTGCATTAAGAAACAAGGTTAAAGAAGGACAAAAAAAATCTTTAGAAAATGTATTCTGGTAGCTATTACAAGTCTACCTTCTGTAACCTCAGGAGCAGAAAGACGATGTGTCTAGAATAGATACATCAGATTTACAAACTGATGCATTCAAAAACAAATAAGAGAATACATAACTTATCTGACTGTACAGGTAAACTGTTCATAAAGAAAATTATTATTATTTTTTTTTTTATCTTTTTTTTTTTTTTTAACTTATTGAAAGGAATTGGAAAGGAATTCCAGCAGTTCTGGTAAAAAACTTGTGTGCAAGATATAAGCAAGCCAGGGACAAGGCATTAAACACATCTGACTGGTTTGCTTCCACACTGTTTATACTAAAACAAGCCTTGCTATGAAATAATTCATTACCACACGTAAGTGTCTTGATTCCTCCAGAAAGGCTAAGATGCAGGTTGCTTAATAAAAACATTTCTATACCCTAAAATCACCAAGAGAGTGATACCTGCTAAGCTGTAAAGTATTTGTTTACCTTTTTTATTAAGGTTGCTGCCTCAATAAAAAGGCTCGCTTCTCTTATTAATTGACTGAATGAAATGGAGGAAGAGACAACGACAAGTTAGGTGTCCATGTCCTTGTTACAAGTGGACACAGCTAAAGACATATTTCTCCTAAGTCCAGCTCTCCCATCCCTACCTTTATTTTTAGTCAAGTTTTTGACATTAAGTTCAAGACATTTTTGAGAATAAAGACTGGAGTTCCAGAACAGCTAATTTAAAAAATATTTAATTGTGTGTGCAGTTCAAATGTTTATAAATAGCAATCACAAAAGGGTATTAAAAGTGCTTAATTAATGCAAATAAAAGTGAATAAGGGTGAATTCTCACCCTTATGCTTAATGGAATGTTTAAGAGGACAATTAATACCATACTCACAACCTGATTTTTTCAGGAAAACTGTTTCCAAATGTCCTTTTAAATGTGCATTCTTCACACCTTCACTGTCTCCAAAACCATTATGTAGAAGTTTTCACAGAGCAGCATTCATGTTTCAAAAGCTTACAGTGTCAGCATTTCAGAGGGCATTGTTCAAAGGAATAGATTAAGTTATACATGTCAATAATGTCAAATAATATTTCTAACCTTATGTTTATACATATCTGATGTTACTGTAGACAGTTAGAAGGTCAGAAAACTTTCTAAAGAATCAACATAATAATTAATAAATTATTATTAAAATTTGTGGAATCAAAGAAATGCAAATTTTAGGAAGGGATAAGGAAAAAAAATGAAGTCTTTAAACAGATCACAACATGTATATATTAAAGCATATATTGAAATGTATGTGTCTCCATCAAAAAAGTGCATATTTCCACTTCTACACATTATTGTAACCTGATTCCCAAACCACAGTTTTCTTCTCTGCTGTCAAATTCAATTGTACAGTGCTGCATATTTAAACATACTCTTCCTCTTCATTAAGATTATACTTTCTGAATGGAAACCCTGCATATTGAGGTAGATAGAATTCAGCTTTCATACAGTTGCCCATACTTTTTTTTACATAAAATGGGATATGTACACATATATGCACATCCACACACATTCCTTACTCAAACTTTGAGGCTCAGTCACCCCTGAATTGCTACTGCAGCTCTCATTCAGAACACTCAGAATACAGAGGGGTTTACATGAGAATGCTTTCTCTTGTTGTTGGTTCTCATAATACTGTCTATCTTCAGAGATGGAAGAAAAAAAATCTAATTTCAGTAAGACCCAGAGAATATTTGAAATGTCAGCCACAAAGGACAGGAGTTTCACTTTGAGTCTTGGAAACATAGGTAATGAGCAGTACTCTGCTTCTGTTTCATATGCAGGTTGCCAGTTCCTTCAGAATCCATTAAAAATCTCATAAAAATGTAGCATGCAAAAAACCATTTTCCTTCTTTCATCTGGAAACTGAGCTTCAGGAATTTATTCAGAGAAATAATCCTGAAGAATGATCTGAGAAACTGCCTGCTGTTTCCTCCCTGCACATTGCCCAGCCACACAGTTTGGTCTCTCCTGTTCTGGTTTAGGCTTCTAAGGAAGCTCTCACAGTCACTTTTGAGAAGAGGTATTCAGAAGATCTAGACTGTATCTTTATCTTTTCAGGTAGAGTCACACACCTTTTCACACATTTCATCTAATCACTTTGCAAACACCAACAACCTCATATGGAAGTCCAACAGTGCATTCTCCATTATCTTGAAGATGGTGGAAAGAAAAAATTTTGAATAATTTGGAACTTCTGAATATCAACTAAGTTCTCAGAATAATTCAAAGCAAGTATACAACTACCTGGGAGGGCACAAAACACAGTATAATTATTAATAATTATCTAGGTATGTAGAACACTACTGTTGTATAGTCCTCAGACAGGAATATTAGCAAACATTTCTGAAACAACAACCTGAACATGGAGCCATATGGATGTACAAAAGGCATCCAATATGTGGCATCTGATAAGAAGTAACAACAGCTCTGATTCTCTTCTACTGCTCCTCCTTCAGTCACTTAAATGAATGTTACTCAACTTCTGAAAATGAATTATGATCAAGAATCTACACAAGGAAACAAATCATAACAATAATAATGAAGGGAAAGTAAACCATCTTGACTAAACTGAAATGAAGGAAAATGGAAGAAAGGAATACTCTAAGATGACCTTCAGTAAGGGGCTGAAACAAACCATCAGTGACTGTAGGACTCAAGTCTCTTGTTGTCTCTGTGCAGGAAAGAATGTCTATCTGGAAAATGTGTTTCAGACAAACACCACATTGCCCTTATGTGCAAAAATAATGAAATAATCTTATTCTAACCCTGTTATGCAAGAAAAAAAACTATTTAACTAATTTAATTGTAACTTTGGCCTTCAAAGCAGCCTAATTCTGGCAGTGTTAAATTGTAATTCCTAAATCAAATTGTAGTACAGACACTGGAAATAGTAAGACAACATTTTTTCTTTTATATAATCTTTTAAAGCATTTTTTTCACATAGAGACCTCAAATAAATTATTTGAGTCAGATTTTTAGCTATCAAAAATCTTAACAGGACTCTACATTTAAGAATTTAAGAACATCTTATTAGGACTTAAAGGAAAAAAAAAAAGAAGAAGAAACTAGAAAAAACTCATGTCTTCTGCCAAATTCTGAAACATGCTGTGATATTTAAAGCTTCTAGTTCTTTAGAGAAAAAGAGACAAGAGTTCAGTAAACATATTTTACCATCTGCTTGGGATTCCATAAATTAAAGATGTCTGGGTATTTTTAACTGCATTGATACAGACTTGGGTATCTTTTCTCTGTTTTGCATCTGTCGTGTTTAGCTTCTTGGTATAAAACTAGCAGAGGGAGTTCAAAAAACACAGAACATGCTCTTACTTTTGGATTGTGATAGAGTGCAAAAAGATACACACAACTTGATTTAAGATGCTAATATTTACTACAAGATGTTTACTATCTTTCTAGTAAATCTTAAAATTCTTTTATCATCTTTTGTCATCTAGACGACAAAATTTATCATTGACAAGTTCCAGAAACATTAAAAATAAATATAAATGTACAAAGAAACAATAAGCAATATCAAAAATATTTCTCTCAAAAAACAAGATGCCATTCACTGACAAGATTATGGTTCTTAAACAAATACATTATTATTTAAACAATATATTTAGATTTTAATTTTTGTTTAGCACTTTAAAAATTTAGATTCTAAAAATTTAAATTTCATTTAGAATTTTTTCATTATTTTTGATACATTGAATAGTGATTTTTTATTTTTATACTTTCCTGAAAGACTGTGGAATTTGTATAATCTGACTACAGTTAGCAACAATTTTCAAAAAAAAACCTAGTAAAAAAAATTGTGTATCTGGAAATTACTGGAATGTAGAAAGTTCTCATTATAGTTCCTAAACAGACCTCCAGTAGAGATAAAAATAGGTTTCTAATGGTTTTTTTTCCATTTTTTTAGTTGATAGGTGGTAACAGTCATTACTCTTTATTTTCTACTTTATTCAATATGAAAAGAAATACAATATATTGACTGCATTTTCTGCAGGACAATGCATCTTTCCATCATATAGTCTTGAAATATTTTTTTTTTTTCTCAGGGTGATCTCTCAGAGCTGTGGATGAAGTATGGGTGAGATGAGCAGAGAGTGAGGAGAATTGGATGGCTGCACCTAGAGGGTGGTGATCAGTGACATGAACTGTACTTAGAGTACAGTAGCTGGTGATGCACCCCAGGGGTCAATTCTGAGCCAAATTCTCTCTATCATCTTCATTAATAATCTGGATGATTGTGTAGATTATACCCTCAGCATATTTGCAGATGACCAGCAGCAGTGGTAGTTCTTATCTTTCTTCCTATATAGCACACCAAAATTGTGAAGAGGACAGCGTAGGAAGAAATTGGACAATTGTGAATTGAATAAAGAACATAAAACTATGCATGGAGTATTTCCATAGGCATCAAAATACAAAACAAGACCAGGAAGATGTAGAAAATCTCCAACAAATGCAGAGCTGTTGAATGAAACCCTGTGTACATTAGCTCTAGCAGGTATATTACCAAAGAACACAAAATAAATATTGGCACGTCAGTTCACATACTTGACATCTTCTCACAGAGAAACATAAGAAAACACAATTTTATTTTATGAGGGTGCTTGTACATCACAATCTTCCCTGAAAAACTACAGGAAATAACCTAAGACTAAAAGCAGTAGTATTAGACTCACTAGCTTCAGTACTGAAGAAAAAATGGCTACCAACTACCCTTCCTAGGTTTATGAATCCTCTGCTACAAGTGATTTAATAAAACATGGTTCAAACTCAAAAATTTTGCTTAACAAGTTCCCATAAATGTCTTCATCCTCTCAGGTGAATGCTGGTCAACAGTCAATTCCTTTAATGGACCTTGAATGGATTCCTTTACAACAATTTATGTTTTTACAGTAAGTATTTTCTTAGGAAGTGGTAATTTATGTTCTTATCTCATCTTTTTTATCGTAGGAAAATAATGCAAGCTTTCTTACCACCATGAATATAGCCTGGGGCATGAGTAATATTACACATATGTTTTTTGCATTTGGAAATCATACATTTGTTAAAAACTGTAATTTTCCTCACATTGCTATTACATCCCTAAAAAGGAAGCTGGCCTATATGCATGATATATTAGTCAGTAAATTAAATTCTTGGAGAAGAGTATGAAACAAGATAGCATGCAGTAAAACTTCCTTGGCATATTCTGCAGTCAAATTCCTAGGAAATTTATGATCTTGAGACGTGTTCCTTTATACTTACTATTTCTCAAGGATTTTATTTCTCAGTAGTTTTTAGAGGGGAGAAGACACCAAATTTAAACATAAGACAGGTATTCAGTAAAGATGCGATCTATATGAACTCACTGATTTTGATATTATGAAAAGCAACTTTTAAAAATATCTCAACAAAAAAGTACCTGTGTAAGTTGGGAAAATAAAAGCAAACCAAAACACAGTTCTTGAGGAAAGCAGAGGAACAAAACATATTATGTATAATAGTAATAACTTACTCTATACGTAAACAATTATTGTCAGTTATTTTCATGGATTACTATAATCCCTTTCCCTAATAAATGTACTGGGTTTGCATGGCAAGGTTTTGGTGGAGGTTGGGGGCCTACAGGGCTGACTTTAGTGGGAAGCTGCTGGAAGCTCCCCGTGTGTCTAACAGCCAACGCCAGCCAACTCCAAGAACAACCTGTCACTGGCCAAGGCTGAGCCCATCACAGATGGTAATAGTGTCTCTGTAGCAGCATATTTAAGAAGGGGGAAATAAAAGTCATTGCACAGAAATAATTGCAGATAAAGAGTGATATGTATGAGAGAAACAGGGTCAGTGAGGAAAGAGAGGGAGGAGGTGATTCGGACACCAGAGCTGAGAGTCCCTTGCAGCCTGTGGTGAGGGCACAGGGTATCAGAGATCCTCCTGAAGCCCCTGGAGGAACCTACACTGGAGCAAGTGGATGCACCCAAAAAAGGCTGTGACCCTGTGGGAAGATGCTGGAGTGGGCTCCTGGCAGAGATCTGCAGAATCGTGAAGAGAAGAGCCCACACTGGAGGAGGACTGCTGTTAGGAATTATGACCCTGTGGGGGACTGATGCTGAAGCAGCCTATTCCTGAAAGACTGCACCCCACGGAGCAGTTCATGAAGAACTGCATCCCATGGGAAGGACACATTTTTGAAAAGTTCATGAACTTTCTCCTGTGGGAGGGACCTCAGGCTGGAGCAGGGGAAGGACTCTCCCTGAGGAGGAGCAACCTGTGATGAACTGACTGTAACCCCCATCCTTTGTGCTGCTGAGGGGAGGAGGTAGAGCTGGGAAGAAGGGAGGGTTGGAAGGAAGGTGCTTTTAAGATTTGCTTTACTTATCGTTATCCTGCTCTGATTTTGCTTGGTAATAAATTCAACTAATTTCCCTAATTCAAGTCTGTTTAGCTTGTGATGGTAATCAATGAGTGAACTCTCCTGCTCTTATCTCAACCCACCAGCCTTTCATTGTATTTTTTTCACCCCTGTTCAGTTGCAAGAGGAGTGATAGAGAGGTTTTGGTAGGCACCGGCATGCAGCCAGATTCAAACCAGCACAATAAGCAATTCTGTTGCTTGCTACTGCTAAATTGATAAGATTCTTTTAATTATACCCATGATAAACTATTTGAAAGTGCTAATTTGCTCCTATTTTGCTATCTTTATTCTGGTTTACTGTCTCTTAATAGTCCAAATTATTTTGGATGAAAGCATTGCTTTGAATTGAAAACATCTGTTTCATTGAAACTGATCAAAAATAAATACAAAAAAGATGCAATGGAGACCAGGTCAAGGAAGAAATGCTAAAAACATCAAGGGGGCTCATGGATACATGAACTACATAAATATTTTCCCATCTACTTCCTTAATAAAGATGACATAATATTGTATTTTTATTTCCTAATTTTACTTTTTTTAGATTATTTCAAATCGAAGCTGATGGCAGTAAGTATATAGCAATCTTTTTAACTCTTTCTCTAATTAAGATTAAGTTTTCTTTCCTATACCAAACATACACTGTTAGGACACTGTATTTTAAGCAGAGAACATCTATATCCCACAGGCCCTGACTACATACATCAGGGACACACTATTTTCCATAATTTATAAACCAGTTCATTCTTCCATGTGATGGCAGTAAGTGCTTGATGAGGGTGGGCGTTACAATCAGTGAGGGAAATACCTCAGCAGCAGATTGTTGTTCTGAGTGGTTATTATCACACTGAGACATGAATTGTTGTAGATGAAAAACAAATTCTGCAGTTATGAAAGAGAAGCAAAAGTATCTTGCAGTGAAGCTTTTTGAACAATGTATTCCTTCTCCAGTCACATGCATCTATTTTAACTCTCTAGTAACTAAATGCTTACTTTGTAGATTGCTTCAAGACTTTGTGTGCCATAGACCTTTACCTCATATATATAGTAGATACTTATGAGAAAATTCTTTGCAACATTATCTTCAAGCTGAGCAGTAGCGTGAAGGCTGCTCGGTCCTAATCATTGGCCTTGTGGATGAAAAATGAAAATGCTCCTTAGTTTATAACCTTGCTGCAAAACTCTGAAAACTTTTCCACTGTAACCATACATTCCTCCAGTATTGTTTCTCAGTTTTCTTCTCAGGGTTTTGTTACTTTCCAAGTTTGGTGGTGGGTCAAAAATCTACTCTGTTCTAATATGCTCATTTTCATTTCACATCAAAATTCACCTAGTTTTGAGGAGTGAGCACATTTGGAATTAATTTTCTTGGTAACTTGCATTGGGAGGGATTGACGGCATCAGATTTCTAATATTGCATTACTTCACAGTGGATGAAAACAATGCACTACAAGACAGTGCCATATTTCAGCCTCAAGTTTAGCTAGTAAAATTTACAAAGTAAATTATTA
This sequence comes from Poecile atricapillus, assembly GCF_030490865.1. NCBI lineage: Eukaryota > Metazoa > Chordata > Aves > Passeriformes > Paridae > Poecile > Poecile atricapillus. The sequence goes on from NC_081250.1 coordinate 138,033,178, forward strand.
TGAAGTTAGTACATATATATATGCGATACAGATTAGCTGTTATCTACATATCACCTATAAACTAGAAGGGCAATTAAATATTTCTGTTTTCTTCATTCAGTACTGAAAACAGAATCCTACTAGAAGAATTATTCATATGAGAAAACAATCTAGCACCATCTGAAGTGCTGTACCAATTTTTTGTTCTGATTTTTCAGCCCCTCCTTATTCAAGAAACCTTGAAAAATGTTAGGAATTTTGTTTGACTTGCTCACCACAGGAAGAGATGGTAAAATCTGAGGCAGGCAGAATGGAATATTTTAAATTTCTAACAGACTGAGTAGATATAAATGTGCAAAATTTAATTAATCTTAATTTGACATGGTTATATAAGGTCAAATTCACATCAGGATATGCAGAATATATTTCTTCAAGATTAAATACCTGTATCTGAAAGAGGAAGCACTTCTGTGACCATATAAAAGGGACTGCAGTGTTAATACCAGTGCAAATGCTTATCAGTATCACATAAAAATCAGAGAAACAGCTCAGTGGTTTTTGATAACATGATGTCTGAATAAAAGAACAGGTCATTCAGGCTTAAACTAAAAATTAAATGTGATTTTTATACCAATTGCTTCTTACTTCTAGATAAAATTTATTGACCTTTGAATTGAGGGTTAGGCATCTGCTGATGCAGAGAGGGCTGTAAATTAATTATTTAAGCACTATTGATATTATAACTAGATGCAAATCTGTATATTCTGTCACCTATCTTTAAAATCTTACAGGTTTTTTTTACTTTAAAGAGGATTATTGTAGAAAAAAATAGACTAGTTTTTATGAAAAACTAAATTAGTCAAGAGTTTATTCCTATGTGCATGAGGGAGAGGCTAAAAACCCCCAAAGCCTGACTCATCTTGAGCAGCACAAGTTTGTATCTCCCAATCAGAAGGATGTGTGTGAATGTAAGTGTAGGCTCAAAGTCAGAGAAATAGTTTTCTGTGCTGAGACTTTCCTGATGAGAATGACAGCTACAATACTCAGTTTTGCAAAATGTATTTACTGTACAAAAATATTTTTATTCTGGAACATAGTTTCAGCACAGTGTCTGGTTTTAAAGATTAAAGATGCCCATGCTTAGGAAACCCTGGAGGAACAAGTCTCTGCAGAGGAAAGGAACCAATTTTCTTTAAAGTTTTCTTTTATCTATTTCTATACAATTTAATTGTGATGACCCAGATAGGTAGTTCATGCTATCATCTTTTGTTATATTCTGGACAGGGAATACAGTAATGACAGCTACAGAAAATGGGAAAATATTAACCACATATACGTAATGTTAGCAAACATCATTATATCCGTATCAAGAGGAATTTTTATTTATGGAACAGAGAATAAAACACATTTTGAAAGCAAAAGATATAAGAAAAAAAATCTTTGGAGAATACTGTAGGCTTTAAAATAAACTTTCGGTTTTAGTCAGTTGAAACAGTCAAAGTTGAGGCACAAGAAACATCCAATATCATAATTTATAGAGCACTATAAATTGATAGAGCGATGTGATCTGCATGGCTTTTGCAGGCATAAGCAAGAATGTAAATTCTTTTCCTGGAAAAATCTTAATATTTTATAGGACTAGTAATTATAGCATTATTAGATATAAAACCCTGATAAATATTTATTTTTAGTCTCCAAAACAGGGTGAAAGACAGAATTAGTTGTGTTTCCTACACATCATGTATAAACCTGAAGCTGCATTTTAACGTCTTCCTAGTCTGAGTTTTCTATATATTTTTTAAGACTTAGACTAACAACTGCTCACTATAAATACTAAAACTCCATGTTTAGAATAATTGCTTTCTGGTTTAGATGAATTTTCAATCTTTCTTAACAGACTAGAGGGTTACCTCTTCTGTTTTCATGGAGTTAAGCAGCAGAAACTGGATACAAAAGTATGTAATTTGGAATAGTTCTTCATGAAGACAAAATTAAGAGTAATCAGAGTGTACCACAGTCACCCAAAAGGGTGACTCTAAATACAGCTATGTCTGGTAAGAAATTATGAAATTAAAAGCAGATAATATTTTTGTGGGCAGAAGGAAAGATAAAATTGTGATTTCACTAAATTTTAATGGCTGTTCAGCTACTTTTTCTAACCTTTACCTATTTGGGATATCATTGTTTTCCACTTATAGTTCTGGAATTGTCTAACTGCTTCATTCAAATAAATAGAGACTGTGCATGTTTGTGTCAAGGTTAAATTTAGATGTATAGGGTAAATTACATTCTCCGTTTCATTTCACTGTAAATACTGAGTAATTGAAATCAATGGACCTACTCCTGATTTATACGAGTGTTACTAAAGGCAGAATTTGATGTCTCTCAGGTCAATACCAAGGGTCTTGCACACAAACAATTACATTAACCTATATCAGCTCTGCAGCTATGTCAAGGATACGACTGTGTAAAGTCGCAGCATTTTATCTAGGCTGAAGATTAACTGAATCCAGAACAATGTTCTCTTAATGGCATTAATAAATTTCCATAATGGAGGTGAAATGTTGCCGCAACAGTAACAACCTTCTGAAATATACAACAGTCGGTTTAGCGTTGATACAGTATACATTGGAAATCAGAAACATAAACACTACCTGCATGAATATGAAGTCATTTCAACATTGAAAGGATACTTTGTTTCCTTTTACGACTTAAAAAAACTAAAGTTTCATGGAAATAAATCATAGTGAATAAGTAGCCAAAAAGACAGCAAAGACTAGATGCAAGTGGATATTTTAAGCTTATATTTGAAACCTTATTGTCAAGTAAATATCACAGAAGATTATTATAAATGCAAGTAAATTTTATAGATGTAATGATTTACCATCCATTTAAAAAAAAAATTATTTTGCTGTTACTGAGTTAAACCATTGAAATTCTTACAAATAAAATTTGACGTAGGTAATATTTTCAAATGGGACAGCTAAAATAAAGTGCTTAAATCAATGCCACATAAATTGTAACATATTTTTAATTGTAAATATGATGGGTGCTGGAAACATTGCTACAATTCCATAGTGCAAATTAGTATATTTCTGTAGCAGAAACCAATGTGCACTAAATTAAGCTGTTCATTGATGGATTCCTAAGGTAAGAATAAATTAGAAATGTTATTGACCTTAGCAAGTAATACGTGTACTGCTTGCAGCACCATTATATACATGACAATATCAATGTATGGGACAAATATCTGGGTCATAAAGCAGAGCTGGTGGATTGGTGAAATGTGAAGAACGTTTATATTTCCAAGACATAAAGATTAATAACCATTTCCACTGGGGGAAAGCATGAATTTAATGCAGGGTCCACTATGCTTGGTTTCCCTTTTCTCCCCTCAACTTTCCTTGTTATCACACCATAACTGACCTGGATTTTGCATGGTTTTTGGTTTTTGTTTTTTTTTAATATGATTTCTATTATTTTGAAAAGTCATAGCTTTTAACTCTTTTTATCTAGACTTCCAAGTTGATATTGATAATCAGAATGATTTATATATTATTCTACCCAAATGACAATTTTGAGTGTATTCTCTTCGTATTTATTCCATTTCCAAATAAGAATAAATATATAAATAGGAAAAAATCAGAAAAAAAACCTCAAAAACCAAATTAAAACACCAGAAAGAAATTTAAATAGCCAAGGATTTCTCATCTTGAGCAAATTGGAAAGCTCCATTTTACTTCTCTTCCCACTCCTGTAGCTTTCCCTTTCTTCCCTTGGCAGTTGCCCTGGGCCACATACACACAAGGAATTCTGCTTGCAGTTGCTCCACAGCAGTCATTGGCAGGGTCACTTCTACTACACAGATTTAAGCCAAAGCCAAGTATCTTCACCTTTGGAAATTTGTATAAATATTCTGAAATAAATCACTCTGCTGTGTATGAAACATGTCTAAGAAAGGTGAGAAGAGCTCTAACTACCTCTTGGGAAGAGGGGATAAGGGGAAGCACAACCAGAAAGCAGCACAGAAACAGAGAATTAAACAAAACCAGGAATAATTTAAAAGTGAGTTCTGCAGCTTGAAAGAGGCTGACTTTTCTGGAGGCTACATGCTTCTGTTCTTCTACACAAAAGAAGCAATTTAAACTTCTCAATCCTATCCAAATTAGAATGACCTGAAGTGGTCACCTCCCAGGCCCATCCTTCCTTATATCAGACAGACAACAATATTGGCTCTATGAATTAATTTAGTACAGTGGATACTCTCAATGTTTAATTAGATTATCTAAAGTATGACACAAATGGGGGAAAAAAAGCTGAAACAAAGTAGGTGTTCACTACCAAAAAGTACAAGAAAAGCACTAAGATGGAATTAATTCTCAAGGGGCCTTTTTCGTTAAGAATCCTGCTCACAGTTTTCAGGAAAACTGCAAACGTAGCAGAACATAGAGGCAGCTCACCAACTTTGCTCCCTCTCTGCACGTGTTGCCATTCTCATTATTGCCTAAACATGTGAACTCTCAAGACTTTCAGGCTCTGTTTGGTGTTTTTGATTTTAAAATAGTTCAGGATGTTGAAAATGTTAAAGAAATTTGATCTAGAGATCCTCCATGCCCAAATTTCTGTAGAAATCTAAATGTTCATTTTTATGAAAGACATTGTTACCTGTCATTCATATTGTTCAAGTACTTTCACTGAGAGAAGGAAGAGAAGTAAATCTGACTGACAGACCAGTGGATGGTGGAATAAAATTTAAATTAGAGAGATAAATCCAGACAACCTTTAGCAGGTACAGCGGTTATATTTTTATGCAGTTGAAGAGTTTTCCAATTCAAATTGCACAACATATTTTTTAATGAACTTATTCCAAATGCAGATCAGAGGATACAGCGCAAGAATTCACAAAGGAAATATGGTGGCCTATGTCTGACTAAAATATTTAAAAGTTTTATACATTTACTTGAAAATTACTCATTTAAATTACACTATAAAGTGTTTAATTTTTAAAAAATGTAAAATTTTAATGTAAATTAAATTATATTAAACAAAAAATTTCTATCTGTATGAGTTACTGATTATAAAAACAATTATCAGAATAAGTCTATATTTTGTGGCAAAAAACCATCAAGCATCTTTCCTGCCAGTGTCTCAAAACCATATCAACTTATTCATCCTCATTCAGGCAATTTTAACTGAAATGGATAGGTGGCACTTTCAGTACTGAAGTGTTTGTCTGAAGATGCAGTTTCTTGTTGCTCACGGCTGGCATTAATGAAATATCTAACTCATAAGTCCTGGATTTTTCCACTAAGTTTTCTATATGAGATTTCGTATTCATAAAACAACACCAAATGCACAAGTACAACTAAAAAAAATGGGTAGTATTTGCAGTAGCACTCAGGCCTGACAGAAATCCCTTCTTTTACAGTCACTAGAAGTATCTTAAATGAGAAAAAGATCTGGTCAATACTAAGGGCTTTCAAAATCTTACCCCCTATATTATTCCAAGCTAAAAGATATAAACCTTAAATAGTCAGCACAATATTTACATATTGATATTTTGTCCATGAAGAAAGCAATTCTTCCTTTTCAAAAGAAAAAAAACCCTAACTCTGTGGACTATAAATTAGCTTGTTTACATAAGCAAGTAGCCTGCATTCTTCAGACACCCTTTTTGGCTATTTTCAGTGAAAAGAATTGTTAGATTTTGCTCTAATTAGTCAGTTGGACTATGGAAGTTGCCAGGGGAAAGGAAACCTCAGCCCATCCCACTCCTACCAGTTTGATGCCAGTGCCAGCAAGAGATGCCCAGAGCCTGGAGAGGGACTGCAGATCAGCAAGAGAACACCTGAAGAGCAGCACAAAGGAATTCCAGCCACTCCAAACCACAGGGCAGCTTCACTGGGGCTCCAACTCAAATGCCTCTATGCAAGCACAAGCAGCATGGGGAGTAAACAAGGGGAGTAGAGATGTGCACAAGTCTACAGAGATGTGATCTTACCTGCATAACATGCAGACCTGGTGGGATGGATGTCACCTGTGAATGGAGTGTTGAAATGAAAGGATACAAGGTCTTCAGGAAGGACAGGTAGAGGAGTCAAGGATGGGGTGTTGCCCTCTTTGTTGGAGTTCATGGAGGTCTGCTTGAGAATGATTGAGGAACAGACCAAGAGCCTATGGATCACCAGAATTAAGGGAAGGGCAAAGGCAGGTGACAAAGCCACAAGGATCTGCTACAGGCCATGCAACCAGGAAGACTAAATGTATGAGGGCCTCTAGAGACAAATGGTAACAGCCTTAGGTTCACAAGTCCTGATTGTCATGGAGGACTTCAACCACCTGATACCTGTTGAAGTGACAACACAGCAGGGCATAAGCAATTCAGGAGGTTCCTGGAATGCATTGATGGTAACTACTTTCTCCAAGGATAGAAGATACAGCAAGGAGAGGTGCTGTGCTTGACCTTGCTCTCACCAAAAAGGAGGGGCTGGTGGGCAAAGTGAAGCTCCAGGTTGTTCCAGTAAGGAATGTGAAGCCTTGGCTGCACTGACCATGAATAGGTAGGGTTTCAGATTCTTAAGGCAGTGAGGATGACATGCAGCAAGCTCATCCCTGGACCTCAAGATGAAAACCTTGGCTTCTTCAAGGATCTGCTTGGTAGAGTATGGGGTAGATAAAGTCCTGGAGGCAAGATGGCCCAAGGAAATCGGTTAATATTCAAGGATCACCTCCTCCAAGCTCAGGAGTGATGCATTCCAAAAAGAGGAAGTCAGAGACCTGCATGGATGAACAAGGAGCTCCTGGACAACCTGAAATACAAAAAAGATATGGAATGGGAGCAAGGACAGGTAGCCTGGAAGGAATACAGAGAAATTGTCTCAGCAAATGATCAGTTTAGGAAAGCTACAGCCTTGACAGAAAACTCACCAGGGATGTCAAGGACTATAAGAAAAGCTTCTACAGGTATGTCAACAGTGGAAGAATAAGTGGGGAAAATGTGGGCCCTCTATGGAAGAACACAGCAGACCTAGTTTTCCAGAAAACAGAAAAGGTTGAAATACTCAGCAACTTTTTTGCTTTAGTCCTCCGTAGAAAGTGCTCCAGACACACCACCCAAGTCACAAAAGGCAAAGGAAGTGACTGGTAGAACAAATAAATGTCCAGTGTACGAGAAGATCAAGTTCAAAACCACCCAAGGAACCTGAAGGTGCACAAGTCCATGGGACATGATGATCTGAATGAATGGTTCAGATACATCTGAAGGCCCTGTGGGAATGGGCAGCTAAAATCACTAAGCCACTGTCCAGCATAGTAGAAAAGTCAGGTTCCCACTAACTGGAAAAATGGAAACAAAACTCCCATTTTTAAAAAACACAATAAGGAAGACCCAGGAAACTACAGGCTGGTCAATCTCACCCCTGTGCTTGGCAAGATCACAGAGCAGAGCCTGTTGGAAGCAATGCTAAGGTAAGTAAGTAGATGATCGGTGATCACAAACATCCAACATGGCTTCATTGAGGGAAAATTGTGCCAAAAAATTTGATGGCCTTCTATTACAGGACTACAGAGTTGGTGGGTAAGGGAAGTGCCATCATCTACCTGGACTTTAACAAAGTATTTGATACTGTCCTGCCCAATTTCCTTGTCTCTGAATTGGAGAGGCAGGGATTTGGTGGGTGGACCTTTCAGTGGATAAGGAATTGGCAAGATGGTCACGCTATTGGCAAAAGAGCTTTTGCCAATAGTTCATTGTCCAAGTGGGGACCTGCAATTCCTCAGGGAATTATCATTATTGGGACTGGTGCTCTTCAACATCTTTGTCAGTGACATGGACATGAGATACGGTACACTCTCAGCAAGTTTGCTGACAACACCAAGCTGTGTGGTGTGGCCAACATTGGAGGGAAGGGATGCCATCCAGCAGAACCTAGACAGGTTTGATATGTGGGTTCTTGTGAACCTCAAGAAGTTCAGCAAGACCATATGGTCTTGCCCCTGGATCAAGACAATCCCAAGCACAAATACAGTCTGGGCAGAGAATGTATTAAGAGCAGCCCTGAGGAGCAGCCACGTGTGGGATTGTTAGTGGATGAGAAGCTCAACATGAGCTGTCAAGGTGCACCTGCAACCCAGAACGCCAACTGTGTCCTGCATCAAAAGGAACATGACCAGAAGATCCAGAGAAATAATTCTCCACCTCTTGTCTGCTCTTTTGAGACTTCACCCAGTGTACTGCATCCAGCTCAGGGATCCCAAACATAAAAAGAGAGTCCAGAGGATGGCCACTGAGATGATCAGAGAGCTGGAGTGCCTCTCCTATGAAGAGGGCCTGAGAGAGTTGGGATTCCATAGCCTGGAGCTCATGTTAAAGCAGTCTTCCAGTCCCGTCAGCAGGCCTACAAGAAGTCTGAACAGGGACTTTTTGCAAGGACATGTGGTGATAGAATAAGGGTGTATGGCTTCAAGCAGAAAGAAGGTAGGTTTAGATTAGATATTTCTTCACTGTAGGAGTGATGAGACACTGGAACACACCTCCCAGAGAAGTTGTGGATACTTGATGTGGGGTATACCCCCTACTTCAAAGTCAGCTTGAATGGGGGTCTGAGCAACCTGGTCTAGTGGAAAGTGTCCTTGTCCATAGCAGATGGGGCTTGGGACCAGATGATGTTTAAAGTCCCTCAAACAATCCAAACTATTCCATGATTCTTAGATTCTATGAGACAGGCTGTTTCCCAGCCGCTCATGGAGGGCCATTGTGGAGAAAATGCAGCCCATGGAAGACCCAATGATGGAGCAGGTGGATGTGCCTGAAAGATGCTGTGTATCTGTGGGATGACTGTGCTCGAGCAGGCTCTGGGCAAGACCTGTGGTCTCATGGAGAGAGAAGTCCACCCTGGTGGAGGTTTCCTGGCAGGACTTGTGACCCTGGGTGGAATCCACACTGAAGCAGTTTGTGAAGAACTGCATCCCATGGGAGTGACACCCATCAGAGGAGTTTTTGAGGTCTGTCTCCCATGGCAGGGATTCCACATTGAAGCAGGGCAAGATTGTGAGGAGTCGTTCTCTTGAGGATGAAAGACTGGCAGAAACATGTGATGAACTGACCACAGGCCCCATGCCTCATCCCCCTTCACCACTGAGGAAAAGGAGGGAGAGAAACTGGGTGTGAAATTGAGCCCAAGAAGAAGAAATGGGTGGGAGGAAGGTGTTTTAAGATTTGCTTTTATTTTTCATTATGCTACTCTGATTCAATTGGTGATTAAATTAATTTCCCTAAGTTGAATCTGTTTTTCCTGTGATGGTAACTGATGAGTGATCTCTCCTTGCCTTGATCTCAACCCATGAGAAGATATATTCTATATCTTCTCCCCCCTGGCCAGTCAAAGAGGGGAGTGACTGAGCAGCTTTAATGGTGTCTGGTGTCCAACCAGGGGTGAACCCGCCACAGGATTTTTTTTAATACCACATAAGTAGAAAAAGCTGTCTGTTGTGCAGAGATGTTTCATATGATAATAACAGAGAAACTTCTGGAAAAAAAGATAGAAAAAATGCCTGTAATTTAAGGAAGTACATAAATTCAATTGCCTAATTATAAGTATGTGTTGAACTGTTATGTATTTTAATAGAACTTCAGCTTTATACATAAGGCTATTGGAAACATTTTCTGCTGCCAAATGGTAGCAAGGTATTGCTGTAAAGGGTTAATAATTGTTTACTCTGATTTCCCTTGCTTTCCTTTGCTTTTTCTCCTCCCTGTTCTTTTGTTTGTACTTTCAAGTAGCTTTTTATATCTCCACTTTACCTAATAAGCTTTGAAAATCATCTTCTGAAAAAATAAGAAGAAAAGAAATTGGATTTTTTTTCAAATGGAATTGCTTTTGCTCTAAAATATTCTGGGAAATAGTCTCTGGGAAATATGCTCTTGCATACAACACTGAAATGTTCTATGGTGTAATAATTAAAACATCACTTCAGATTTATATTTGTATTATTGATGGGTGCATGAAAAATATTATTGCTTAATGGTTTGGGGTTTTTTGTCAGCACTTTTGTTTACTATGTTGGTTAATTTCTTGAAGAGAAAACCAATGCATGCATTGCATGTCCATTTTACTGCTTTTTAAGTGCTTGGTAAAAGTAGATGCACATACTGACAGGTGATCTCTGTGAAATCTATAAAATCTGTATGGAAGGACTTGAATTGTTGGGGAAAAAAAAAGGCTTGAGGCAATCTAAGCTTTTACCTAAGTTAAACACAAGTCACACACAGACAGGAGTAGAACAGCTCTGTTCTAGCTTAGAACAAGCTTTTTTTAGATGGCCTCTGGAAGGGAAGGAGGGAAGGCAACAGTATTAAGGGACCAAGTAAATGCTGTTTGTTCTCTGATACCCATGTAATTGAATCTAGCCACACAATTAACTTTACATATTAAGAAATTTGTCTGGTTCTTCAAGTCCTATGGGAATTTTGCCATTTAGATCAACAGGAAGAGAATGGGAAAGAGTTAGTACGATTATTTCACTCTAAATTGAATTAAACTTTTGTGTGCAGGATCAGACATAGAAGTAAGAACATACAGCTAGGTATTATGCTGAATAACAGGTATTTCATCTTTTCCCTAATAATTTGGCTCATAATCATAGAATGATTTGCAAATATTATTTGGTCCCTATGATATACTTTTAGGGAATGAAGAGGAATTTTCTCTGCTACAAACTTTTCAGTAGAAGTGAAGCTGTATGAATGAGTTATCAAAATTTACATGAAGTTTTGAGTATTTATTATATACTATGCATTAGAATTTTTAAACAAGAAGATATATGTTTTGCTAGTAAAAAGAATGTTTTATATATGATGAAATTGATGCAATGCAGAATTCACATGCTGAATTCATCTTATACATTTTAGACTCACAAACAAAAATTTTCTGAGAAGTCAGCTTTATGAAGATAAATTATCAAATGTGGGATAAATAATATCAGAAGCCTGTGAAGAGCAGCAGACTAAAGAGATGAGAGACTGACTTCCCACTGTCAAAATGCACTGACAAAAGAGGAGTAACCATATCCACTATTTCTTGAATACTGAAATATTTTAGTATTATTGTTGTGAACATTTCCTCTTAAAAACAGACAATCAAACAAACAAACCGACAAAAACCCCCAAACAACAAACTCACACCAAAACCGAGGTCCAGCTGGTTTGGTTTCAGCAGCCGTGTACAGTAAATGAAAGCAGTTCTCTTTCCCAGCAATATAGATGACAAACAAGGTCCGTGTGCATGCCAAGTTTTTCTGCAGACGTTGTAGCACAAAATAGAGAAGGTTTAATCCCTAATAGTACAAAGAGTTGCATTGGCTTGAACTCAGCTATGAGAAACAGAGCAGTTACTGTCTTTTCGCACGTAGCTGTTTCATGCACGGCCAGTGAATTGTTTCTGATGCATTCATATTTCAGGAATTTACAAAACCAGAGGGAAGGAAGGAAAAAACATCCACAGGAAGACAAGATACACACATTTCTTTTTGCCATCCAGCAAACAGACAAAACTCATAAGTAAATGCAATTCCTTCAACAAACTATATATTATTTGGCAATAGTTGTTTAATCCTTGTTATTAAAAAAAAATAAAATTCCAGTGTAAGAAATTTAAGTCAAGGTATTTCAATTCAAATACTTTTCATTATTTTTAAGTATCACTACTATGTGCTATTTTAATTTAGCAAAAAACCTTAATAAAACACTGTCCATTTTTTCCACCTACAGGTTTCCCAAACATATAGTGATAGATCCATACATAAAGATACATAACAAATCATGTTGGTGATTTTTTCTGTCTACTGGATAAGTGCTGATGTTATCCAAATATCCCTTTTGGGTACAGGATTTTTAGAAAGTATTAGGCATACAAAAATTCTGTGCTAAATTGGGGATTAAATAAATTACTTCAAAGCTACTGAAGCAGCTGGAACTGGAGTTAAAGTACCTCTGAAGATTTGAGCATTTTGAATGTGAGACATTCAAAGTCTACTTGGCCATTATTAAAAAAAAAAAAAAACCAAAACAAGGACAGAAAAAACTTAAAAGCTTTGGGTTTAGTATGATAGAATTCAGACACTGAGAAGTTCTCTGATATTTAGCTTGGACTAAGGCCTTTTTCTCCTGTCTTCAGAACATCTAGTAGGCATTCTCAAAATACATCTAATAGATTAGGCCTCTAGTTTGTACTGGTCCTTTGTGTCCAAAGAAGGGTAACAAAGATGGTGAAGGGTCTAGAAAACATCTTTTGTGGAGTAGCTGAGGGATAGCTTTGTCTGGAGAGTAGGAGGCTCAGGAAACCTCATTGCTCTGTACAAGAAACCTCCTGAAAGGAGGCTGTACTAAAGTAGGGATTTGTTCTCTTCTGGCATGTCTCAGGTGAAAGAGGGAGAGGAAAGGGCCTTAAGTTGTAGCAGGGGAGGTTCAGATTAGTCATTAGAAAAAAAAAAATAAAAAAAATCACTGAATTAGTAGTTAGGAACTGGAAGAAGTTGCCCTGGGAGTTGGTGTGGAATCACTGTCTCTGGAAGTTTTCAAGTGGGGTCTGTATGTGTCACCTGTGGATATGACTAAGGGATTATTATGATGGTGCTGGATAGATGGACTAGATGATCTTGAAGGTCTTTTACACCCTTGATGATTCTGTGATTCTGTGATTTTAGAAAATGTTATGAGAGTCACAACTTTACTCAAAATACATCAATTGAATGTAATGCTCTGTTCCTCTTTCGAGTCTCAAAAACCTCTCAAAGAGAAATAAAATAAGTAGAAACACTACAATAACTATATTGTAACTATAGTATTCTTCCTGATTCAGAAACTGTTAATTCTTCATGAAGAAATTCACTTGTCTTCTATATTTTCCTAAACACCAGACTGTGATTTTTGAATGTTCTCCAGTGCTTCATTTTTAGTCACTCTATTGTGATTTGGCAAAAAAAGTACAGGGAAAAAATAAAAAAGAAAAGAAATATACACTTTGATACAAAAAAAAGATCAAGAACACAAGCCAGAAAATGTCCTTGGTTCAAGCACTAATAACACTTAAACAAATTTTCTTTCTGTGTCTCATGAGTTATACACCAAACTAAAAGATGATTATAAAGTCATGAGTAGAATTACCTGCCTTAAGTATTAATAATATCTGTTGGCCAATACACCTATAGCAAACATGGACAAAACCCTCCAAGCTTCAGGGGAAAAAAAAGATAATTTAAAATTTATATTAATTTGAACATGCAATGGTTATAGCAAATACATATCAAGATAGAATATCTACATACACCTGAGACACCACTATGCAAAAGTGTAAAATAAATACCAGAACCTAAGTCATTACCGGTCTGATTTTCCACAACCTTGCAATCCCTTTTTATCACTGTAAAATTTTTATAAGAACAATGTAAGGATAGAGCTAAAAAATAATTAGCATCTTATACACATGACTAAACAATAGCAATGTCGTGGAGAAGTATATTAATAATAAATACTTTAGTATGTACTTTATTACAAGAATGAATTCCATGTTAGCTGTTTTGTTGGCCTCGTTACATACATATTAGAATGGATACCAAGGGGGTAAAGAAACCTTGGCCCATTTTTTTTTCCTGAGATTTCTGCACATTTCAGCATATTGTGTAGCTAGTTGCATTTTTCTGCAATCTGGGGATGGAAGTTCAGTGTGTATATGTCAAAATTATCATTAATGTTTGGCAAAGATGTGTTCCACTTTTATTAAATGGAATGTGGACAAGAATGTAGACCTTCACAATCCATATTTGAGAAATCTGAATATTTACAGACTGGTACACATATTTTACTGCCTATCTAGCTATAGATATATCCATATGCTATATAGATATTTATATGCTATATAGATATCTATATATCTATATATCTATATATCTATATATCTATGTATCTATATATCTATATATCTATATATAATATAGATATTATATATAATATATATTATATATATAATATATCTAGCATATCATGTGACAATTCATTGTTCTAAATTCATGGTTAAAAATAAAAACCTTTAAGAAACCACCAAATTTTTCTTCATTGCAAATTGATAATTAATTTAATATTAAAAAGTTCCAGTTAAAGTATGATGCTTTTTGTGAAATTCAAGATTAATATTTTCTATTTTGTATTTTAGTATAATTAATAAATCCCAACAAAACCCAAGCTAACTTTGAAGATAATTAGGTTATTGTTATATGCATTTTGATTAATCATTAATCAGTCTACTGAAACATGTTTAAGAGATTAAAAACTTTTGAAGTCCACTTTATATATAGGCCAAGAATCACACAGAGATGAGGTTTGATATTTCATCTCTGTGATCGTCCTTTTGTCATTAATGTCCTTGAAAAATGGACATAAATTGCTACTGTCATTGGCAATGCAAAATTATGAATTGGTTGTATTTTATAACTCTGCCTTTCAAAAGTGACAAGCAGGCAATAATTAAACCCACTCAATCAACTGCATGCATAGCTTCAGTCATTATTTTGTGACAATATTTCCGAATATTGACATATATACAAGGTGCATGTTGTGCTACACACTGGACTGAGACAGAAAATACACCAATTTCAGTTTGAGAAGACCGTAGACTAAAAAAATTCAAGATAGTGCAAGCGCTTGCAGATTAGATAACACAAGAACATGCAGCTTAGGGAGGACAAGGAAACAATGATATGGTGCTAATCACCATAAAGTGCAGTGCACACAGTTCACCAGCTGCCAGACATGTACCAGGTTTGGAGAAATTGTATCAAAGAAACATCTCAAAAATAAATTGTTCCTACTGCATGTTAAAGAAATTAATTCTTATTCTATATTAATTATTTTTTCATTAGCCTCATTTACCAGGTCCTGTACATATGTGATGGAAGTACAGTTATTTGTATATTTTAGTCAACACTAATAATTCTCATATGCACTCATTATATATGTGTCCTTTTCCAATGGCTTTGACTGTGTATCAGTTTATACGTCCACCCAAATTTTGAAGTTTGTCAGAGAAACTAATGCCTAGTATTTAAAGACTTGTGTCACTTCCATTTTATGAATTATTGCACTAAGCCAATAATTTAATATGGAAGGCAGACCTGTACTGAAAAGTGGCATAAAACCTAACATCTTATTAGAAAAAAAATAGTAATTTACAATAATATAAAACCCCCCTTGGGCATTGTTCCTTTATACCTAGTACCAACATGGTTAGTGATTCATGATTTATCATGGATCACTGCTAACAGCTGTCCTGGAATCAGGAGACATGGCTTCAGCTTTCTACTTGATGAAAGACTTCTGTAACTTTGGGAAGTCACTTGGGACTTTTTAAAATTCTTTAAGATTTTTAGAAGGTATATTCCAGATAGGGCACAGCATGACTTTGAAAAATGTAGTACCTAATACCTATTGAAATAATGGGTCTTACACATTTAGGCTTCTGTCAGTTCCGCTAGGAACTTGCTGGGATCATTAGGTACCTAAATACCCTGAACAAATCTGGCCCATAAGTGACTTGCAGAAAGATTTTCTATCTGCAAGCAAGGTAACAGGAATAGTATTCCCTTATGACATTGGTATAAGGAAACATGCATTAAAGATTATAGCACTGCTAGATATTAAAGCGTAGCATGGCATATCAATATGTAGGAGCATTAAAAAATGTCATTACATAATATTAATGGTGCAGTAGTATCTAGAAAACTGCAGACAGTAGAGCTTGGCCTGTACCAGAGATGACACTGCAGAATTAAAGGTGCTTTAAAGACTGCGACAAAAAGGATTAAGTGCATTGAAAAAAAGGCGTGAACACAACTTGAGAGGAGTTGAAAGAATCTCAGAGACTGAAAAACAAAAAGGAAGCCAAACTTTCAATCAAGATCTTAAATGATCTTGTATGCTTGCTGTTCTAATCTCCTGTACTTTGTACCAAAGCTCTTGTATGTAAAGATATACTAAATGTACTAAAATGTACCATTTTAGCTCTTTTCTCCTTTTGTTTTGATGCATTATTTATCTTCCAGATATCCTGTAGTAACAACGGTATTTTATATTTAAAGCCAATTTATGTATGTGTTCAATTTCAAAGCATATCTTTGTCTCGCCTGGTTTGTTTGCTTGTCCTGAGTTGGCCATCCTCTTTTCTCTATAACTACTGATCAGTTCAAAAGAACACTTCAAATGTCCATTGAAACAGGTGAGAATTTAATGCATGGCATTAATAATGGCTGAAGATTTTGCCTGGACTTATTGTACTGGTGAAATAGAAGTGTTAATAAACTGTATTATAGAAGATAATAAAAAATGGAATGCATGAGGGAGTTAAAAACTTCACAAATACTCTTATAACATGACGGACTATGTCTAACCAATCTCTTCTGGATCAGTTCCCTTTAGAATGTTTGCTGGAAATATTTTTCCTATTCTTTTTTCTTCTTACCAGTTCTACTTCACATATACATCATTTGTATTTTATTAGCACTTCACATTGTCTTAGAGGTCTTTTGAACCAGCATTTCTCACAACAGCATCTTTGTGTCACTGTTGCTTTGTCAGTATTTGAAAGTAAGGCTGTTATCCTGAAATAGAGAAATCCACTTTTGGCATGTGAGTAAAACAATTCCATTAGAAATGGGCAACTCTTACTAGGAAAGAGAGCATCTTCTAATGCTCTCTAATCTTCTAATCTAACAAATAATCTCAGTTTTAATAAATCACTTTGAAATAGAGAATACAGTGGGGAAAGAGCACTAAGAAAATTGGACCTGAATCTTAATAACTGCCAAACATATTATATCCCATTAATAGTATAAATTTGTGTGACAGTTAATATATTGACAGAGACTGGAAAAACAAGAACAATTAAAACCCTCATAATCAACTTGAAAGTTTTTAAAACATACTTCAACATTCACTAACTAGAAATTACTATCAGTTTTTTATATCTAAGCAGCATTATTAAAATCCTTGAAGAAAAAGTTAACTGTCAGAGATTATTAGAAAACCAGTATTCTCTGAAAGATAATGTTTTTTTAATTACATGTCAAAACAGTGACAATATTTAGCTGACACCACATGAACTGCAGATTTTAAACTTGCTGTTCCTAATCAGGGATAGAGAGAACTTGTATTTTGGAATAAAAATAACCAAATCACTGGGCAGATAATCTGCCAGGGTGCCACTTTCTCCCCTACACAGCTATTTCGTTTTCCATGACTTCAAACATAGAATGTTTGTGGTTTATAACCATGATTATATGATCATACATTGTAATTCCTTTTTAGCAATGAAAAGGAAATATCTTTGTCTTTACATATGTTTCACTATTCATAGCTGTGAGGTCTGTTTTGCTATGGACCTGAAAGATTGTGAAGTCAGCGACAGGCCCAGTGAATTTTGCAATGCTAAGTACAGTGATGTTTTGTTCAGTAACTGACAGTGAAAGGAATTACACAAAATCCAGAAACAGTGTGGTATGTATGGCAAATTCTGTGAGACACTTTGTTTTAAGGACTTGCCGTTGGATCTTCTATTTTTTTTTTCTCAAAAGAAAGTGTTCTTACCATATGTAGAAATATATGAGGCAAATAAGAGTTTAGTTAAATAAGTACTTAATTCATTCTGTAGATACTTTAGGACCTTGCTAATCTGTCATGTAGAGATAGGAAGCAATGGACAGATTTTGCTTCAAAGAACATTTTAACTTTTTCTCAGTCCTAACATAGTAAGGTTCCAGCGCTTCTCTTTAGGAATACTAGTAACACCTGAGATATTTTTCAGGTAGTGAACTCCAGAATATATAAGTTAAAGAATGTCATAATTACATACTTCTCTATGTTTCAAAAGCTGCAACGAAAATGTCCTTTTCAAGGAATAGCATTAACATTTTCTCTATGAGAGGTACAATGTTAATACTATGTACTGCATGTAAACCAGATCATTACCTGAAGGAGTTTGGTCAAGACAAAGAAATAAGGTAGAGTTGAAATCTATTAATTCTCCTGTAATCTTTCTTAGAAAGTCCTTTCCCAGCTGAAGAAAAAAAATTCAGATAGATCTGCTTTTGCTTTAACTTTGCTGGGTTGAATGATTTTGCATTGAGATCTACAGATGGCTCCCTGAAGCTGTGATTCCCCATTACATCTCAGCATGTCTGCAGTTCAGACATTGTCAGCAGTGAAAGCACTTGTAACTGTACATAGATTAACTTGCTTTCATTATGTTCCTCTTAGAAAAATCACCTCCCATTCCCTTATCCCTCAAAGTACATGTCCCTCCAAGTACAAATTTTTCATAAAACACAAAAACAATACAAGTATGGGCATGAGCCAAAGACGCCCATGAAGACTGTGGGATAAGGAAGCCTTTTCTTCTTCTTTTCTGTGGGAGGGGAAAGCATAGGGGCTGCTGCCTAAGGCATTATGAGCTTAGGAAGTTTTCTGTAAGTTTTAGGCAAAGTGACAATGATAGGAATATTCAAGCCATCCAAGCATTTCCTATGCAGTGAGAATGTGAAGAGTTGATTTTTTTTTTTAAATTTTGTATCACTTTTGTCTTAACTTTTCTGACTAGCTTGGTATAAGTCAGTTAAACTTAATTGTGAAGTATTGCTGATGTTCTTACCATTGTGTAATTTAGCACTTATATCCAGGGAGAGAATAAAGATGGAAAGAAAAATCTGTTATGTTACACAATAAAACACTAATGGAAGAATGAAGATAGAATGAACAAACTTCATACAGGCAGAAGAAACTGTCCTAGGAAAATGAGAACCTTAAAGATAATTTGAAAATAATATTATGTTTGTATGCAAATAAGATACTGATGATCTCTTTTCTTACAGTATATTCAATTAATTTGCCACGAGGCAATGTAAAAAGTGATAACAGTGAGCAAGTAGAGTAGGGAACCTTAGAATGTTCAAAGGAGATATTCAATCATTTAAGACTCACAGTATAATGTGGTGTGAAATTATTATAATACATTAGGAAACAGCCTACTTAGCACATCCTAGAGGATGTTCCACTCTGCATGGCTGCTTTGTGCTCTGTGGAGGAGCATCCAATGCTCCCTGCAGGTCTGCTTGCCCCATACAGGTGAGCAGCTAGGCTGTCTCACTGGCAGATAAAACCTCCCAGCTGAGCAGAGAAAACAATAGGAAGATACCTAAAAGAATTGTATTGCTTCCTATTGAAGTAATGCTTACATGGAAGTAGCAACTTTTAACCCAAAGGACCACAAAGTGTACAACAAAACTGAAATTCAAATTGTCCTTTAACTGTCTCTACAGAGCAGCATCTCTGGAGTCAGGCCAGAACATGTTGTCCTAAATGCTCTCACAAGCATTGTTTTGCTCTTTTTTCCTTCTTTCTCACTCCTAACAGGGAAAGTCATCCATTGGTTGCAAAATCTTTTAATTATGATGAGACAAAAAGAGCTCCTAGACCACTTCTCAAATAAGAGCAGAACAACCAACCAACCAACCAACCAATCAACCAAAAAAACTGCCACAGTGTTTATAAAGCAAACCAAAAAATCAATTTTGGTGAGGTTGCCTAAGCAGTTTTGATAAACAAGCGCTGACTTGTCTTGGGAAGGAATAGTAATATATCAAAAGTAAAACCATACTTCGTAATTTAGTTGCAGTTAACTAGCAA
Source organism: Poecile atricapillus (assembly GCF_030490865.1). Taxonomy (NCBI): domain Eukaryota; kingdom Metazoa; phylum Chordata; class Aves; order Passeriformes; family Paridae; genus Poecile; species Poecile atricapillus. The sequence goes on from NC_081250.1 coordinate 138,052,883, forward strand.
CGTAGTAAGTACATTCTCATTAAAGTGCAGAAAGAAGTAACCATTACTTTTGCTTATTATTGTTTCAAATATAGAACTTACTTTCTCAAATTTTTATGTTGGGCTTTGAAATCTGTAGAATGAGAGGCACTTGAGGAATCTCCCCTTTTTTCTTCTATTTTCTGAAATTAAAACTCTTTTTTTTACAAACTGCCAGAAATAAATTGAAAAAAAAAAAAAAAAGGGTATGCTATTACAGAGGACTGAGTTCACAGCCATGAGTGCAAGTGGAAACAGACCTTCAAGTGTATTTTGTACTTGTGTAACAGCAATTCAAGAACCTGCTGCCTCTCAGCTGAAATGGGCTGATGGACTGCAGAAAGTAAATTATTTCAGCACTTGTAACCGTGTAAGTTTGTTTATACTGTGGTATACCCTGAATAGTAAGAATGGACAAGGAGAAATTCTCAGAAGCTCATATAGATAGTCAGCAAGCTCAGAAGGGTGGGACACTGAACAGATGCATGGGTCTAAATAGCCATGGTGATACATTTGTTTGGCTGTGGTTTTAATTTTTTTATGTTTCATCATTTTATATAAAATTAATCACTCTACTAGTCAGCAGAAAAATGTTTAATTTTAGATGCAAAAACATGGTACATTAGTGAGCAAAAATTCAGAAATAACCCATATATAAATTCAATTGAAATTTAATACAATTATGAAAGTGGGGTAATGGTCAGGAAAAAATTAATGTATGAATGAACTTTTACTCTGTCAATTTTGAAAATGTTGCACAGTTTCATTCTCAGACTATCCAGTAACAGATTGATAGCCTAAATACTAACACATTAGTAAAGTATACACTTAAATCTCATTGAAGCAGGTGGAATTCAAGCATTATCTGAAAGTTTATCTGAAAAGAGGTATGTTTGCTTCTCCTAGTGAAAAATCAAATTCCCAGAAACTAATTCTCAGTTGTCCTCTTAACAGCATGCATTAGTGAAACCCAATGATAGAAATGAAGAAAGAATTAGAAGCTTGGAAATAAATCCTTCAATCAAGTTTGATCTCAAACATTGGAAATTTTTTTGTGCTGTCTGCACTGGATTTGGACCCATGAAATTTCTCAGAGCACTTATAAAACAAACCATTTATTGCTGTTTCCTAATGTGCAGATATGAGATAATATTACTTGCTCTTTTTCACTTTGCTATTTATGTAAGTGAAAAAAATCTTGCAATAATACCCCTTGAAAAGGCGTATAAAAAGGCTTTTATGCATAATTATTCATGGTTTCCATCTGTTTAAAGTAATTAAAGAAGATGATATTTGACCCACTAACTTCAAGATTTTATTTTTGTTTTTTCTCTAGCAAATGATAGTAGCAATTCCCTTGAAGCCAATTTCTTACACAACTATAAAGAACAGAAGACTTCAAAGTGCATTTTGAACTGGAATATATATATATATATATATATATATATATATACTGAATCTTTTTGGCAATGTAGTGTTAAATTGCACACCAAAGTACCTGAAGTTTCACTAACTTCAGATAATGAAGCTGTTTAACAGAGAAATTAACTCATTCCATTTTTCTCCTGATCATTATCTTAAGAATGCTGCTACTTGGTTTGGAACTGTGCATATTGTATTACACTTATATTTACTAATTTTGTATTCATACAAGAAACTAAGCTAATGAAAATTCTGTGCTGACGAGGCTCCAAAATAGCAGTTAATGGAGTTTTTGGCAACATTAAGTCATAGTGACAATCAGGCCAAGAAGTTCTCTGTGTTTCTGTAACATCAGAGAAATGGAGATATCCTCAATCTTCAAGATCACAATCAACTCAACCATCTGCACTGTAATAACAGAGTTTTCTTAGGACCAGATTTAAATGGTTTCTCAAAGGGCTATAAACAACCTCTGCTTCCATTCAATCCAGACATGCATCAAGCCTGTGAATACCTAATTTGCACATAACATTATGTAAAATGATCTTGTTATTGTGCTTTTTTAAACAGATTGGACAGAGCTTAGACATAGTTTAATCACACATGACTGGGCATGATACTTTTCTCTTTAATTAAAATAATGCCAGACAGTACCAGAAGTCATAAAATTATTATGTGGTTGCATTAACTACGTCATATTGTTCTAGGTAAAACTCCCACAAAAATTTTACTGTGAACCTGTACAGAGTTTTCAAAATGCAGGGTGGAACAATCATGAGCAAAAAATGTTGACACTGTCATCTTGTCTTTGCTCTTGGAGAGCAAAAATCTTTTGGCTTGATAGAAGGCATTCTGTGGCAGGTAAATGAGGCTGGAAGAAAAGGTACAGGAGAGGGTTTCTTCTAATTCAACACATCTGTCTACAGGCCCCGAGAAAAGATGGAGATAGTGAATATGAGAACACCTTTTGAGTCAAGACTTCTCTGTTACATCTCTTTGCTTCCTATCTCTTATTTTGCTGAATGATGCTACTTACCATGAGGCCAAGACAGAGAAGCAAACACCACTTTTGATGGACCAATGAGCTGAGTCTCTACAAATTATCCTTAAACCAGCCTAATAACTGCACATGTTCAAAAACTTGTCGAACAATTGTGATTAATACTGAATTCCCTTCCCTTCTTTTCTCTTCTCACATTGAAACAAACAACTGAGCTAGTAAGTATTTAGCAAAATGTTGTACTCAACTACATCTGAAATGTTTCCTTTTCATCCATTTATTTCAAATCTGGGACTTGACTTCATGATTTGTCCAACTGACCCATTTTCACCCTTTGATTTGTTTCATATCTGAGGAAGTTCAAAGCTTTGCACAGCTTTGCACTTTTCTATGTTCTCCTGTGTACTACAGCAGTGTGTATTAATCCTTCATCTTGAACAAGAAATCTTTATGTCAACCTTCAATAACTTGCAACTTTTCCAAAACTTTCTATGTGGATTTCTCCAGGCTCGTACTCCTCATCTTGGATAATCATATTGCATTGTTTATCTAAAATGTTTCCCTGAAATCTTAATTAAATTGCAGCAATCTTCTTAAGGAGGTAGTTTCCTTATTTTTTTGTAGAGTGCTAAGGAGCATTTCCTATACCAATGCGGCTGTGAAATTTGTCACTGAGCACTGAGTAGTCAACACACCTTCTGAAACAGTTACCTCCCCCTAGCATTTAGAAGCAGCTGCCTTTTAGATTAAATAGATCTATTATTTAATAATTCTCAGAAATGCCCCTCAGAAGATTAGAAAAGGAAGTGTAGAAGGTTATTTAACACACTCTGCTTAGAGAATTTAGATAACAGACTGTAATTATCCAAATTGGAATTCAGCCAGCAGATGAAGGCTAATAACAATCTTCTGTGAAATATACCATGCAATCTTTCAGGACCAGACATGCCAGCAACATCTCATCTGAAACATGACAGCTGCAAGAGCCCAGTGTCTCTAACATTTTGCTTGGAATAGTAGTTAAACTCAAATTCTAGAAGGTGCTTCCAACAGAAACAGCACCACTTCCTGCAACATCAGTAATATATCTTTAAGTCAGCTATTAAAGTACTAAATAGTCTCATTGTACCTCAAAAGTACTATGAAAAGTGCCCCGATTTAGAAAATATTTATGGTTCTTCTGTGTAGCAGAGAAGGCAACATACAAGGGCAGCTCTTCTGTTTTTGGTCTTTGGTTAAAGCTGTCACACTAGAGAAGGGAATTCTGTGTATATGTCCATTAATCAGAAAAACTAACCTTTTCAAGTGTAGTCACTTACAAAAATCTCTTGACAAGGCTCGCCACTGAAAGTTCTTAAAAATAATTTACCACAGGATGGATGGAAAGATCCTTTTATGAACTTAAAGATGTTAAAATATAAACAGAGAATAGGTTACGATCATTTGCTTAGATGATGAATCAAAAGTGGGGTTGCCACTTTCAGATTAGTGATAGGATCAGTTTTCCTCACACCTCTATCCTCGACAGACTAAGGAGTATGCAGGGAAATTTGCAAGACTGGAGAGGTTAAGATCTTTTGAGTAATCAAATGATGCACCAATGTCAAGGTATTCCAGAATGTCCTCACAAAATTAATAGGTGTGCAAACACAGAGTAGGCAAGTTTTAGAGATAATTATGCATATAGGAAAATATAACTAAATGATACCTGACCGATGCTGAACTTGGAACTCAGAGTTTTGACCTCAGACACATCACTGAAATTTCTTTGAAATTATTGACTTCATGTCCCATTGCACTTCCACAATCAGGAAGAGTAAGACAAAGAGAATGAAACCTATCCCCTACAGAAAACACTGATGCACCCCTATCTTGAGCACTGCCCAGAATTCTAATCTTATGTCAAGAAAGGCAGAATGATATTAAAGAAGATACAGAGATGGGCAAATAGCTGATCTTGAACTGAAGTAGTTTCTTCACAAGCAAAAATTAAAATTCCAGGTCTCTTTTTGGAGAAGGCAGCAGTCTGGAAAGAAAGTATCAGAGCAGTATGTTTCTCATTTTCATTCAGGATATTTTCTTTGAGCTTTGTCAGTTGTTGCAGTGGGAACCCTGGAGAAATAGATTGCATTTGACCAGCAAACCACAGAGGCAGAAATACTAGAGGATATTCTGTTTCCTTGAAGGACCACTGTCATGTGTAGAAGATGTTCTACAGGCACAGCTGTGTGCCCTGGCTGGGGCACAGAGATTGTGTGGGACCAGAGCAAGGCTGGTATGTCTGAGTCATCCACCCTAAGCAATCTCTGCAGAGCAAATACTGTCTAGTTTTTCAGGTGGTTATAGCCTGGACAAACAGGGAAAGATTTTCATGGGGGGAAAGAAAAAAAAAAAAAAGAAGTGAAAAAAAGCTCTTCCAGAGAATCTTAAAAACTCTATTTTAAAGTTGACAGATAGCGGATTTTCTACATTACAGAATTTGTAAATTAGAGTCCAGACAATGACCTTTATCTTATATTATCCTCTACTTCCTCCTCCATTCATGCAGAAGAGTACACAGTATTAGGGCAGTGGAACGATAATTTGGGTATTTTTTGTTGGTTGTGGTTTTTTGCCACATCAAGTCAATAAGAAATTTCATCTACGATAATGTCTCATTATCATATTAAAAATGGTTTACTATATCTGTTTAGTCATACTTCACCAGAAAGGTGACTCAAAAAGATTGAAACATGAGGGTTAAACTTTTAAGCATCACTGTCTTCCTTTACATTTGCAAAGATAATGCTACATTTTTCAAACTGTTTTTTTGTCACTGCTGCCTCCATAAGTGGATGTCTGGAAGAAAATATAGCATTGCTACAGTTCAGTATTTCCAACACAAATTTTCTTTTTTCCTCCTTTCAAGAATTTATATATTTAACTGCATTGTGAAAGATTAGACAGATAAATAAGCTTTCAGCAGAATCACAATACAGGTAATTAAGGGTCTGTCAGCATTTCCATTATGAACTCCATTTAGTATTAAGGGCTTAGCATTTTTCCATCATTTCAGAAATGTCAAGCTGAAAGCTGGCATGCAGATTAGCAGCCTGGATGCAAATTTGTTTACACAAAATATTTAAATCTGCTCAGCTGTTTTAGATTTAGAGATCAGCCAGAAACTTTAAACTCTCAGGGCTTCTCATGTGTTTCTGCCAAATTCTAGACCAAATCAGTTAGGTGGAAAAAAAAAAAAAAGATTGGTTAATAATCTGTTGACTCATTGTCTTCTAAAATTTTAATATTATTTACTTTAAGCAAAAGATTTTTTTTTTTTAGTTATCTTGCAACTGTAGTCTTCCTCCTGCCATCTTTATAAGTGAATGACCAATTAGAATAGGATTTGAAAACTATAATGAAATCTGATATTAGCCTTATCATCTGAAACATTTTTTTTTATCAACTCACTTAACTACCCTTGTAAGACCGTGAACAGAAATGGACCGAAGCCTGTAAGGTTTCTGTGAGTGTCAATAACTTAGCCACCTAGGTCTAATACCATTTCAGGGTACTGGCAAAAAGAATGTAGCAAAAAGAAAATCTGGTGGAGTTCAACTGTTACAGCTTTTCAGTTTCATCAATCCACTCCCATGTAGCATATAAACAGTTTTGTAGAGCTGTCACATCTTAAATAAACTCCTCTGTATTGAAATGAGTATTTTGCTTTTTAGCAACAATCTGCTCTGTTCTGCTAAAAGTCAATGACAAATCTTCACTTTGTTGGGGACAAGCTCTAGAATAATCTGCTGGTAAATATTTCAGTAAGGTTATAATTGAAAGGGTGATCACTTTTGAAAAAGAGTGATCAAAAGTACACTTCTCACTTAAGAAGTAAGAAGCTTTGAATGTGAAGAGTTAGAGCCACCAAGCAGTGCAAAATAGAAACACTGTTAGGAACATTAACTGACCCATCAGTAGAAATTAAATAAAAAAATAGAATTTTCACGTAGAAAAAAAAAATATTCTAAAATTGTAAAATACAGATATTCAAGTAGATAATGGGCATATTTGTAATACTGATAAGAGATAGGAAAAGACGAAAAATCAAACATACAACTTTTAAAAAGTTCACAATCATACAAGTGTGCCAGACAAAGAATAGAAACTTTCCCAGAGAAATCTGTGAATTAAAAGCACAAAAAATGTATGACACAGAAGAGAGAGTGCAAATAAATTCTGTACACATGAAGCATGGAGGAAGCAGATGAGAAGAAACAGTTGATTAAGTGAATATATCCCATATAATATCTGTTTGGCCAGAGGATGTGTACCTACAGAACACTCTGTACTAGCTTAATAATGCAAAATATTAAAACTTGTAAGAATGAAGAAGACGTTCTTAAGAAAACACCTCAACATTGCAATGCAGTTATGTTTTCAGAAGTGATGATTCCATACTCCTTGTATTGCATACAGTATTCTAAAATAAACTATCCATTTTCCATATAGTTACCTCAGATTTATCATAAATTCCAGGAGTTCATGTTTTCTTAGTAATTACAGTGGTTCTGATGAGCAGATTCTCTCCTTAGTTGTTATCTGTGGCACATTCTGACTCTTAGATTTGTGTTAACTCAGCTGTCAATAGATTTCAAAGAGGTGACGAATACAGGAGGCCCCAAAGGGAGCAATTTGGAGCAGTATCTTTCACAAGTCAAATATACAGCAAACTCTCCTGACTTCATTGGAATACACAAAGTCAATGAGAACAAGCACATAACAGTATCCCTACAAATCTAGCCCTGTTTTACCCTATGTGATTTTTCCTTTTCTATTTAATTATTTTATTATTCTACAATATTAAGTAGAATTCAGAGTCCCAACAAGTCAGTTGTGGTCATCCCAGAACGATGATATTAGTAAAGGATAAAGGAGTAATATTAGATCTGTAAAATTTCTCTTACCTGTCACATGGATAGTTTAAATGTATACATTAAAGCTTGAAAAACAATAATCAGGTCAACAGGCACAGTATACTGAAGAATGAAAAGAAACATAACTGAAAAACCACTCCTCCAATCTTGCTTTCTTGGAGATGATATAAAACTGAAAGAACTTCCTGAAAAAGTTAGGAAGTCTAATCTATGACTGTAAGGCTGGGAGGATATTTCATTTCCTAGCATATTACCCTTCCATGATTATTACTTTGGGCTGAAAAAGGACTTTACAAATGACATGGAAACTGAAGAGAACTTTCTATATTTTACAGCAGGCTTTATGTTATTGGGACTTCTCCAGCGGTACTTGTGGTGTGGGAAGAGAATTTGGGAAAGGAGCCCAGAAGTGCAGAGGAGGCTGAATAAATTCAGAAAAATTACAGAAGCTAGTTGATGAGCTAGATTTGACTGTAGTAAAAATATATGGATGGAGCTTACTAGAATGGTGGGGGTTTTTATGGGTAGTCTAATTTAAAAGCAGCTGAAAATAGTGTAGAAACTCATACATGTTTCAGTGGACTGCAACTGTAGTACGAGAAAGATTTAGGAATTTTGAATCATATCCTTAGGAAAGTTATGGAGGTAGGCATGCAGGAGTCAGCAATGCCATTGAACTAGCTCTATACTGCACATTGATTCTGTTGCACAACTATATGAGTTAAACAGCTTTGCAAATTGTTTGTCAGTACATTTTCAAACAGACTGTGTCTTATGTGGTTGATTGGTGCAACTTTCCCTTGCTGACAGTGCAAATGCCAATATACTTCAATACATAATGTATTCTGAACCACTACAATTATACAGATAAAAACTCTCTAATCAGGTGAAAACTTTTGTGAGTACTATATTGATGTAAAGATTGCCCTATTGAGTTATTAAGTATATGTATTTCTTCTCTTGTGGACATTAAAACTGCATAGCACTTATCACTCAGCACTGCTGGGTTGATGGTCTTTGAGGTCTTTGCCAGCCCACCCAATTCTGCCATTCTATGCAACAAGCATTGCTCAAGCCAGTAGGAGTCATCTAACTGAAGTGTCAGCACAGACACATTCAAGGGAAATCACAGAAGATGAGAGCACTGTCATGAAATGGGCATAATTCTTCTTGATAGAGGACACAGTTACAGATGCCTGCTACCAGAAGTGCTGGTGTGTCTGTGTTCCTGCGTGCCCCTGGAGATGCAAGAAAAAGGTATCTATTACCACAAAGCCAACGGGCGTGATTATGTGAGGTGGCCAAAGACCTATTCTTTTCTTTCCCCAATCTTTGTTTAACCATGTAAGCTTTCCAAAAGTTAGGATTTGGACTTTTGATTTCCACTATATTTCAGTTCTTGTGATTTTGACTCAGCATATTAGATATCTTTAAACTAAGGCAGTGGCAAAAAAAGGATGTGTTAGAAAATAAATACAATAAAACTCACATGGAAACTTTCTGATTTTTGTGCTTTGGTTTTACTAGCTGATTCAGCATTTTCAAATGTAACTACATAACAGAATATATGATAACCTGATACAAGTAAAACCAAATTGCACTTAAATTGGAAGCATTTTAAACTGTAATCTGTTTTCTTAAGTTCTCCTATTTCCTCTGCAGCCATTAGAAACATTGTGCAAATTCCAAACTGTTTTACTGGAAAACAAAAATATTATTATGTAATCTCGAAACCAGGTTAAAAAATTGCTGTAATTCACCATATGTCCTGACAAAAACAGGACTGTTCTGGGGTTCTAGGGACTACACTTGATATTTTATTAGCATACTATCATTACACTGAATCCAGTGGAATCATCCTAAGAACTGCTGATGAGATCACCAATGAAATGTGGAAAGAACATTTTCTGACTGTATCCAAATATATAATTTATTTTCCCTTAATCATAAACAATTTATTTGTATCATCCTTAGGTTTACAATGCAGTAAGAGTTATCCATAGACCACTTCTAATTAAAACAACTAGTGTAGATTGTGAAATACATGGCTTCTGTTATAACTAATATTTATGAGTCAAACAAAATATATGTACAGGAAATTGTAATTCAAAACTACTTTTAGACATCTTATTCTGGACTCTCCTTTTGCCTTCAGTGGGCTCAAACAACAGTCTATATGTCCTTTTTATATCACGTTTTATAGCATCTATTTACCTTTGGATCGAAGCTCATACACAGAAGCAAAAATTCAACTTTTAGTATAGGGTTTTAAAATAATACCTTTAATTAGACTAAGACTCAGTTCCCAAATAAAACTGCACAGCAATCAAGAAAGCTAACTACAGCAGCCTGTGAAGTTTTCGTTCTGGGTCAGATTAAATAGTGGAGGAAAGGTTTTGTAATTCAAGTAGCTCCATCTCAACATTGTGTTCCATGAGAATATCTGTACTTTGCATTTATATGGTTCATTTTCACTAAGGACTCCAAACAACACTTGCAGGTATCCGCTTGGTGGGCTTGAAAGCAGCTCTATGAGGAGATAATGATAGCAGAGGGTTCACTTTAACTGACACTAAATACAGCCACCTTGGAGATATGTCAGTCTCTTCAAATGATACCAGTATTTAAATAAACCAGAAAATAGCACAGAAATGTTCGTTTTTTCTATACTTGAAAGGTGATTATAGGTTTGCAATCTAATAAAAACAGTTTATAGAAAGTATATTTGGTTAAAAAATCCCTAAAACAGTAGGAATAAATATGTCTGTCAATTCTTAATGTGCCAGGATCTGTTTTTAATTACTGGTTTTAGTAACTAGTGTTTTTGCTTTTCAGCAAGATTTCCTCCTAACAAGTACTCCTAGCTATCACTACTATCACTCTTCTTTTGTTAAAGTTAAATCAATTATTTACTATAGCAAAACTTCCTTCTGCAATTGGGAGTACACAATAAATTAAAAGGTAAGAGATAACTCAGGAAATACATAAGTTTCAAGTTGTTACCTGTGCCTTTGTAAGGTAACAATGCAGTCTGTTGAATTTCTTCATAACAAAATCAAGTATGTGGATATAATTTCTACATGTGTATATATAAATATGTGTAAACATATATGTATACATATTTCCATTAAAATTAAATCAAACAAGTTACATGCATAAAGATATATAAGGCTAATAAGATACATGAATAGGGGAAACAGGCAGAATAGAATTCAAGGTCAGAAATAGTGATTCAATAGCTGTATTATCTAAGTAATCAACTCAGTAATTTCTGCCTCAAGCCTCCAAACTCTTTCAGTTCTGTTGCAAAGATGGTCTGTGTTATTTACGGGCCTTGGGGGATGAGAATTCATCACCCCAGGAATGCTTCTGAGGTTAAGTTACTTACAGTTATTTTCCTTATTTCTATGATACAATGCAAATATGATACATGATGCTATGATGCATTTTGTAGCTTCCAAGGGAAAATGGGCAGTCCATCTCTCTATGTCTGTGCTGGCTGCATCCCATCTTGTTTTTCAACAACAGAGTTCTGTAAGAGGACCACCCCTGCAGGAATCCCTTGTTAGCCATTTTCCAATACCCTGGGACTCACCCTTTATGAGTAACAGTGTTCCTAAATCTATAAAGTTACCCAACTAAGATTTCAGACCTTGGGAAGGACATGATGAATTCCCACTGTTTCCTTCTTTGACATTTACAACAGTACTCAGCATCAGTAATGCTGAAATTATGAAGCCATAGTAAATCTTACACGTTCTACGAGAACAAAGAAATGCAACAATGATTATAAATCTGCCCAGGAATGGTAAACAACCGAATGTAAACAAGTAAAAATGTAATTGGTGTGTCTGTGTGTATATGTGTATTTTAAATAATCCTCCTTATAGTCCAATATCCTTCTCCATTCTACTTCCCAGAAGAAAAGCTGGATATTGGGAAGGAGATCTTCAACATTTTCTAATACTACTAGGCTTTTTTTTAAAAAAGTGTGAAAACTGGTGCATTTGATATGACACCTTGTTCTATTTAGGTCTAACATAATTGCCAAATATTGTCCCTTGAATTTTAGATAAAGACAAATATTATATTTTTTTGTAGAGAAATTTTACCATTTCATTGACAAGTAAACATTCTTCTGTAAAGCTGATTGAAAATCTTGTAAGAGTTATGGATTTTTGCAATAAACTAGCATGGAAATTCCATAAGCAAAATTATGAGGTAATGTTTATAGCCTCACAATAATTACTTTTATCAGATGCATCTCTGATTTGTGACTTAAATATTGCTTCTTCAAATATCTCGCATAGTAAGAGCTCTCCAAAAATGATAGCAGTTTAAGGAAAAAATCCAGCAGCTTAGACCAAGTTGTCTGTTTTCTGACTGCTCTTTCCTGGAAATTGTTTTGTAGTAGCTGGTAAACTAATTTCCCTCAAAGGCTTTGTTCTATCCCTTCAACCTTACCCATTATTAACCTTAACCAACCTTAACAGAAGCAGAGGCTGAATGATACACATCAGCAAGAAGTTGAAGCTGAGATGTCACAACCCCATGGAATTAGAACTGAAGTTTTTTATTTGTGGAAAAGGGGAAAAAAACCCAAACTAATTTTACAGCAGAACATACAGCCTTTCTTATTCCTACCATTCCAATTGATCAGATTCTGTAGAACTAAAATTTTATATATAATTTTAATTTATTTTATAGATGCTTTCCTTACACTGTTTGCCTCAGTATCATAATGATGGACTCACTTGGCCTTGCTTCAGAGGTGCTAGCATGTTCCCCAGACTCTTACTAGAGCCACCTGAAACTGTAAATGCTCAATACCTCTGGAAATCAGACAATGTCTAATACACTATTTTTTTAAAAGAAGCTACAATACAAGGCTAACTTACTCTTCATAACATTTTCTCTGAAAAGTTGTTGCAATCAGGAAAACTAAGACATCTCCACAGAATATTTTCAAATTTTTTCTTTAAAAATTTCTCTGAACAAATATGTGCTTTTCCTTCTTGTTAATAGAAGCATGTGCATTCGATGGTTTCACATCTCAATTTTTGTGTGTAGACCTTCACAGCATGTCAACAACAACCAATTTTATCACAAATGTTCATACAAGCCAGTGCTTTCAGCAAGATGAAGAGCATAAAGAATGAAGGTTTTATATGAATGCTATGGTATGGAACTGGGAAGGAAGGGAAGGCAAGGCAAGTTAAAGGAAAAAGGCAGCAGAATAAAAGAGAATGGACAAATGAGAAGAACACAGGCCAGGCTATGCCTTTCCAAATGTAATGTTTCAAAAGCAGCCTGTATCTTAGGAGAACCAAAGCTGTTGGCTGCTGAAATCAAAGACGTGCTAGTCACTCCACTTGCTGAGCTTCCATCTTTCACTAGACTGCTGCTAATTGTGATGATTGGAGATAAAGGGCACTAAGCTAGATGGGCAATTATCCTGCTAGACTTGTTGCTCAAAAACATTCCACCCCCTCCCCCCAGTACAAACACACAAGCAAAAAAACACAGGTAGACTACAAGCTTCTGCTATGTTTCTGCACAGGAATCGTGGAAAATGAGGAATTTTAAAGCACATCCACAGAATTCTTTAGGTCTCCTACACTGGTGCTTGCAAATCGAGATGCTGATAATGGAGTTGAAACTACAACCTGTGCCTGTCCATCCTTTATGGCTGCCTGAAGTGCTTAGCCTCTCGTAGAGGAACGGGTTGGTTGTGCTTAGGGAATGGGGGGCTATTTCTGTGTGTCAGCCAACCAGAGCAACCAGCCGACCACCCCAGTGCTGCTGCCTTAGGCTTGTCAACTAAAGACGTGCAGGAGCGGCCGACATGAGGTAAGCAAAATCAAAGGACGGAAGACTGTGTCAGAAGGACTGTCCGGAGGTGCGGTCACCTCAGGCGGCGGCGGGGGCCGGTGCCGGTGCCGGTGCCGGTGCCGGGTGGAGGCTGCCGGCGGGCCGCCGCTCCGAGCCGGCTCCGCCTTGAGACTGCTGCCTCTCACAGTAAAGAAGAGGAAAGCGAAGGTGATGCTCTCCTGTGGCCCTTGCCAGTCCGGAGTGGCACAGGCAGGGAAAGGAGAAATGCGCCCTGCTGGTGCTGCCGGGAGGGGCCGTGTGCTCCTTCACTGCTGCCCTGCAGGAGAGGAGGCGGAGGAGCCGAGCGCTAAGCGGGGGCACAGTCGTGCCGTGTTTTAGCCCTGAGAAAGGCGGGGTGAGAGAGGGTAACTTTGCCTGCAGCCCTGAAGAACTGCATAGCTTGAAAAAAACGGTGAGTCGCGTTGCCAGCCCGCTGAGCACAGCCAGCCCTGTGTCACCTGCGGGGGCTTACGGCAAAGAGACACCCTAGAGGAGTGAGAGGGTGTGGAGGAGTTGGAAAGGAAGGACGACGCTGTCCTTGCTCCAGTCAGTGTGTCCCTGCCCCCCTGGATGAGTACATACACACAGACACACGAACTAACACGCACACATATGCACACAAAGATGCAGCATCGACCATCTGGATATGAGGAAACCTGAACCTGCTGTTACTCTCCCGACCATTCCCGCTTCGGGGACAGAGCCAGCACCTCGCTGCGCTCACCCGCGCCCCACTGAGGAAAGCCATCCACCAGTAATCCCATACCCATCCTCAGGAACGCCATAAATCAAGTGACTGGGAAGAAAGCGGTGGGGAGGGGCCGGCAGAGTATGAAGGGACTGGGATTGAGGTTGGAATGAGGGAAAAGGGAGATTGCAGAGGTGGCTAAAAGAAGCAGGGCACGCTTTGTCCCTGCTAAATACTCCCACATGCCAGGTACCTATCACTGGAAATGGAAATGCTTTTCATTTTCTCATCACTTCTCCTGTCAATGAGCCGTTTAAAATCTCAGTGCTTCATCTCCCTTTCATTTTGAAAGCTGCCCTTGTTCCGCTTGTCACAACTGCAAGAGGGGAACAGAGGAACAGCAGCAGCAAAGCTTCATTTTAGCCAGGCAGACAAAAATCGACCTTGGTGCTCTCTCTCTCTCTCGGAGGGACAGCCAAGTAGAAGAGATGGAGGAGTATTGTAGAATCCGGTAATTTTGCTTGATTTCCTCTCTGATTTGTCTCCACTAACAGATCGAGAGCGTTTGTTTGTTTGTTTGTTTGTTTGTTTTTTGGTGGAGGGTGGTGCCAAACCGAAGGCATGCAAGTATTTGTGATTTCTCTCCTAAATCCCAGAAGACAAAGCTCACTGATGCTGCCTAATTTTTTTTTCCTCTTTTATGCCCTCCTTCTCCCTTTCTGTAAGGGAGTTAGACAGTGGAGTTTTCCATTCCCTACTCCCCCAAACTTGGTTTGTATCTTCTTTGCCTCAATGGTTCTTTTAATTTCTCCCCTGGTGTGAGAGGAGGGAGCTTTCCTGGGTGTCTCGTTCATCTAAAGGGAAGAGCACAGGATTCATCATCCCCTGTAGATGAGCAGGAATCACTCTATTTGGCCTTTCCTAAAGGCTGGATAGTGGATGTGTTTGTTTATTTTAATGCCTTTCGTGCCTTTCAGTTTTCAGTGGTGTAATTTCTTTGCTTTTTTACTCCATGCTTATTGAAGGAAGATTTTGGTGGAGATAATTCCATGGCATAATGGGATCTCGTGTAAGCAAGATTTTCTTTGAAAAAGAAACAATTCCTCTTTACTTAGCTGCTCATATCACCCCTTCCTCAGCAGTTCTGGCAATTTCATTTCTTCCACCTTCTCCTGCTTTCTTCTCCCTTTTCTAAACCCTTTCAAGTAGTGTTGAAAGTTCCAAAGAGGCATGAATTTATAAATAAACATGAAGGATTTGTTTTGTTAATATTAATATATCCAAAGAAAGCCTAATTATTCATATGAACATGGCTCCTTAAGCATCCTGGGATAGTTTGACACCAGTAATGATGGGAGAGCTGTGGATCAAGACTGGGGAAATGGTGACAGGACAATGACAAAAATAGGAAAAGACTGAGAGGCAGGTACCAAGCAAAGCTGTGGAAGTGGTCTGGATGACAGGAATGACAGCAACAGTTTGGATATTATGATGTGGCGCTGGACTATTCTGTAGAAGTGTTTAAGCAAGGAGGGCTATGGGCTAGAGCCTGCAGAGATGGGGTGTGGTAAAAAGGCTTTGCCAGGCAATGGTAGAGCAGATGTAGGTTCGGAGGAGTCGTCTTGCTCCCAACATCTGGAATGTTTTACGTGGGCAGATATTCATTCATCGTTTGCCTCTGCTTTCTGGGGGCAGGAGCTGTGTTGACACAATGGGAATGCAAATCGAAGGAAAATGCTTTCATTCACGGGAGTGGAGAGAGAATTAATATAAATGCCCAGAATAGAATAGATGCAGTGCTGCAGTGAGTGTAAGCCAGCTCTGTGAAGCTCGGCTGCCTAAAGGAACCCGCATCCAGAATGTAAAATCTCACCCTCTGGGTCGGCAGTTTCTGGGAGAACCGCCCCAGTCCAAAGGAAGTCTACGGGAACTGCCAGGGTCGGCACGGGGGGAAGCTTAGGCCCTGGCAGTGGGAAGAAGGAGAAACAGCCAGTCTTGAAAAGCCCATTTTTCTCCTTGTTTCTTGGGCTTTTCTGGTGTTTCATCCCAGCTTTTGCCCTCTGTGCCCATCGGTTTTTCCTTACCCCACCCCCAAGGGCAAGCGGCGGCTCTCAACAGGTGCTGGGGAAGCCGCTCCGCTGCGTCCCTCGGTCGGATGCTGCCGCCCCGCGACTCTCGCTCGCCAAGCAGCTGCCAAGGAGCCGCGCCGGAGCCCCCGCTCGCCCCCGCACCGCGCCCGCGGGGCCCCGCGCAGCGCACGGCGCGCCTGGCCCGCATCCAGCCCGGGGCTGGCGAGCCCTGCCATCCGGCACCCCGAACGCGCTAATGGCAGAAGGAACCAGGGAAAAGAAATGCCCCCAAAGGCCCGGGTCGGTGCTGATAGCAAATCGTCTCCAGACCGGGGCAGAGCGCCGGGAGCGGCTCCCTTCACTAGATGCAAACAGAAAAAAGGCTGCCTTTAATAACAATGTGCTTAAACGTCGCAGGCAAGCCCCTTCCCCTTGGATACCCCGCGTCAGGATAACGCGGGATGAGGTAAAAGCCCTCCAGACCCTCCCCGTGAAACGCGAATTGTCTTTTTCAACGCGATGCAAATGGGGGGGAAAGCAGCTGCAAAGCTGTACAATAAACTGTTTCATCCAAGCCAGCGCCAGCTCAGGAAGGCACGCCTTTGAATACCACCCCCACAAGACACCTCCTTCCCACCCGTGCAGGCAACCTCTGTAGGCGATAACCAAGTCTAAAAACTCGGAGAGGATCGATAATGTCTACTAAATATTCTGAGAGTGTATGAGTGTGGAGGGGAGGAGGGATGAGGATAAGGATAAAAAGGGTGATTAATCGGATATTAATCACTGGCCACAAACAAGGGGAGATTATTTCGGGTAAGCAGCCGACTGTGGGGAGTAGCAGAATAGATCCTTTTACTGAAGGCACGCGTGATGGGATCGGCACTTCACTGTTTAGCGATGCCTGTGTAATTCTGCAGGTGCACATTATTCAAGCCACATATTTCTTCTTTTCTCTGTGTGTAGCATTTCCCTTAACTGTCTGCAAGCACAGACTTAGCGGAGATATTTATGCCGCTAACTAGACATTTCCTTTCTGCTCTCTTTTCATGAACACAGAAGCAAGAAGAAAGCAAAATAGCCCCTGCCATGGAAAAAAAAAAAAAAAAAAAAAAGAAAAAAAAAAAAGAAAAAAGAGAGACAAAAACCATCACCCAAACTCCCTCATATACATCAGAGAAAAGGGGCCAAGGGAGGGAAGAGAAAAGGTGTCGATCTTTGCACCCAGCGATAGACCATGCTTTCAAGGCTGAATTACCAACGCACCTTTCCGACAGCCTGGGAGCCCTGAATGCGTACAGACAGCTGAGTGTGAAGCGCATTTCGGGCTGTGAGACAGCTACGCGTACGCCGGGCTCCTCCGGAACTTTCCCCACGCAACGGGTTAAACTAATAAGTGCATCGATACAGGCATTCCCGCAAAGATCCCGCTGCTCGACCGAAAACCAGAATTGTAGGTAATCCCCCCCCCCCACCCCACCCCGCACTAACATCATCGTCACCTTAAAAAAGTGAACCAGTGGGATTTGTTTGAATATACACTAGTTAGGGGCTATACGAACCAACTCACGTCTCCGTTTGAGCATACTGCAAGAATATTTATTGAGCCCCAGCTCAGTCACTGCATTGAACGCCAGCTCTGGCAAGCAAATACATTTCCTATCTCCAAAGAGAGCTCTGAATCAACTCCTTCTTTCCTCCCCGCTTTAGCTATCATTTATATATTTCCATTGCAAAGTACCAAGGGCAAAAATCTAAAATAAGAGATAAATATATTTTGAAACACACCTTGGTACAAGGCGAGAGCTTGCAACGCCCTGACAGAAAGCAAATGGACCCCTAAAAATATACCACTCAAATACTACCCTACCTTTCACACACGAAACCATCAATAAAAAGACGAGGTTCCAAAATGTAAATCCACTTTTAATCTCCATTTTCTTCATCAGGATGAAGTCCAGCCGGCCACATTTAGTACATCCCCTTTCCCAAAAGTCTGCTAATTTCGATTCCTTTGCACGAATTTCCCCTCTGCAGATCCCTTTCATATTATTCTCGAGAGCTCCTAATTCCTATTCCTCGGCCAGGCGCAGCGGAGTTGTTGCTGTTGATGGTGCGCGGTCACAGCTCGGAGTGAATGGTGTTTCTGGGATACCACAGCAACCTTGACGAGGACTCAACCATCTCTCCAACGGGGGCACAAAGTCTCAGCTACTCTCGATCGTGTCTTTTCCTCCCCCCCACCCCCCCGCTACCCCAACTCCCTGCACAGCCGAAACCCACCACAATCCTGCCTCCTCACAGCATCCACCGGGAGCCACGGGAGAGCACCTCTACGCTCAGACGCTCTCTCCAATAAACTCCAAACACTGTTTGCAATCGACACTCTCCCCCCACCCCCTCGTTCCCTCAAGAGGATCAGTTCTGCCTGGGAGAACGGCTCTGGAGATAGCGGAGTGGCGGGGTCCCCCCGCCGCCCGCAGGAGCCCGGGGCGGCCGGCGCGGCGGGGCTCGCCCATCCCGCCGCCGCTCGCGGCAGCAATCACAGCCTCCTTATTAACCACGCACGTGCGGTGCCCGGGGCTGCCACCGCCACGCCGGCTCGCCCAGCCCGGCTCGCCCGCGCCTTCGGGCACACACCGCGCGGCAGCGTGCGCGGCCCCCGGGGATGAGCAGCCTGCTCCGCGCGGGGACATTCATTACAGGCCGGGCGTGGGGGAGCGGGGGAGCGGCGGGCACGGCCCTGCTCCCTGTGCGCGCAGCCGAGGGGGCTCCTGGCCGCGGCGGGCGGGGCCGGGGCCGGGGCCCGGCGGGCTGCGGCTCCCAGCGGGCCGGGCCGGGCCGGGCCGGGCCGGGCCGGGAGCAGCGCGGGCGGCGCGGCCGCGGCTCCGCCAGGAAGAGCGCTGGCGCCACCTACCGGCCGAGCGGCCGCGGCGCTGCGCGGGGGCGGGGGAGCGGGGGGGCGGCGGGACCGGCGCTGCCCCGGCTTGCGGGGCTCGAACCCGCGGCTGGGGTGCCTCCTCTGCCCGCCCAACCACCGCGCAAGCTGCGCGGGGCGCGGCTCCCTCCGCTGCGGGGAGCTTGTGGAGGGCGCGGGCGGGCACCGCCTGCGGTGCGGAGGCGTGCGGAGGTGCGCCCGCGGGAGGCTGCGGGGGTGTTGTCCCAGGTGTGCGGGGGTGCTGGGGGTGCATTTCTGCGCGCAAGGGGCGCGCGTGTGTCGGGCCCCGCAGTGCGCGCGTGGGCGGTTTCGCTTGGGGGCGGAGTGTGTGTTTGGGTGCGCGTGTGCCTGCGAGTGTGCGCTTGTACGTGGGAGTGTCTGTGTGCCTGCGTGTGCTACTCGTGTGCTACTCGTGTGCTGTGGGATTGTGCGTGTGCCCGCGTGTGCAAGTGCTTGTGTGGTTCAGTGCGGGTGTGTGTCCACGCGTGTTTCGTGCATCATGTGCACGCTTCTGCGTTTGTGTGAGTGTGCGTGGATTCTTTCCGGTGCATCTGTGTATGTGTATTTTGTGCACGTGTATTCGTGTGAATGTGTTCTTACACGTCAGCGTGTGTGCCTCTGGTGTGCTTTTGTCTTGCCTGTGCGTGCACAGGGATTTGTTCACACAACTGTTCCTTCATACAGGTTTGTGTGCTTAAGTTTTTGAATGGATGTGCACATGGTGCACGTGTGCATATGTGCATTTGTGTAAATGCATGAAGTGTGTAAATGCATTATCTGAAGTGCCTATGGACATGGGTGTGTGAGCTGGGAAATTCTGGCAGCCAGTCACAAAGCATGGGTCTTTGCAGGTGTGTCCACAGAGGGGTTTGCATTTCCCTGTGTTCAAGTCTGTGGGGGTGTGTTTTAGATGCATGGAGTGCATTTGTGGAAAGATGTACCCTGGTTAGGAACTTTGAATGTGAACTGAAGCTTTCTATATAGGTGTGGGTGCATGTATGAATTTGTATGACCACATATTTTTATACATACATGATATATGTAATAGTACCACAACACCATAGACAATAGTATTGAAGAGATCTGTAAAGGTAATGATTCACCCTTTACTTCCAAAGCGCAGTTTAAGACAGGAGGTTTGCATGGCTGTGATTCTGCTCCCATGTGGGTGTCAGGATGAGCAGTATGTGCCTTTCTTCAACCTATACTTAAAACCAAACCCTCTTTCAGTGAGGCCAGCAGCGATTCAGTGTGGCTCTGACTATGGCTGGCTGAACTTGCATCTATAGCTTTTAATGCATGAGGAAAGAATACCTTCAGCTACAAGTGCTGACACTTACCAGCCCCATTGGATCCATACATATTTGTTGACTGGGGAGAAGCAAAGGTATATATTTCACAGCCTGGTGTACCATCCACAGCCTTCTCTTGCAGACACATAAGTCTTGAAGTGTGACTGCTGTAATTGAAACTTGGTAGGCTTGTTTGCTTTCTCTGCAGTGGCACAAGAATGTGATCACACAGTGATGTGAGCCTTGTTGGTGTTAAGGGCAGTGCCATGTCAGCATCAGGGTTATGACCAAATTTCATTTAAAAATGTCAAAGTTTTTAAAACAAGTGGTCTTTGTTTTAGTTAAAGTGGGATAGGTGAAAATCACTCTTGTTCTAAACCTGTCAACTGTATTTATTAATTATGGAATCTATCTCTTTACTATACACATGTATTTATATTTATGCATCTAACTGGAATCCATTTTTTCAAGAGAAATTCAAAACTACAGACCTGTGCTTTCAGAACAGCATAGATGGCCACATCTCAAGTATTCATATTTTGGGGTGTGTATCCTTGGAAGAAAATTCTGCCTTTATTCCCCCAAGAACACTTTATGGTTCTGAAATTCAAAATCCCTTGGTGTAAATACTTTATCAGTTGTAGAGGATAAGAAATAGGTACTGAAGATATAGACTTGTTATTTCTAATTAATGCATTGCATTGCTCAGTACTTCAATACCTAACTTATTTAGAGGTCTTACTTTTATGTCATTAGAAGTCACTTTTGTTTGACATCCAGCAAGATTTATGCTGTAAGTTATCTGTATTACTCCTGAAAATGAAATTTTGGTGTGTTAGATGTTAAACATGAACAAAGAAATGGTTGCAGTTAAAAAAGGGACCAAAGATTCTTTTGTGGTGTAATTCCTACTAATTGTCAATGACCCTCAGGTTTCCAAGTAATTTAGATGCATTTTTAAAAATAGCACTTCAGCTACTAAGGTAAATGTTAGCCACATTTGGCAGTATTAATTGTAGAGATGGACTGGAATTTCTTTATAGTTCACCCCACCCCAACCCTCCAACACTCTGATATTGCAATTTTCTTGTGATTGGTTGATACTAGTGTCCCATAATCTTTTGTGTGATTCTGGTTCAAGTTGTAGATTATGCTGTATGTTTCATATCCATAATGTGTCCTCCTCCTCCTCCTCCTCCATCTTAGTTTTCCTTCCTGTCTTACTTCCTTCTCTCTGTCCCCTCATTCTCTCCTTTCTCTGCTCCATTTCTTCTTTCTTCTTTCTTCTTTTCTTCCCTTCTTTCTCTCTTTCCTTCTTGTACTCTTTTACTCTGCTTTTCTTCCTCCCTTCGTGTTTTATTTTTTTCTTCCTCATTCTTTTTCTTTCCCACCCTCTTGTTTTTTCTCTTTCTCTTCTCTCCTTTCTCACTTTTGGCATGGTCAAGCTTATTGATCATTTGGGTATCAGTCAAGGATGAAAGTGACTTGGCAAGGACCATTAAGTCAATCACTATGATTAAATGCTCCCAAGAATTTTAAAATGTGCTGAAATCAGAAATGGGCAGATACTTAACTGTCTGACCTGTCAGGCACATGAATATCAGCACTGCTAGTGGAAAATTTGTATCACAGACCTGACAGGCTGTGATGCCTTAGTTACACTATCTGTAAGCAGGCACTCTTGCCTCTGAATCTCCAGGAAATAAATACACCAAAAAGTTCTACAGAATAATGTGTTACTATTGGTATTCACATTTTCTCTGTTCACAGTTCCCTGCTCACTTTGCCAAGGCAGATCAAATTTAAGGTTGATAATTACATTACGAATTCCTCCTACATTTTCAGCTGCATTTGTTATTCTTCATTCACTGTCATATACTTTTGTGTAAGGTAGCTGTATTTTGTTAAATAGCTCCTACATTTTGCTTCCAGGTAACTTCACTCTAATTCTGGATAGACTGATTGCTTTGCTTTAAAAAATGCAGTGGGGTCTTCTGTGACAAATAATGCTGTGAATAATACAGTGCACAATGCTTGCAAGCACAGACAGCATGTGTAGGCATGTGTAAAGCATATAGGCAGTGATATTTAAAAATGAGTATTTGACTTGGGATACAAAACTGATTCACTCATATCATATAATCCTTTTGAAAATCCTGACTGAATGCAGAATATTCTGTATTCCCATAACTTAGTCCATGTGGTTATAAACATTGGTATGATTGTTGGTCTGAACTCTGACCTAGAACCTGGACTGCATGTTTATCAGTGAGACCTAACATTCTTGAAAACAGTAGGAGAATATTACAAATATGCTGTAAACTTCCATTTCCTCACTTAGGCTTTTGAACATGTGTTGGAGTCCTTCAGGGTAGGTCAGAAGGGGGAGGTCCACAATTGTGCCACCCCCACTTCACTCAGACTAGAATAATTTTACTGAATGAGACAAATTATGATTTTTCAATAGAAAAAGGTGCATGGGGATCATTCCACAAATATTGGGATACTACCATGTGCTGCTGTTACTGCTTCATATTCACAGTACAGGATGCTGTCATAGTGTGAAGATTAAGTATAATACAACCCAAATAATGAAATTATGCATTAAAGCAAATGTAGTGATGGAAACAGCTGGAGGTGAAAATGCCATATTACTGACCTCCTCCTGACTAAAGCTTTCAAAAGTAAGGTTCTAAGCTGCCTCTAACGTAAAATATCTCTGTTCAATAAAACTAAATGGCAGCAATATTCAAGAGTACCCACTACAGTCCTGACTTAAAAAATAAAGAATATTTCCTTCAGAGTCACTGTGCACAGGGAGATGTGGTTCATGTTTCAGTATCACAATTATCTACGATTTTGTTAACTCCTTGTTAAATGTTCCTTGTATTCTGCTAGAGGCCACATGTGAAATCTGTTTGGAGACAAGAGAGAGAATGCAATTGTCTTCTATGCAACATTTCCTGATTTAGATGTTGTACCATATAACACTTAGCTCTCAAGTGGAAACCAAGGAATTATTTTTGTTCTACTGCTACAAGATTTTTCTTATCTTAGTGACTAAATTTATTGTATCAGTCATGATCAGTCAAAATGATGTTGGTGTGTAATTGTGTTTGAGATTTAGACAACTGGCATTCTCAGCAAAAGCTGTCACTACTGTGATGTTCTGCCATCTCTTGTCAGCAGAGTTTGATGATTTGGGAATCCTATAGGGTATGTAAAAAGCAGAAGTGTCTGAGTTCTTTACACAGGCAGAATGACTTTTTACATAGTATGTGCAGTGCAATTAGCTTTGGCAGAATTTATATCTTGATCCTCCTGTCTTTACTAATGGACTGGCTCCTGTTCAGATACCTATTCGAACACTAGCTGTATTATTCCTTAGCTCCAGAAATTTAGGACTTTCATTCCATGACCAAAAATGTTTATTCTGTCCAATGCAGTGCTTTTGTGGAGATATGAAGTAAAAGAGTATAACAACAATGTGATAGCTCCCATGTGAATGTGATACACTACAGCATTGTGCAGTGGAAGCTTTCCAAGGGACGCTTGAATGGTGAAAGTTTAGAAAATACATTTAATATGATCATTGCACCAAATAAAATTATTTTATATATACTTTGAGACAGATTATCACCTTGAGTTCTGTATACCATGGACATAAAAAAGGGAATTTCCATAATAGGAAATCACTGCACACAGTGTCAGTAGAACAAAAGAGAAGAAAAGATAAATATTGTGGGGGAAAAAGTGTGCTAGAAAATTGCTATGCTTTGTCACTAATGTAATAAGCAAAAGGGAATTATCCAGAATTGCATCAAATATTATCCTTCTGTCATAATAGTACTACTGCATTATGTAGAGAAAAAGAAACCAGAAAAGGGTAGAAAAAATTTTATTTAGTGGATTGTGTAGGTAATAAAGTTGGTAAGCTGGTGGGAGGATGTTAAACTGTCCTTCCAAATTCCACTTTTCTGCTTGCATTGGATTGAGATATAGTTAAGGTATATTAAACATGTCAGTTATTTACTGTAATTTGGTAATAACGAAATGCAGTGTTTGTACAATCATAATCATTATTCCCTGATCAAATCTGAAATGCATTCCACTGACGAGCGTAGATTTTCTCAATAAACTTCCATTTGTTACCTGTTAGGTGGGGTGAAAAGAATTGCTTATACAAAAAAGTTTTCTCACATCTGAGGTTTTCTTTAATTATTTCTGTTACTGTTTTTTTTTCCCCCCTGTATTATCTCTTCTAATGTTTCCAGTGTCTTTGTATGGTTCTTGAAGTTTCAGGGAAGGTAAGCACTGTAGGTGTAAAATTATTCATTATTCTTGATAATACTTGCAGAAGTTATGGATATAAATATTCTGGCATATGCCAGAGGAGAAAAACAGATCTAGAACAAATCTGGTAGGCCTCTGTTTCTCTGTTACTCTTCATGAAGGATTCTCCTTGGCTTGAAAGAGAATTCTGTGCACAGAGCTGTATGTAAACTAAGTCCACAAATTATTTGTAATACTGACTCTAATTTCAGACTAAGATTACATTAAGAACATTTATAAGTAATTGTAGCTAGAAAGAAGACAGACATGCTATCTTACCTGTTATTTTTTAACAAGCACTTAAGAATATAAAGACTGTTTACATTTCAGACAATTGGTAACCTGGTTTAGAGACATATTTCTGGACACACAGCTAGCATATACTGGTGGCTTTTTAGATGTCATGTGATGAGATTATGAAGTTACAGATAGTTTAGGAAATTTTGGTAGAAAGTGTTAGTAATTAATAATCTTGAAGAAAAGACAGGCAAAACCAGAACTTAAGGATATCTGATAAACAGATAAGATTTAGTTTCAATTCACGACTGCATTATTAATTTGCCGCAGTGTTCAAGGTAGCCTAGTGAAATATTTCAGACTTTCCTTCATATTATTTAATGTTAGACATTGATCAGAAGCCAAGGGAGGGTCAAAGAAAGTGTGTGTGAAAGAATATTGGACTAGTATCAAGCTATTTTGTTTCAGCTAGATACTTGGTATGCATGAACATAGCTAGACCCTCTTGCTATCTATTTCTCTCTGTACTCCATTCTAAAATGATTTATAATGTTTGAATCCCTTCCCCTTTTTAGCTGAGTGCGGTATTACAGCAAAGAGTATATCGGTGCTGATTTTAAATAGCATTTCACAGCCAGCTGTCTCTTGCTTCATTCTCTATATGGGCATTGCGTCACTTGGAGAATGATGAGCTAAATGTAATGAGTATCGATGTCATCATGCTATAATTTTTTTGTGCAGCTTGAAATGCAAATCTGAGCTGACCTGTGTTAAGGGATGTGCTGAAAAGCTCACTTTCCCCCACACAGAGGAGCATGAAGACATGAGCCCTTGGGGTTATGTTACCGGGAAAGAGCATGCTGGGATGGTGGAAGATTTACTATGGAACGTTTAGGGGAGGAACCAAAGGTGGGCAGATGAAGGCATCAAGCTGGTTTGGGCAGGAACAAATGTGCAAACATGGAGAGAGAAGAAGATAGAGGGAACCTATTGACAGTTTGCAGGCTGGTACCCTAGTCTGTGTTTCAGGTGGTGGGCCATGCTTTTCAGTCCTATATATCTATGGTTTATGTAGTTTGATGCATTTGAATATGCTGCTTCTTACCTATTTATTGGTTTAATTAGTAGCAAAATTTCTTGACATGATATGTGCACTAATTTTGATTCTGTAACTATTCTGTAATTACTGTTTTTTACATAGAAGTATAGAATGTATTATATTACCCATTATTATGAAATAACTATTGTTTTAAGTCTTCCAAATTCAGTTTTTAAAAATAAAAGTTATTTTAGAAAAAGTACTTTAATATAATATTAATATATAGAGGCACTAATTTTTTTTTATTTTCCATACTGATGTATTTTTACTACTTTAGGATTTCCAGTTTCCCACTAAAGTGTTAGCTACAGTTCTGAAGGAGTAATCAGTTACATTTTTTTTTTTCAGGCATATTGTCTATCCATATATGTGTTTGTCATTATTATAGAAACAAAGAAAAATGAGACTGTAGAGGATTGTCTTACTGAATGTATGACTATATGCATCTCAGTCTATTCATCTTTTTAAGAAAATTGTTTCATTTATAAGCAAGTAGTTTTTTGTCTGAAATCCCAATAGCCTCTGGCAGAAGTATTTTAGAGATCCAATAAATGGTATATAAATATCTTATACTAAATGAGAAAAAAAAAATTGCAGTAGAAGCATTGAAGGGCTACAAGAAAAGAAAACAGTGAGATCCTTAAATATTGAATATATTGAAAAATTGTCAATTAACTCAGGTGACTGTAAAAGAATCTTTAGTAGCTCCACAATCATTAACTGGAGAAAGTTAAATTTAATTGTAAATATTTCAGTGTTATTTCAAGAAAATAAGTTGGAAATAATGTTGAATATTTGAAAGACTACTCAATTAAAATGGTTTAATCACATTTAAATGTTGGAGTATGCCTAGAATCAGATGGAAAATTAATAGCAAACTACAAAATATACCATAGAAGCTTTATAATTTTTTCAGTATCATTAATAGATACTGTAATAAAGCAAGCAGGTGGTAATAGAAGACCAAGTTGCCTGAACAGATAATTTCTCTTGGAGATCAAGAGGAAAAGAAATGGTATGATCTCTGTAAACAAGGTTAGACCTCACAGGGAGATTACTGAGATGTAGTTCACAGACAGAGGGAGAAAAAAGGACAAATCTCAGTTACAGTTGGAACTGGCCAGTGTTATGTCCAAAAACAAAAGAGACGTTTAGAAATATGCTAATAACAAGAGAGGTCTGAGGATAATGTTTGACTGATACTTGATTTTGACCTGACAAATAAGGATGAAGAAAAGATGGGGGCATTCAGTGTTGGGGGCTTTTTGCCTCAGTCTTTAATATTCCTGGTAAGCCCTTGGGCTACTTGGTCCTCTGAATAGGAGGACCACAGCTACAGAAATAGTAGTGACTTTCACTGGTGGACACTGAAGTTCTAAGGGAGCAGCTGTATCAGCTGAATGTCCCTAAGTGCATGAGCCTGATGGGATTCAACCCAGATACTGAAGGAGTGGATGTTATGGAAGGACTCCTCTTGAGCATCTACCAAAAGTATTGGAAGTTTGGGGAGGTCTCTGCTGACTGAAAGCTGTTATTTTTGTGGACTATTACTCCAGTCTACAAAAAGGGTGTGAAAGAAGACCCAGGGAATTGCAGACATATGTCTAACCTGGAAATATTATGGAGAAGATTATACTGGGTGGTATTGAAAGTCATTTAAAGAACAATGCAATCATCAGGCAGAGAAAACTTGGGTTAAAAAGGGAAAGTTCTACCTTATTTCGTATCTTTCTGATTAAGGTCACCCACTTAGTGGATTAAGGGAAAGCAGTGAAAGTATTTTTTCTGGGTTTTGGTTAGGCTTTTTGATACTGTCCCTCACAACATCTGTCTCAACCACTTGTCCACCTGTAGGATAAGCAAGTTCCATGGTAAAATGAATGAAGAGCTGGCTGAACAGGCTGCAGTGAGTGGGGCTACATCTGGCTGTACCAAGTGTCCCTCGGGCTTCAAATGTAGTTCTGTTCAATATTTTTATCAATGATCCAGGTGCAGGAGTTGAATAGACTCTTAGTAAGTTTGCTGATGATACCAAACTGGGAGGTGCCACTGGCTCACGTGAGGTGTCATTGACTCATGTGGGATCCACATCATTACATATAGAATTTAGGGGTAATAGAGTAAATATAGAACAAAAAAATATAAGTTATGAGAAAATATTTCTGGATACAGTGAAAAAGTTGGAACTAACTAAATTTTACTTTCTGTAATGACTGTTTAGTAAGATTTTTGTGTCATACTTACTAGGACTAGACACATGTTTCTTTTCTCTTAAGTGAATTAATCATCTAATAGTTATTCATGAGTGTTTCTCAAGGGGACAAAGCATGTTTTTCTCCTTTGATCAGTATCCATACTTTCTAGGTAGTCTGTCTCCTATGCTGAGCATCCAGTTTGACTCCCAAATCCTGGCAAGCTGTCTACTCCTGAGATTTTTGTTAAGCAGAATTCCTTCCAGGCATCCTTTGGAATAAATGACTCATCTGTTTCTTAAAGAAATTGTATAAGAACCAAGGTTTGTGAGAGAATTCTAGGTTGATAATCCTCATAATAAAATAATTTCCCTTTGGATGAGAATCAGATGTGTAAACTCCTGATGCAT